>NC_137463.1:36646821-37253440 GCF_964235325.1 Thermobia domestica | reverse complement strand
CAGGTGAAATCAATGCCACGAAGACTACAATCATTAACGCACAGGGTAATCCCACAAAATATTAAATAACGTAATATACTTTATAAGCACTAATTCAAGCATAAGTGTACGGTGACATTTTGCGTTTACAAAAAAGGAATTCTCTCTTTTCTTCTGAACAAAACAGTGATTGTGTTTGTTTGGCCTTTCTCTTGTATATAGAAATAAAATGTATGAATGTGTAGTCTTAATTCTGGTTATATATTTTCCACCTCCCGTTCTCATGCTAGCTGTTTTCAATATAAAGTATGCACGGTGTACGAACACTTTCTGCGCTCACTGTAGGTATGTTGACAATAAGCGAATGTTATTAGAATATTTGTTGAGATTTCTTTTCCTCCACTGCCTTTCGCCTGGTTACAAAGTAGTTTGCAGTGCTTTGGAGTAGCTGTAGGTGGGAACGCGATAATGTTTGAGACATACCGGCGACTTTTTTGTGTGTGAAAATAAGACCCTTATAAAACAGTAAATAACTGCAGTAGCAATTGTCTACGTAAGTGATAAAGACATATCCAACTACAAGAAACTAATACAGTATATATATTCATTATTGTGTTTCTCTTTTAACAGCTACTAGCTAGGGATGGCCAATTCCAGAATTTTTACTTTCCGGAATCCGGAAAGTAAAATCGGAAAAATTCCTGATTTCGGAAAAATTCCGGATTTTTTCCGAATGTCGGAATTTTTCCGAAATCCGGATTTTTTCCGAATTCCGGATTTTTTCTGAATTCCGGAATTTTTCCGAAATCCGGAATTTTTCCGAATGTCGGATTTTTTCCGAATTCCGGATTTTTTCCGAATTCCGGAATTTTTCTGGATTCCGGATTTTTTCCGAAATCCGGAATTTTTCCGAAATCCGGATTTTTTCCGAAATCCGGATTTTTTCCGAAATCCGGAATTTTTCCGAATTCCGGATTTTTTCCGAATTCCGGAAAGTAAATTTTCCGATTTCGGAAAACAAAATTTCCGGAATCCGGATTCCGGAAAATTTTGGCCATCCCTAATATATATATATATATATATATATATATATATATATATATATATATATATATGTATAGTAAACTGACGATACAGAATTCTTGATACATACGATAGTTTTAAGATATGTACATAGATATGGTTATTTCTCGTTTTTTACGAGACAAGAATATGTTATGTCTGTTGTTCGAATGTGTTATCTTCCTGTTCTTTGTCTTCTCTCAGATGTTGTTTCTTTAAAAGAAATGTATTTCTTTTAATTATGTCTTTTCCTGTAGTTACATCACAAAGTGTGTAGACATTTTTATCTGTTTTATCTACGACACGGACGGCCCTCCATTGATTAACATCAACTTTTTAGATATCCCAGCTAAAGCATCAGATTTCGGGAATAGTCTGATGAGTACCAAATCACCTAAATTGTACTCGATTGTCTTATGATGCTTATCAAAATAAGCTTTACGGGATTCAGTCTTTTTCTTGAGATTCCTATGTGCTACTTCAATGTAGTACTTCATATCTTTTCGTTTATCCACGTCTGGTATGTCAAATAATTTAGCTATATCTCTAGATTGTGATAATCCTAAATAGACTTCGTACGGAGATAGACCCGAGCTGAGGTGCTTTGCTGAGTTTAGACACTTTTTCACTTTGTTTAAGTATTTTGGCCAATTCTTATGATTACTATTCGTGTACTCCTTTAACATGCGAATAGTGGCTTTGACAGCAGTTTCAGCCATCTCTCCTTGAGGATAATACACGCTACTCATAATGTGTTTTATTAACACGGACGCTAATTTACCCCTTTGTTCATCAGTGAGAACTTTATAGTTATTTACATGTTCATAAAAGTCTTTCTCAGTGGCCTTGGTGTTGATTTTCTACCATTCTTCGGGAGAAAACACTCTTTCTTTCAGTTCTGTGGGAGTTGGGAATACTGCAGTGTGGGGTCACTATTAACTAGCCTCGCCTTTGAATCCCTCGATTCTACCTTAGGAAATTGTATACTTTCTACATTCTCTCCTATCTCGCTTTTCTCACTTAACTCACTAATAATGCCACTTTGTAATAATTCCTCTAATTGCCTAAGAACTAAATCATCACTCGATATTTCTTGATCTCTAAAGTTAACTTCAATATAGTGGGGTTTTTGTAATATCAACAGTGCTCTTGAATAATCTAGAATAGCAGCGGATTCCACGAAAAATTGGGATCCTAATATCACATCTTTATTTGATCCTTCTACAATGATCCCAACTGTATAATAAGTTTTCCCTTGTACAATAAACTCAAGAAGAGTTTGACCTTTGACCGCGGCTATTTTCTTACCGCGTAACTTTTATGTTATTTGCTTTTAAAAGTGGTGGTTGTGTTTGGCTACCTAGTATCTTTTCAAATAAATTGTTATTTATTGCGGATATGATTGCTCCAGAATCTAACAATGCATTTATAGATTGAGCATAAATATTTACATTTATCTCTGATAAAACTACTACATTGTTTCTCACAACTGGGTCGTCTTTTGTATCTAACAGATTATCAAAAATTCCCCAAAATTCCATTTGTCTCATTAAATGCTTTTTTCTCTAATTCTACCTTTCTACCTTCTTTCAATAACAATGAAATAGTGTCTTTAGTATTACTTTCAAAATTTTGAGTACTATTTATTTCTTCACATTTTACACATTTATTTTCATTATACTGAATACTTTTAACATATGTTTTATTATCGTCTGCCAAGTCAGAACTATTGTTTGCGAGCACACACAGGGTTTTATTCGTCTGTTGGATATCATGATAGGTTTTATTATGATAGGTTTTTAGCAGTTGTATTTGTTGCTCCGGAATATAGTTGTTTTGATTTTTACTTCCATTCCGTGTACTGTTGTTATTTCCCCTTCTAGAACCTCGCTGTTCCCTGTGGTTTTGTCTATTTTCAGGTGAAGGGTTGCGCTCATTACGTGGTGATTGACCTTCCTTTCTCCCGTTATGAACTGAATTTGGGTTCTCATTACTATTGCCTCCATTGTCTCTCTGTTGCTGTCCTCGTGTGTAAGGGACATTCCTTCTATTATTGCTACGAGGATGTGTGTCTACCCTCTCAGAGGACACTTGCAACATATTCATATTTTTACGAGGAGGAAATCTCTCTCGGTCGTAATGAGTTGCCTGTACTTCGCTCACAATCGCGAGTAAATATGTAAGAGATTGTGGTTTCGAAGCCACTAAAGTCCTAAATATATATACTGGAAGTTTTCTCGGTAAGAGTTTCAATAAGCAAGATTCGTCTACAGGAGGATCCAATATTGCCTTTTGATGTAGAATGTTCAACAGAAAATCAGAAGGATTTTTATGAACCTTATTGTCGAATTGAACTGTTATCAAATTAGCTCTCAATGTAGCCAATCGTTCCTGATTTAAGTAGGTTTCTTTAAATTTAATCACAAACTCTTCATACGTAACAATTTTCTGACGCATGACTGAATCACGAAAGTGCTGGCTCTTTTAACGTTCTACTAATGAATGACAAACGTGCTTCATTAGGTACACCTGTTAGTGCGAAGTAATTGTCTAAGTCTAGCAAAAAGTTTTATATTTGTGCTTCGTCCTCTGTAACGTGGTAATTTGGTAGGCTTAGATCACGATGAGTAGAAGGGTTCATGACTGTCGACAACTGTGCTGTCTGATTATCGAGTGGTGAAACAGAGGATGCAGGTGGTGCTATGCTCGGCGAAATTGTTTCGTTAGGAATAGTACGTGAACATGAGGGCATCGCCTGTTTTGTTGGAATGCTAGTGTGTGAGGAGACTTCTACGCGATTTGACTCAATGATACCTTGACTGACAGAAATAATTTCTTCTATGGCCTCTACTTTTTCGGTTATGCTCGAATTTACACTCTCGATAGTGTTTTTAAATTCATCCGTTACATTCGCGTGTACAGAACTTATATCACTTAATTTTGTCTCTACTTCTGCCCGATTTCTTTCAACATGACCAATAATATTATCACCTTGATCTCTTAAAGATCCTATCTTATTTCCTAGATCATTTCTAACTTCTTCTAAATTTCTAGCTGTGTGGTCTAAATTTTCAGAATTTAATTGTTGTACGGTGTTCTCTATATCATTATGTAGTTGTTGCTCTGTATTTTGTAATGACCTACTCAGCCTAGATTCAAGCTCTTTCTGTGAATGTTATAATCCCTTCTTGTATTTCTCAGCTCTTCACTTGTATCTTCTTGCTTACTAGACAATGCACTAATTTTGCTATCTAACTCCTGGTAAGTTTCTGCTAGTTTAGAATCTAACTCTTGCACCTCTTTCCTAATTTCTGTTTACAGTTCACGCTGTAACTATTGTTGGGATCTATCAACCCTACTGTTCAATTCTTGCTTGGATTTATCAATTTTGTTATTTAATTCTTGCTGGATACGCATCAAGAATTCCAACACTGGGTCTGATGAACTCCCAGTTGTGTCTCCTGTCCCATCTGCCTCATTACCTACTTCTATGTTTTCATCTCTCACTTGAATTCCATCTCCCTGATCTCCTACTTCTTCTGCGAATGACATATTTTGTGCTTGTTTCAAATCTCGAAGTTCTGTAGCGTTCCCATTCGCTGTCGGGATAAGAGCTAATGTTAAGAGGCCAACCTTTCATGGATATCAAACACCCAGCATAATGTTGACCTGTCAACACCACCCCAATTCCAACTACAGAGGGATCTACAAAGACAGACGCTACCTCGGATTAATCACGTAACAGACTGATAGATAATTCAGCATAAACAAGAACACCAAAAATTATACCAATCATAGGATAAACACACAATAATTCAATAAATGATAAAAACAATTTCAAAGAATAAATTTTTATTACAATAAAATACAACTTGATTTAGAAAACCCAAATATTTAACAACAACAGTATTCTCTCTTTCCTTCGTTGCCTGGTAAAGTAACATTCAATCTACGACGTGACCAAAATAATCAGGAGTCAAAAAATAGTCAATATTTTATCAATCTAATAGTCCTATTCAGTAATTTTCAATGCTATAATGTAAGACGACAATCTGAGAAAATTGAATAAACATATAAAATTACAACAAGTTAAATATCCTCTTGTTGAAGAAATTCTTAGTTCCTTGAAGGGACATACTATATTTGGAAACTTGGACTTAGTAATGGCGTATAACCAAATATTATTAGGGGAAAGTTCTAGACCATTTACAGCTTTCTTTTGAGGTGCAGTTGTATGAATACAACCGAGTAGTCTTTGGTTTGATTGGTGGAAGTGCTGCTTTAGCTTCACGTCTAAATAAAGTGTTAGGACAACCACTGAAAATTATCTGAAAAATTTAGATATTGTTTTGGAACGTTTGGAAAACGCTGGTCTAACTGTTAAATTAGAAAAATATTTTTTTAAATAATTCTATTGAATTTCTAGGGTATACAATAGGTGCTCAAGGAATGTGCTTCAGTGAATTAAAAATTCAAGCTATAAGGGATTTGCCAGCTCCAACGAATTTGAAAGAAACTCGACATATTTAAGGTTATTCAATTGGTTCTGAAAACCCATACCTTGTGGCAACCTAACCCTAGTTTAAATGAACCAGCAGTCATACATTGTGTTAGTCGTACACCGAAAAGTTCAGAGAAAGAACATACGACGACCGAAATTGAATTACTTGCGTACGCTTTGCAATCCAAAAGTTTGCTCCATATGTAAGTGGTTGCCATTTTATATTTTTGACCGACCATATTTCTTTACATCTTAAGAAAGTTCAAGGATACAACAGTCGTTTATTGCGATGGTCACTGGAACTTCAATCTTTTGACATTGAATTACGACATATTAAAGGTATAAGTAATGTTCCGGTAGAGACGTTGTCAAAATTGTTTCCAGACGACAATCACCGAGTGTTATCTTTAAGTGCCTTTAAAATTTTACATGAGCGAAAATAACCATAGATAAATTGAAAGAACATCAAAAGAATTATGAAGATTATTCCAAAATCGTGTATCATTTAACTTCTTGCCCTCAGGATTGAAGTTGTCCTCGTAATTGGAATTCACTGTATCAAATGTCTAATGAAGTACTTTTGATTAAAGATTTCAAATTTAAAAATAGGAAGAAAATTTGCATTTCCAGACTTTGGTGCCTCGTATATTAAAAGCATGTCATGACGATTTTGGTAATTTTGGATACTTAAAGGTATATTCACTAATTAGTAAATGCTCTTATTGGAAGTCACTTAGGACGCAAATTAAGAGTTATATTAATGATTGCAAGGAATGCATGAAAATTAAGCATAATTTCCAATACATGTACAAACCATTCATGTCAATTATGCCTGAAAGGCCTCACTCTTTCATTTCAATCGACTTGTACATATCTCTTCTTCGAGCACCTACTGGTGATACTTTTCTTTTACTGTCATGAATTTTTTTACAATATATTTAGTAGCGTATCCTTTACGAAAAGCAACTTCATTTGCAGTTCTGCATGGAATTAAGAATGTGTACATATCACATTGTGGCCCGGTTGAACATATTTTGTGCTATAATGGTGGACAATTTCGCAGTAATGTCCTTATCCGTGCGATGAATAATGCCAATATTAAAGTACATTTTGTTACTCCATACCATCCAAGTAGCTCTATTGTTGAGAATGTTTATCGAAATCTTGGTATGTTATCTCGACACTGTTGCAAAAATAAACACGCAGACTGGATTAAGTACGTCACGGAAATTACCTACTTTTTAAATTATTCACTTTCCGATACCTTGGGAGTAGCTCCGGCGAATATTCATAATGGAACTGATTCCACAAAAACCATAGAACAGGATTTTAATGTCAAACTTAATGGGAATGATGAATTGGATTATTCACACCTTGTCAGTATGGTACCTCTTCGTAGAACGCGAAAATTTTTCCTGAGAAATCAAAAGATCGAACATCAACAGAGAAGTAGATCCAAAATTCAAATCAATGATTTGTTTTTTGTGAGGTTACATCCTCAGAGTGAATTGAAGAGAATTTATAAGTTCTGTGATCTGTATGCTGGACCTTATTTATGTATTGGACAATTTACTCCTAAGGTTTTCGAATTAAAGGATGTAAAGACTGGTAAACTTTGGGATTTACAAAATATTGACGAACTAAAGTTATGGCGCCCAGCAAAGCATACCAAAACAAATGGATGCAATTAGTTGAAAAGTTAGTTCGTATAGAAGTTTTATCTAAGATTAATATAGATAATATCAAAGTTTCAGATTAATCCTTAGTGTAATCAATTCTTTATTGTGTGATTATTTTTTATGATATTAATTAGTTTTTGTTTTGTTTCACTTTGAATATTGTTATGATTTTATTGTAATTTTTACTTCGTTCACATTTCATGCAATTGCATCTATGCATCAATAAAAATAATGTCTATCAAATTAATGTTAAATATGCCCAAAAAATGAAACACGTTACGTCGTATTTTAACTCACACCAACTTTATTGTTAACGAGTATAAATGTCATTGAATTAAAAGAATTTATTTAGGACCTTAAAAACAACCAACAAACTTACCACATTTTGAATATGTATTTCTCATCAATAATTTTATAGAATTAAAATCAAATTGATTATTGAATAAATATAAGAATGATATTGACATAAAATGAAAATAATATTTTATCAATTGTAATTTTTATATATATGAAGACTATTCAAAAAGTAAGGTAACTACTGTATTTGAAACGTCTAACGGTCCAGGATTCTTTCTTTAATTGTGATCAATTTAAAGAAGTCCCATACATACAACGATAATGTATCTTTTGTATGTACGTTCTAAGTATTGTTTATATTTAAGGGCAAAAGTGCTATTTTAAAGACGAAAGCAATTAAGAAGAAGAAGAAGTACAAAGAAATACTTTAAATGTTTGTATCATATTGAAATATTTCTTAATTTCGTTGGTATGACAACTTGTTTATCTGTTTGGTGTCGTTGTAACGGTAACTAAGAAAGATAGATAGAACGGAGAACCATCTTGTAAACACAGAATGTATAATATTTTAATGTGAAAAACACGATATATGTTGAAAGTGAATATATATATATATATATATATATATATATATATATATATATATATATATATATATATTCAAAAGTGAATAACTGTGTTATGTGTTTCATTATAATCTCGTCACAATTGCCTCTAGCTAAATCTAATTGTCTACTTTTGCATGTATAAGCATATGCAATACAATAACATTCATTTGGGTCTGTGTTGATGTTTTGATAATTGCCTATCAATTGATATACAGAGTAGTTATCGATTTTCTAAATTCTTCTGATCATCAGATTTACGTCTATTGAATTTGCTATAGTTATTTTCGCCATTATATTTGTTATGATTTTGTGAATTATTTCGATTCCGCCTACTTTCGCTAGAATTCGTTGTATTTCGCGCATTTTTGTTTGTTGTCGACTGTCCGTAATTATTCTGAAATTGATTATCTTGATTATTTCTGTTTATACGATAGGTTCGTTTCGGTCATGCTTTGACTGATCATAATTCACTCTGTGGTTTTGACATCTATTTTGATAATTATAGTTATTACCATAAAAACGACAATAGTTTCGAGTGTTTGGATTTAATTAATATTGTTTGTTACCGTAACTGTTACCTCGTACATTATTGCTATTTCCTAAAAAACTACATTTTCTTGTATCCTTGAGGTAACATTACGATGACATCATTTATAAGTCTGTTTTTCGGTAATTGTGGAGTCAATTCTCTCACAATTGGTTTGAGTGGAATTATGCTTTTCATTTGTTAAAATCGAGGTAAATACAGCGCGTAAAATTTCTTACATATTATACGGAATTTCTTATAATACTATGCAGAAAGCCAGTATTATAACTAACACTCAATATGTTTTATGAAAGTCTATGTGACGGAGAAATATAAAATTTTAAAAAGTAATACAAGTTTATATATATATATATATATATATATATATATATATATATATATATATATATATATAGGGTTATTTTGTGGAATATGGGCATATGGGCAGTCCGATAATATGGGCAGAGCTAAGCTTTTCATAGTACCACTGGAAGAGGAATTAGGTAGAAACGAAACCTTGTAGTTGGGAACACTGTGTGGAGTATTGGCACAACGAAGAGAGAGCGTCGTGGTGTTCGGCTTCAAGTTCGTGGTATTTTGAAAGAAAAAGGGAGGCAATCTGCATATTTTCTATTGTATATTTTATTGTTTGTAAAATGTAAGGCATTGCAAATAAGAGATTCACGCGAAATAAACGTTTGGTTAGAAAAATCACCTTGGTGAGTGTAATCTGTGAACATTGCATCATAGTTATCCGAAATTGGAGGGAAGTCGCACGATGGCTTCTTGCTGCAGTGTTGCAACTTACTAACTAATATCACTATGGGCAAAATGAGCATATACGTTTTGTATAAAACGGGCAGATGTATTGAACATAGAATAAGTACATTTTGGAGAAAATCGAATGAAAGGATTCGCATAGTTAAGAAGTTCTTCATCATGAAACTTCATCAGTTCTTCATCTTCATCAGGCATATTTGAAAATTTATATTTCTGAAAAAATATAATTAAATTTACTAATTTATTTTCTTAGCAGCATGCCACCAATAAATTCCGTGCAACAGGAATTTGGCCGTTTAATCCACATGCAATTCCAGACAAGGCTTTCCTCGGAGAAGACGTGGAATGTGCTATTCAAGCAGACATTTCGGCAAAACGATCTACAAGCTCCAATGCAGAAACTTCACAACAACCTGATAGAATTTCTGGTCCCTCCGGCATGTAACGATGTCGCACAGGCTTACAGAGTCAACAGCAACACCTTCCTAGAACAACGCTGCCTTTATCAAAACCATCTGCAACAGCCAACGCAGCGAGTACGACAGCAATTCATCGCAAGAAACCGTCACAACAACCTGATGAAACTCCTGGTCCCTCCGGCATACAACGATGTAGCGAAGGCTTACAGAGGCAACAGCAACAACAGCTCCCTCCCACAACACTTTTTTCATCACGTTCGTCAGATTCGTCGGTAAGTTTGGTGAAGGACCAACAGCAAAGTCTACCAGACATTCTTCGTTCTATTTCTCCTGTTCCGAAGATAAACCTCCCAGCCAGGAGAGTGAACTCTCGACGTCGATGCACCAGAGAACTGACTAGCGACGCGGAAATAAATGAATCAGTTGTTAGAAAGGAAAAAAACGGGAAGAGAAGGCAAGTTTTCAGTCATCTAAACGAGGGAAGAAAGTAACAACGAGCAATAGTGTTTAATCGAAATGTCCTATTTGTGCCGTTGATTTTTATTCTGAAACACATGGAGAAAGGCGGGTTGAGTGTCAGATGTGTGCGGTGTGGTATCACGAGTTGTGCGTGGTATCGGGTCTAGAGGTGATTTTATCTGCGTTAAATGTAAGATATAATACAGACGTCGCAGTGAAACAATGCTCATTAGAGAACAACTGTACGTGATGTCTAATGTGTCCAAATATGAGCGTAGTTTGAGATCGTGGCTTTGATCTCTCATTATTTTCATGTTTCGTAATTTACTTTTCTTAGTTTTTCATTTTTTTGCATTTTTTGTGAATAATGGATTAAAAACAAATTGGTTAAAACAATTATTATTATTATAACCAAACAGTACGCCTGCCCATATTATCCAAATTACCAGCCCATATTACACATATACTTCGGTTAATATGGGCATTTGAAGTAAGGTTAGTATTTAATATTTCCTCGCAATGCTCTTATATATTGATAAACATAAAATCCATGAAAGGGTAAGTAAGATATCATTCTATGTTTCTGTAACATTTCCTGTCATATTATCTATTGATGAATATAAGTAATATTACATTTTGTATTTTTCTGCCCATATTACCCAAAATTACCCTATATATATATATATATATATATATATATATATATATATATATATATATATATAACAAATGAAAATATTTTTGCGAAAACAAAGATGATTAACACCTATGACCAAGGGGGACGCCAAATCGGCCAGCACAACATGGATTATTATTTTTATTTCATTTTTTTAGAATTATTTTACAGAAAGACAATGCAGTATGTTCCAGTTGAAAAAAAACAAACGAAAATGAACCTTTCATCGAAAGGAACAATAAGAAAAATATCGAGAATTCTAAATACATATTAATCTATATAAAGAAAATAGAAAAATGAACTCTCGAGCAAAATTGACCTATCTTTGTCCTTCTAGGGTTATTATACACAGCTGTCAAAATGAGGGGAAAGCTCCGATTTAGCAGCAGGGAAGACAAAATGTCTACGTTCAGTTTGTAATTAGCGAATATTAACTTCTTCTCAAGACATCAATAAGTAACTAGAAATATTCATTTAAATGGAAACAGCAGTACACCATGGAGTGGCAGCTGCTGTAGAAATAAGAACTACAAACAATACCGTAGCTACAACAAAAAATAAATTAAAAAGTATTGGGGTTGGTCAATATTTCTATTTTTGCATGTATTTAGAAATGTAACATTTAGTCCTTTACATAGGCTACGTACGAGGGTTTTCCAAATATTTACTCACGTTCTGGAAGAGAAAAAACACAAGCAAAAGTAGACATTTTTCATTATGTATGTTTTAAAGTGACACTCTTATACTACTTTCCGACATAGTTTTCGTACTTTTAGACACTTACAATAGCGATGAATAAACTTACAAAGTCCATTGTCATAAAAATTTGCCATTTGTGAATAACCATTCCTGCACTGCAGCCTGAAGATCTCGTCAGCAAGGCGCTGCGGTGGCAGCCAGTCTTTATGTGGGTAAACTAGTAGTAGACTGTAACGTACCCTTTTGCGGTACTTCACATTATTGTTGTTATTGTTTCTGTTATGTTGTGTGAGTGGCCCCCATTTACTGTAGTCGTGCCGTTAAATCAAATACATGTTTAACTTTTGCTTTGCGTATTAATTATTAATGTTATTTATGTGGAAATGTTTTTATTATTAATGCAAGCCTCTAGATGGTGAGGTTATTCTATACCTGCGCGCTATAATCATATGTAACGTTACGTTTGAATCAGGATTAATTACAAATGATTTTAACATTATCTCGAATTCCTCTAAATTTGCTAGGTAAATTCTATTGTGTAGTGGTATTAACGCTGCAATAGTAAAGTCCTTATTTATATAACATTCACCCATGACATCGCATAATTAGTCGTGTCGAGCATCGGTCCTTGGCATTCAACTGTCTTGTGCTTGCTGCATGCTGAGTAATGATTTTGAGATGGCGACGGCGAGATTAGAAGACAGGAAAATTGGTTACTGCCCATTGGTTCGCGCGAAGCGAATGGACCGACAAAACTAGGTGAGGTATATAAATATTTTGTTTTTAGTTTGAGGAATTATGCGTCTAATAAATATATCATATATATTAACACTTCATTAAGTTTTAAAATTTTAGGGAAGTAACTATGATAGAATGTTAGGTTTTACAACATGAAAATATGATAGAGTAGTTGGGTTTGTAGTAGCCAGTGTATTGCATGACGCTCCACCATATTGTATTGAAGTGAAATCAGTGACGCTGTAGGCCTCCGGGGAAACTTCGAAATTTAACAGCCTAAATTGGCTTATTTTAGGATCAAAGTGTATAAAATATAATCTGGACTAACTTATAAAGTATTTAGGCAAAGAAATTTGGAGGTCCTACTAAAAATTTTAATTAAACAAGTTTTAGATGAAACGCGTCACTAGAGAATCGACCAAGCCTTTGATGAAGTCGTCGGGGCAGACGGTCGTCGTTTGGATGTAAACATCACCAGTGACAGTCCTGGATGAAGCTCCTCCATTGGGATGTAGAGGTTTGTGCTAGGAGGGCTCTGGTGAAGTAGACAACTCTTAAACAGGTAAAATCAAGCTTTACCTTTTCTTTTTTATCGAATCATTCGGACTGAGAACAACCTAATATACGGTACCATTTGTGGTTTAAACCTTGAAACTTTGAAGACATTAACTGCTTAGAACTTTCATTAGTATTCAATAGTAACATGTTAATCATGTGCGAATAGTGTTTTCGTGTTGCGTTACGCATGTGACAGCCTTATCGTGATATTTTCGCTAATCCGCTAATATTACTATACAAAATTTCTAATATACATCGGTACGACTATAGAATTGGTTTCTAGTACAAAATTTTACCGACTTGATTAAATGATGCAACTTGAAGGGTTAGGCTAGCTCAGGTATGGTCAACTTGTCGTTTTCTTTTAAGTAGTGCGATGTATTGATCCGCATAATTAAATAGTACGCTTATGGTATGATCAGGAAACTACTAAACATTGCATTTTTTTCATCTTCATTTGTATATAGTGCATGCTCATTAATAGGGATAATCAATGTAGTGTTTTCTTCTTGTGTTGTATGTAAAATGTGACCCATGGCATGTAAGCCAATTTTATAAGATGCTACTAACATATGATTTATGAAACGATTCCCAAAGTGGAATGGTCATGTAGTATAAGTATGGGCACGTGCACGGAACCTTTTCCGTTATCATTTTTCTTTAATCCTTCCCCTGTACTTTCCTGAAGCTTTAAATGAAGGATAAATGGATCAATGTATAATAGTATGAAATAGTGGTAGCCAAGCATCGCATTTTGATGAGTATTGTCTCGTCTCATGAAAAAGATATTAACTTAACCCATTAACGCCGAAATTATGTTTTGTTTTTATTTTCGGTGAAATTTGTAATTTTGAGTTATTTAGGTGTAAAGACCATTTGCGAGAAATTTTGAGTTCGTGACGTAAGCGGTGTTGTTGGGGTGCCCCGTGATCATATGAACACGCTAGGCGTTTAAGTACTTTCGTATATCATGATTAAGTGGATGCCCCGTTAAATTATTAACACATATGGAAAAGAAAAGAGACATTTATTGTCTTAGAAATTGTTACACTTTAGAAGACAAAAATAAACACAATATTTGGACTATGGAATTGTCAGGTTATGGAGCCCAATATCTATGGGACTTTATGGAAATTGAAAAAAATGGTAGGCGCACAAACCCAAGCTACATTTGAAACATTTTGTAGGTACTGTGTTTGAACACAGTGTACTTGCACAACGTTTACGCTTAGACCGAACAACTAAGTGGTTTCTCCCATAAAGACAGACGCCATCCCTTACATGGTGTTGTTGACTGCTGGACTCAGAAATATCTGGAAGCCCTGCATCTAATAGAATGGCATTATAATTTTGCAAATAAGTTTCTACATTATGACTTGCAAATTCTAAGTGTGAGATGCCTATTCTGGCTTTTCTCAACATTAACCATGCGATTCCTGCGATACATCAATCATCCAAGAGAGAGGCGCCCACAACCATATTTTGAACGTGATTCTAATTATATAACATGAGATACCCTGGTCCATTTGATCAGTAAGTTTCATGTGCTTGCTAATATTCTCCGAATTCATACGAACGAGTACTTTCTATTTTCATTTTGGAAATTTTGCTCATTAAAAACAGGCTGAGCTCCGTTACACGTAATACAGTTGTAACGACAGGGTTGTTACATCATCTTCACCAAGTCGAGTATTATCTGTAAAAACAACTTCAGCATGACTGGTAAGTTGGCGCCCTGTAATTTAGTCCATTTCCATCCCCCTTTCCCGAATCTTCATCCGAAAAGACGTTAGGTCTCGGAGGTTTAGCATGTCTTGCATGTCATGCACGTCATCCGATTTTAAAATATCAAGAATTTGTTGAAGTGAAAGACCTGTGTATCTAAAGGGAAAACCATACAATTACCAGTAACAGGAGTTGGAAAATAATAATAATAATAATAATAATAATAATAATAATAATAATAATAATAATAATAATAATAATAATAATAATAATAATAATAATAATAATAATAATAAAGTAAAGGACGATGCCATTTTTCTTGTATTTCTGGTGCGTTGCGGGTATCTGTACCTCTAGGTTACATTCACGCCACAATGTGGAATTTGTTTTGCTTGTATATCCTTAACAGAACCTTCTCCTAGTAGTCAACACACAAAGAGTAAAGAAATCACTGAAAGTATGTTATACAAGGCTTATTTTCACAAATACTAACTGCTGTGATCATATGATCACGCACGGCGTTAATGGGTTAATTTGATCTGTTTGACCTGCCAAAAGAAGCTAATAATGTGTCATTTATATGTTTATTTTCTTCCTTCCTTGTACTGGAAAGCTATGAATATAAAAATCTTGTAATAATAATAACATGTATATTAAAATCTATGTAGTGATAAAACGTAAAAATCGAAAACAGTGCAAAGTCAAGATATTTGAAATCGAATGTATTTCGAAACCAGTAATTTAAAAATTTATATCAACCTTTCTAAATTGTAATTAGATTTTTCTCTGTGAATCAATAAATAATAACTTCAACTTTGAATCTATGATTCCATTCTAGAAATTCATATCAAATCTCTAGATTATTTGATAGTAATAAGATACATTCTAAGTTCGTGTCGAACATGTGCTAGATGGCACACCGACTAAAATCTCGTGGGTTCACCACTGTAGCAAGAACCTGTGATAAATGTTAAATTTTCGTTGCGCATGTAAACTAGAATACGTTATTGTAATTTTCTTAATTTTTCTTTTAATTTTCTTTATGGCTCTGAAATAAGGTCGTTACAAAATTGACAAATCCAATCCAGGATCTTGCTTAGTATGTTTTTTTTACTTAATTTTATGACGCGAAATAAAACGTTACAAAATTTGCTACAACAGCTAGGATTGATTGAATCTTCTTCTTCTTGTAGTGAGAGAAACGTGTATTACAAAATTGGCTTAGTTCAGCCTAAACATTAAGTTTAACTAAGTGTGCAAAATTATGGTAAGTTACAATTTGGCGACTTCAGCTTCAGGATTATTATTTTTTTAATTTTAGAATGTTAGCTATAGTAGGTAAGGCTGAATGAGATTTTAGAACAATTAGCGGAAGTATTGGGATAAGGCTGAGAGATGCGTGACTCAATTAATAAATGAGAAATGAGTGAAACAGATATGATGCATGAGACTGAAGA
Organism: Thermobia domestica; assembly: GCF_964235325.1. Lineage (NCBI taxonomy): Eukaryota > Metazoa > Arthropoda > Insecta > Zygentoma > Lepismatidae > Thermobia > Thermobia domestica. The sequence goes on along the minus strand of NC_137463.1, from coordinate 37,237,277 downwards.
GTATAGTTGTTGTATGGTGCTTACAGTGTTGAGAACACTTTAGCAATCTGCTGTGAAGGTTGTGAAAAATGGTGCCATATGAATTGTTTAAATATTCCGGAAACGGAACAAGAGGTGTTAAAGCAGTCAGAGGAAAAGTGGTTCTGTGCTAACTGTGTAGTTGAACAGCATGTAGAATCAGGTGTTGAGAAAGTGAGTTGTGCACAAAATCCAAAGAGAGTTGTTCCGGAAATAGTAATTGGGGGAGGTCCATTGCTAGAAAAATTGGTGGACATAATTAAAGATTTAAAGGCTGAGGTTTCGGCTGTAAGAGTAGAACTTATTAATCAGATGACTGTTAATAAGAATGATTTGAAATTAGAAGTGAAAACTGAACTAAATAAGATGAGTAGTGAAATTATATCTTTAAAAGAATCTTTCACATCAGTAAAGGGGGAATTAAAAACCGAAGTATCTAAGCTAAGAAACGAAATTGATGAAACAGAAACTAATTTAGGACAAACTATCGAAAGTGTACGCGAGAATTGTATGACGGAAATCAATAATGTAAAACAGGATATGAGTAACATTAGGTTAGATTTAGATAAGGTAACTGGAAATTTTAGTGAATTTAATGAAAATGTAAACTGTAAATTAGAAGCTACTACTAAAGAAGTTTCAATGCTAAAAGGTTAATTTGGAAATATAAATGTTAAGGAGCAACAAGCTGATGATTACCGAAAATTTCGTGATGCTAATGAACAAACGGTGAACATGATAAAAGTACTGGAACGCAATGTGATTGACGCCTATCGGCAGAACCGAGAAAGATGTGAACGAAACACCAAGAATTGGAGAAAGATACTCGAATCGGGTGGTAGATATACAAAGAATAAAAACTCTCCTCTTGAAGAAAATTTGGTCGAGAGTAATCGAAGTTGTCAGAAAGGTAGGGGACCATCAGTTAAAAAATTTGATAGAATTCGATTTGATGAAATATCGAACATGACCGGTGCATCGTCTTCGTCTGATGTGGAAGAAATCAGGGATGAGTTCTCCTGTAAACATAAGAGAGTGAAACAAAAAAGAAAAGAGAAAGGATCGCGGTGTGAATCGTGTACCGAACAGTGTCCTCCATTAGATCTTGTTGCTAATGATCATGAAACTGATGATCGGTTTAAATTAGATCGTGAGTGTAGAAACTGGGACAACATCCCTTCGTATAAAAGGGGTGCAGTGACCTATTTGAAGGAACTGCATCATTTTCCGAAGTTTGATGGACAACTAACCCAGGGCGTGGCTCAATTTTTTTTTTTTTTTTTTTGATGACTTATTACAAACCACGAATATGTATGTCCTCACCGACAGGGATCGTTTATATATAATAGGACGTGTCTTAGAAAAATCTGCCAAGATCTGGTACAGAAGTGTAGCATCGCAAATCAAAATCTTTGGTGATTTCGTAAAATTATTTAAGATGCAATACATATCGAAACGAATGGAGAGGGTGCAAAAACGTCACCTTTATTCGTTGCTATATGATAAGACAAAGCATTCTTCACTCCTTGGGTTTCTCCAATTCTAAATCTGTGTATATAGACCATCCCTCTCTGTCTACATACTTGAATCTCTCTTTCTCTCTCTCTCAATGTCGCCCAGGAACTCATATGGTTTGAGATCAAACCTTCCACTCTTCAAACCAAATGTAAGCTTTCTAGCAATGTGCTATCGTAACTCTATAGGCTTTTTGCTAAAGCAGTGTCTTTTAGATTTTATTCGGGGAGGGGAGATTCTCCGCCGACATAAGATTTTCATTTTTTATTAGTGTATTACTATACATTTGATCAAACAATATGTGTTTATGAAGCTCAAGGGAGGGGGAATTACACCATCCTGTCCTGTCCAAATGACCCTCTAGAAGATTTTCTTACAATTACTGAAAAGAAATGAAATGAATTAATGAATAACAGTCATTTCTGTCAGTAGATATTTTAGAGCTCTGTGCGTGCATTACAGACATTAGGAAGCACAAAACTTACTGCCGTTATTGAAAATTTCCATAGATTTCTTAGGGAGCATCTTACTAGCTTGTAGTCTTTAAAGAAGGGAAAGAATGAAACTAAAAGTCTTTATATGAAGCTCTGGGAACATTGTGGGACTTTTTGTTAATTTAGGCTTTTAAATATATTTCAGAACAAATGAATGGAAAAGACTGTTTTAAAGCTATAACGTTGTAAACTTGATTCCAGTTTTTTTTTTTCAGCTGAATGGAAAGAATGTACTACGTAACACTGCTTTAGACAAGGAGAGGTTGAAGATGGGGAGGAGTTGTATTGAATACTAGAAGCAACCAATCGATTGAGACATGTATTTCTGGATGCATAAGAAAACGGGGCAACAGTTTGTTATTAATTTGGACTTGGAATTTTTTTTTAACAATTTCTATGCCGTTAACTGTACCTGGGGAATTTGCCTAGCATGTTCTCCTTGCGTAAGCATCAATGAACCACAAATTTACTCCACAAAATATGCTAAACGCCTATATGCGTAATGTGTTTACATTAGAGTTTGTCTAAAAAACACTTCAAACATGTAAAAAAATATCCCAGGGTGGGCGCGAACAACCAACCTTTTTTTTATTACTGGCCGCGTGCTCTTCCAACTTGGCTACGGAGGCAATGAAGAGAACGTTGCTTGTTGAAGGATAAATTGTTGAGATCTTTTGAATTTGATTAATCAGTGTGCTCCTTTTTTTTCAACATCTCAATAACGCTTTCTTTGCCTGGGACTTTTCATTATTAGAAACTCACTATGCAATCACAAAAGTGTCCCTGTACAAACCTGTAATGACCACGCAGAGATATAGAGTCATTTGGGGACGTTAAGGAACAACTCGACACTATTCTGAAAGTAACGATAATTTTATTCTGCCAATGTGATCATACTTGACAATAATTCTTGCCCTACCTACAAAACACAAGATCTTCTCCGTGAATGCAATACTTGCAAATGCAAGAGCACGTAAGTAAATTTTGAAAGTCTTGCAGGGGAAATCGACACTTACTATGGGAGTTGTTGACACTATATAAACAATGCAATCCTTCATATCTTTGAAAACAGTGTCCTTTACAACAAACATAAAAATGAAATGAAATCTTTAAGTTTTTAACGTCCCACGGTTACGCCGGTTAGGCTAGAGGAGACGGAGATGATGACAGATAAGTGAAATGAAGAAAGTGGGAGGAAACGGGAGAACCCCGAGAAAACCCAAGAGCACAATACAATAAACTTGAAAAGCAATGAAATAGTAGATGTAAGGTTTCTACTATCTACATATGACTTATTCGCAAACTTTGCTGCGATTCATTACAACCTACAATAATACAGAAGCAATGTAAGCTCGTTAATAACAAACTTTGTTTTCAACCTGTTTTGCAACATATTGCTTTCAATATTTTACTACGCATAATAATCAATAACCGAAAATCGCACTTTAATACAATTATTTTAGGAATCCATATGTGAAGAATCTAATAGAAGCTGATTTCTTCTAGCTGAGACTAACTCTCTCATAGTCTTCTTTCACAACGTTTTGACAGGGTTCCTACGAACAAAGGTGCTGTAAGATAAGTTGAAATTGTTTTTCAAATTGCGGAAGAAAGATACTTTAAGGATTGACAATTTTCAGTACTGTGTAGTGGGAGCATTAGAGGCTTTCTTTAATACATCAGGATCTTTGACACACGTACTGTGCTAATCTAAAACAAAAGGTACTTTACAATTAGGCTTATACCGGACTAAATTAAAATGACCCAGAAGCTGAGAAAGCGTGTTTGTTATGTAACCTAAATCTACGATGTATACATTAAGATGAACCAGACGGTAGTCATTTTGTCTAATGACCTTCCTTATAACAAAGGAACTACATGTCGAAGTCTCCCTACAATCACTGTCGATTTGTCCTCTAAATGCATTGATCAACAAAAGCTGGCACGAGTTGTCACTGGCACAAGCAATATGTGTCAGCCTGAGAGTACCAGCCCGTCATGCATACAGAGAGTATATTCTATCATAATACTAATCATCTGCCTCCTTCTATAACAAAAAATGGCTGAACCGTTTGAAATGAATTTTATTAACATAGTTAACAATTACCTCAGACTGGGTTGCTGTCACGCCATTTTTAATAAATTGCGTATCCTAACAGAGAAGGGGGGTTAAGAATTTATGCCAAAAACAGAATACCTAACGTTTGTGAAATGAAACTTGATACATAAAATCCTTATATAAAACGAATGTCCACGTGTCCGACCGTGTTTAGAAATTTCGGTATTAAGTGGACAATAGGGGCAATTTGTATCATTTTTGCTCAATATTTAAGAATGATGACATCCAGGTTGTGTCTTGGCATCACAGAAAAACGGATGAAACACTTCAAATTATCTTTTTAATATACTATATTTAGCATTTGGTCCAGTCGGGTTTTTATATGTTATTAAAACATATATCATAAGAGGAAGAGATGGACATAAATATCTTATTTCAAAATATGTGAGCCCATCTTCCGTTGGGCTTAAAAATCCGCTGTTGAAGGGAAAAAGGGCAAGTTCTAAATATCCGGTCAAAATGTAAAAGTGACATTGTGATTGTCCGGTCATCACGGGAAATCGACTGAACCGTTTGAAATGAATATTTGAATACATTTAGTACTTGGAAGAAAATGGTAAGCTGAAGTCCACTGGAAACTTGACAGAACTTTGATACAAAAAATAAAATGAAAATTTTGATTGACTGATTGATTTTAGTATAGCGTCCCGTTCAGCAGTGAGGCTATATGAGACGTGAACCTACTGATTAACGCGGAATCCGAACCACGTGCGCTCCCGCCGGGAATCGAACCCGGGTCTCTCACGGCAAAGACACGTACGCTAAACGCTTAGCCACGAAGGAGCTCTGAAAATTTTTAGTTTTACGTCCCACGTTATGCCGGCTAGGCTAAAGGAGGCGGTGGTGGTAAGGAATGAATGAAATGGTGGAATGAAGAAAGTGGGAGGAAAAGGGAGAACCCCGATAAAACTTACGCATACGGTGGGGGCGCGGTGGCTCAGTGGTAGAGCGTTCACCTCTAGTGCTTGGGGTCCCGGGTTCGATCCCAGCCCCCGCCAAGTGAACTTTGTGGTGGACAAACACCGTGCTCGTGGGTTTTCTCGGGGTTCTCCCGTTTCCTCCCACTTTCTTCATTCCACCATTTCACTCATCTCTCATTATTACCGTCTCCTTTAGCCTAACTGGCATAACCGTGGGACGTAAAACTCAAAGATTTCATTTCATTTTCTTACGCATACGGTGTTTGTCACCCACCAAGTTCACTTGGCAGGAGCAGGACTTGAACCCGTGAACGCTCTAGCACTGAGCCACCGCGGCCCCAACTTCGATACAATTTTGAGGATGGTCAACTATGCCAAAATATAACATTTCCATTAAAAAAATCCATTGTTTCGGAAGTGGGGAAATTTCATTTTTTTTATGTAGGTGGGTGGGCCACGGCAGGTAGCAAGCAAGAGGATCCAGAAAGTTGCAGATAGTTTTACTCCTTGCAAGATGAAAAAAAATTGCATGTCCCTATCAAGATTATGTTTACATGGAGAATTTTTGTAGGGTTCCAGGATTTTTTAAAAAATAACTACAGATTCTTGCAGCAGTCAACCTAGCTCTAAACATCCAGTATTTAGCAACAATCCATGATATATTTGTTACCAATACGAGCACCATAGCCAGATCTGCAAAACACATATCATCAATAGATGCGATATGATCTCCAAAGAAGAGTGCGATAAGGCAATAAGCATTAATTTTTGTGCCAGCTATGTTAGTAGTAATTACTGCACAAGAAGCAGCAGCTGTTCTAAGAAACGGCTCAATACCCCCAAACAATAGGTGGCGCCAGAATTTTCGTAATGTGGGTGCAGGCTAGGATGGGACAACGCATTCTAACATTGTTGTCAAAACGCTTTGCACTATTGAGCGCAAATATAAGATCGCAAAAACAAACCCTAAATTTTAATATGAACTAATATGTGCCCTATCAAAAAATCCATGTTTCAGAATCCTGTGGTACTTAAGCAACAATTTTTATGGAGGTGGTTGGTGAGTACTTCACATTATATGCCCGTAGCCAAACTCCCTCTATAAAAATTGTAGCGTGAGAACCTTAGGATTCTAAAACATGGATATTTGAATAGGAAACATATTAGTTTCTCAGCGAAGTCTTGACCCGACTTCGATAGGTCCCATAGTTATGGAGTTATGGACCTTTAAATTTTATTTTTGTATGTTTCCGGCAGCCTATACTCCAAAAGGAACCAATTGTACACCCAGGTTGGTCTATACTTTTAGTCCTATATTGGTGTCAGGAATCACCTCTCAAACGTTGTCGGTGTTGTTTTGAAACACGTTCTAGAATTCATTTCTCTTATGTGTTTTTGCCTTGTTCGCTTTGTGTACATTTTCAGGTACTTATCTCAATCCTTATTTCTCACTGTTTTCATTCTGAAGATTTTTTTTTATCTCAACGAACAATATGTACTTCCAATGTATTTTAATCGTTGTTTTATATTTTACTTCCAGTTAGCTGTTATTTGTTTCCCATTCTGGAGCCATGTGGTTTTTATGGATTATAGTCGTTGGCCTTCTAATCTTATATATCTACCTAGATACCCGAATGCCTGCTAGATGTCCTCCTGGTAAGTAGTATGTATGACTTAGATACTAGCTAACAATTGGGTATCACATTTGTAAAACACGTAAACTGCATTTTTTAATTGAATAACATTGGTACAGCATAATTAAGTGTTCATATCTTAACAGTGTATCTACTCTTTGTCTCAGAAATCGTCTAATATTGGAAAGGAAAATTCCATAGGTAGCAACAAAATGTAACTGCACAATGTTAACGAATACAGATTGAATTACCTTTATAAATCAAAAACACACGAAATATTAGAAAATGTATTTATAATATAAATAAGACAAATACTATGTATACAAACGGTGGCGTATTTAGGGGGGCTTCCAGGCTTAAGCCCCCTCCGAAATCTTACTTACTATAGTCAAGTATATGACATATCTTGCATAATTTTCACATTTTCAGGCAAAGCCCCCCCTCGAAAGTTAGCAAAGCTCCTCCCGAAATAAAATCGTAAATACGCCACTGTATACAAATTATTCCATTTATTCTTATGTATAACCACCCTATATATAAAAGATATAGATAAAACGTAAGTGAAACAGAAAGGAAAGCGGAAGACAAATCAATGGGACAAATAAACAGATTTTCAATGTTATCAAGTTTTGAACCAATTAACAATTTATCAATAAAGTACTGTATAAATAGTGTTTTGGGCAGTAATGCCAATTTAGCCTATTTCTGGCTAAATCTAGCCCATTTAGAGAGGCATTTAGCCATACAAATCTACAAAATGCTTATAGCCTTAAATGTACCTTATTTTATGAAACTCTTTTGCCGTTTTCAGCTTTTTTTAGCCGTTAAATTAATTCAAAAAATAATTTTTCTATTAATATAAAGTGTATCTTTTTTTAAAAAAAATTAGCCTATTTGTCATTATATATTATTGTATTATCGTATCTCTAGACAGAGGGTGTTTTATTACGCAATAATCACTTGTTTTACATTCTTCTTCTCTCTCCGCACCCACAGATTTCCAACTACTTAGTAATACTTATGGATTCAGAAAGAATTTTCATGATGCTCCCGTAACGGCCCCATTTGCTACTTTTTAATTATTTTAATTTTAGCATTTCATTGCAAGAATGGAAGTTTGCTAATACAAGTTTAGTAAACTGTTCGGTTCTTCAAGCCACAGAGATTGTTTCTGTTTATTTAACGAAACAAATAGGTTATCTAATTAGCTTGAAAGCTTCAATGTAATGATGATGATTCAGGTAAGTGTACGGAGAAATAAGAAGTGTTTGTAGGGACTATGACCCACCGAAAGAAGTACTGCTGAAAATTAGGACAATAGCAATCTTCCTAAACGCAACCAATCCACAATCCAAGGATGGTGCATCCAGTTCCAGCACCTCAGTTAGCTGCGACTTTATCGATGATGACTTATTTCAATTCAACTGATAATATGACTTGGCTTTCACAAATCAAATGAGTTGTTGATGGATTTGATTGTATTTTGAAGCCATGTTTGATGCTTGTTATTCTTCAGCGAATAAAATTCAACATTTGAAGCTTTACTATAACTCACCTTTAATCCAACATACCAAAAAGGGGTTTAAAATCTACAATGTGAATTATAGATTAGCAATTCAAAATCTAGCCATTTTGTGCGTAAAAAACCTTATTTCTGAAGACCAACTAGCCTATTTTCTTCAGAGGTTGTTGGCAACACTGGTTTTGGATAGAGTGGGAGCAAGGGAGAAGAGCAAACGCTTATGTTTATATGAATGTTGTAATTAATGACCATTTGAATCAATTTATGAGGTGTTAATATTTATTAACAATTTGAAGCTTATCAAGTACATTAATTACATGATATATCATAACAATATTGATAAGATTTCTAAACTATCTTACATGAGAAAATTCTCTGCTATTTGGAATTTGTAAAGTACTTCACATAAATCATTATTTTTGAGATGAGGAGTCGGAAATTACAACAAACCTAACCATAAATATTAATATTTGAATTTATCAAGAAACTGTAAAATAAATGTAGTTTTAACTCAGTTTTGAAAATATGCCGTTTTAAATTATACATATATCGTGATATAATTTACTTTGACGAGATTATAGTTATAGATCTAGTACGAGAAATTAGGTAGCGGCACTAATAGAAATAGTGCGCTGTCATTCGTACTAAAAGAGAGCATCAATGAATTCTTATATTAGTTATTGATAGCCCAGGCGTGACAAAACATGTTGCTGAGACTCGGGTTCGATTCCCGATGGGAACTCATTTGGTTCTGATTTCACGTTAATCAGTGGGTCCCGTCTCATATAGTTTCGCTGCTGCAAGGGACGTTAAACTCAAAATCAACTCAAGTCAACTCAAACATGTTGCTACCAATCTTGATTCAAATCTTTTTCCAAGTTTCAATAATGATTCGGAATGCATGTGATGCTTCCATGGTAGGGAGCATCAAGTTAAATTTTGTTTCGCGTTGTAAGATTAACAAACATATTTAAGGTTAGCTCAATATTACTACTAGTCTTCTCAAACCAACAATTGCAAGCGACAGTTCCCATATACCAAACTGTAGACCTTTTGTCCAGTAAAAGTGTCGAATTAATGGCTCACTATCCATCCTTACCTGATTTATAACTTAATGGCTTCTTTTCGTTCCACATATGCAAAATTAGATGCGTGATGAGCGATTTGTGTCACCTGGAGCAGCTGTTGACGCATTCAGAAAACACGTTTCTGAAATAGCAGCTTCAATGTGGAGAAAATACATTCAAAATTGTGCCAACGTATACAAATGTGTATCGATCTTAAAGTTGAATACTTTGATGAGCAATAAACGCATTTATACAATTGAGGAGCGTTTTTTCTAAATTCGATCCACATTTTTTTTTTCTTTACAGGAACTGCATTTTTATTATTATTGTACATAACCTTTAACGAGTTCTGAAAGAAACGCTCCTGATTTAGTATTCTATACACATTTCGAGATTTGAGAATTCTGATTTCACAGCTAGATTGGTAGCATAAAAAGCATACCTATCCCATACCTCCGTTTCTCAAAAGTTGCTCTATCGAGTTTTGATAAAACGATGCTCAATTTTACATGTCATTTTTTCATATTGATCGCAGAAATTTTTACAGCAACCCTCGCATTTATCAAATTTCTACTCTTGCTTTTGAAGGTATTAAAAATAACTTACATCATTAATATAGAATATAGAAGAATCAAAGATTATAAATTCAAGTAATTTAAAACAATAAATTGTGCTTATTCGTAAAGTTTCCATTAGCCTTGTCTTGATTTCGTTACAGCACCACAAGTTTTACCAGTGATAGGCCATCTTCATTTGTGCATTGCATATTGGTTGAAAACCCGATCATTTGTACGTATGATGGAGGAGTCATGGAAAGATTATGGACCGATTTTTGCAGTTCGGCAATCAAGGATCTTACATGTCTCTGTTAATGGGAAATCAGCCATTGAGAGTGTGCTGACGAATAAGAAAATGCAAGGACGTCGCGTCGAACCAACTCATCAATTTATTCACAATGGAAATGGTAGTAAGTACCTGGAAAACTTATAAGTGTTGTTAATACGTGTTTTACAATTAGTCTCTTTAAATACAAACTGTAAAATCTACGAATGCTAGTTAATTGCCTCTATGTTTATGGAAATGTTCTTGCGGTTAGGGGGCTCATTGCGTTTCATTTTACTTAACATTTATGGACAGCAATGCAACACCAAATTGCACATTAATAACTTCTAGTTGTGAACCTATGAAAATGAATGCGCAGCCTGCGATCGTGCACAACGATTTGCGTATCAATACTAAATGTATAGAACATCACACAAAATGATTGCAAACTCAAAATGTTTGTTATATTGCAAAATCAGTGTTTGATATCGAAAGTTGCAAAGTAGAAAGCAAATTTTGCATTGCGTTGATTATTAGCTATTTGCCGGGATTTTTTTAAAAAAGCTCTAAAATTTGCCCTTTTCTTTACCCTTCGTCCATTTTCTTGGCGTCACTGACTCAGGCATCGCATGGGTGACTGCAAGAACATATTCTTTGATGCCTCCTCGCTTGAATGAATGCAAGAAACCCGGTGTGAAAAGCTTTACTAGAGATGTATAAAGCAAATTCCGAAGGTCAACGCCATGGTAAAGATTTGCCATGGTACCAAAGGTTCCCAAAGGGTTAAACAACGATTCGGTTGCCATGGTGCAACGTATTTTTCTAAAACGATTCAACAAACTTCATCCTCTAAATTTGCCTGTAGTTCGACAGATAAAAGGCTGTGAATGTTTGTGTCAAGGAACAAATATTAGACGACAGCATGGGTTTGAGGAATACTTGTATTACATTGGTGTTATTTATGCTGCAAATGGTGGTCATATCGAACACTTGTAGGACAGAAAACAAAATTTGATTGTCAGTAGAATACTTGTTAGTTGAACGCAAGTTTAAATTAATTGTCCTTAATCTTGGCTTTCTGAATTTTTTTCCATTTTTTATTTTGATTATCCCTGTACTTTCATATGGGTTACAATAATGGCATTCCCTTCTTACAACAGTAATAATATATATATATATATATATATATATATATATATATATATATATATATATATATATATATATATATATATATATATGGTGATCAGAAAAATGGAAACACCTGTAGTTGGCAACACGTCAGATGTATGGGTTGGCAGTGGTGTCGTGGCGCCCGCAGCGCCGGACCCCTGGTGGTGGTGTGTTAGGTCGGTCTCCATACTACGTCAGGCGCAGTGGGACAGCAGTGTCCAGTGGCTGCAGCAGACGGAGGTAGTGTAAAATGGGAGACGTCTCAGATTTTCAAAGAGGGCAAATTGTTGGTGCGCGGTTATGTGAAGTTAGTGTGACGGCAGTGGCTACTGTGTTAGGTGTGTTGCGTGGGACAGATCGAAGGTGATGACGGCCTACACAACACACGGGGAAACCACATCGGGGAAGCGGAACAGTGGGCGGAAGAAAATCATGAGTGACAGGTCACGCCGGCTATTAAAGCGCATTGTCACGCAGGACCGTCGTGCCACTGCGGAGTAAGTGACGGAGGAACTCAATCAGCACCTCCCCCACAATCACAGTCCGCCGCGAATTACATGACATGAACTTACGGGGTCGTGTTGCATGGGCCAAACCGCTCATCGGGGACCATAACGCTTTAGCACGCCGCAAATGGTGCCGCGACCATGCAACTTGTACCGTTGAGGACTGGAAACGTGTGATATGGTTGGATGAGTCATCCTTCACCCTATTCCCAACCACGGGCCGTGTTTATGTGTGGAGAACGCCCAAAGAAGCTTATGATCTGCAGTGTCTCCGCCCAACTGTGAAACATGGCGGCGACTCAGTGATGCTGTGGGCCGCAATATCATGGCTTTCATTGGGTCCTGTGTTCACACTTAGCGGACGAATCACTGCCAACGATTATGTCGCAATTTTAGGAGAACACTTGCATCCTATGGTCCGGATGTTGTTCTCGGACAATGACGCCATCTTCCAGAATGATAATGCACCCATTCACACAGCTGGCGTTGTTGCAGCGTGGTTTGAGGAACATCGGGATGAAGTTCAACACCTCCCCTGGCCCGCCCTATCCCCAGATCTCGACGTAATGGAATATCTGTGGTCCGTCTTCTAAACACAACTCCGGCGACGATTTCCACCTCCATCCTCTCTCACAAAACTGGCCGATATCCTGCACGAGGAATGGTGTAAAATTCCACTTGCTACCATTCACGACCACTATACCTCCATCCCACGTCGCATCAAGGCTGTTCTGAAGGCGAAAGGTGGCCCGACACCATATTAATCTGGTAAGTTGCAATTTCGTTCACGTGTTTCCATTTTTCTGATCAGCTGTATATATATTTGAACTTTTCTATCAATATGCTATATAATTCCGTTGTTACAAAGTAAGATTGGATATTGGTACTTGCTTTTTCATCTTTCTTATAGGCATAATGTTTAACAGTGGAGAAGTGTGGTACGCCAGAAAATCAATGTGCGCCAAAATCTTACGAGAAATTGGTTTTGGTAATAAAAACATGGAACAAGCGATAGTTGAGGAAGCTTTATGTACGGTCTCTTATTTTAAGGAAAAGTCCAAAAACATGGGTCCTTCAGGAATACCAATGAAGACCGTATTCTACGCCCCTATTATAAGTGTTGCATGGCGCATCATTGCAGGATATGGTTACAAATATGATGATCCGGAGTTATTGAGGCAGTTTGGTCTTCAAAAGAAAAATATAAAAGCTAAGTTGAAGTCAGGAATCCTGTTGGATATCATACCCTTTTTCCAATATGTTGCACCAGAATTTTCTGGCTACACTGCTGCAAGAGCAATAGGAAAACAGTTCTTAGGTGAAATGAAGGTACTTGATTTAACCTTTTTAAAGTTTGGTAATTCTTGCAATAGTTTATTATTACGATTTAATCCTAATTGCTCTTGACTTTTAAGATGGATCACCACCCGGAAGTCAGTACGTATTTTAGCTCATTCCCTTAATACTGTGCAATGAAACATTACATATTATAAATATTGCACTAGAAAATAGAGTTATGTTTCAGCTATACGTAAGACACTGATTCATTTGGTTGTGTCTTCTGATATTGTAAAAATAACAAATAAAAGAAAATATTTTATTCTTTTAACAATGAGCACACAAGATGGCACTTGCTGTTAGATTTTACTCGAAGTGCTCAGTTTTATGAAATGTTTAATTGTGTGTGTAAAGTATTTTAAAGTAACAATCGTATTACGAAATATATATATTGTTTGGCTGTTTTTCGTGTTATGTTTCACATTTTATTTAAATATTAATTTACATTTAAGGAAATAGGTTTTGAGAAGATAATTAAGCAGAACGCCATAATGCGTTGTTGCCAAATTTATACGTTTACTGTGGTAGTCACAATAAGGAAATTCCTGGATTCTAGCGTTGCAGTTCGAGAAGCGGAACCTACCTGTGTACGAGTAGTGACGGGCAGTGGGAATATTCCCGGTGGGAAGGAATTTAAAAAATAGGAATATTCCTGGGTTTTTTCCCTGGCCTATAAATTCCCGGGAATGGATTTATTTCTATTTCTTTACTTTATTTTCCAAATTATAAGAACTATATGACTAATTACTTTATTTTAATATATTATGACTTACTTCCAGATTTTAAAGAATTTAGAGGTTAAAAAACTTAAAGTTCTTTGACAGTACTTTATATAACTAATAATACGATTTTTTAAGTTCCATTTCCATTTGCATTAAAAAGTAGAGTAATTGTTTACTATTGTGGGTCCAAAACTAGCCAAAAGTAGGATGATTTACGGAAGAAATGAGTTGATAGTAATGTTCAAGTAGTCAAGAAAGTATCGAACCCATTTCTATAAAGCAGTAGGGGATTTGTACAAACCGTAAAGGTAAGTCGAAGTGATTTATGTGAGAAAAGAAAGTGAATTGTTGGTAAGGAAGATAGAAAACAACGTGCCCTGCGGGGCTCTAGCCCGCCTTCACTCGCTAACGCTCGCTCGGCACTGCTGTCTAAATTTAATGTTGGTAACGTAATTTAACGTAGGAAACCATAATACAACCGCATCGGAATAGAATATCGCAAAAAAGTAGGTGCAAAATCTGACCCGCCAAAGCTAAACAATCACCAAAAGTAGCAAAGTACTAATTTACAAATGATGGAAAGAAACCATTTAGTAAAGTAATGTAGAATTATGTAGAAATAGAAATGAAGTACTATAAATAAACCCTGAACAACGTTAGTAGTACACATCAGTCTGTCTCCTCTCTCTGACTCGAATTTCTGAAGTAGTACTCGAACTTCTTTTACATGTGAATCAATGCATGGAATTTCGAGAAATGGGCAGGAAGAAGTCGTGTGTGGCAATGTTACATGCAAACTTATAGACAGGAAAGTATATTGCAAATATTGTGAACATTCATATTTATGCGCAAATGTTGACAAAATGGTGGAACATGTGGGTTCTGGCAGTTACTAAACCTAATTTTTTTTATAACATTTAAAAATTTAATATGTTTATAATATCAGTAGTAGAACTTTAGAAAATCCACTAACATGTAAATTTAAACTGTTTAGCGGTTTAAAAGTATGTGGACTTACTATACCATTTTTGAAACATATTTACTTTCATAGAACATATTGTAAATAAATATCGATTTTGCGTACTCTCTAAATATAATAAATAGCAATATTAATAAAATAGCATAAAATCGTTCAGAATATACATTCTAAAGACTAACCTGGCGACAACAGTAATAATATACTGTGATATAAAAAGGAATTTACTTTGAAATCATAATATAGTAATAGAATGCAATTTTCTTTGTGATTGTACATAGATTCCCGGAAAATTCTCATTTTGGGGAATATTCCCGGGAATATTCCCAGGAAATATTCCCAAAAAATATCTTCCCGGGAATTTACCCATTACTATGTACGAGTGCGGTAAGGGTCGAAAACTAATTTCTCCAGTAAGGGTCCAAGCAGAATTCCATGATTACTTCCTTTTTTTATCTGGCATCAGTAAACACTCGACACTATCTGACAACGCTGTACTAATCAAGCAGCGTTTAGCATAGCACCGAGAACAACTAGTGATTCATCTTAAACGTTTGTTCGAGTCAGTTTTAGACAGTGTTCGAAGTGGAAAAAAAAGCAGAGGCGGTATGTTTTATTACGATTTTGACTTGACATACCGGCTATCAAAATGTTAAAATACAGTGAGGGTATGTTGCCTAAAAGATTGAATTTCTATTTACATAATGACTGAAAACCATTAGTGAGTTCTGTAGTTACTGGGGTAGGACATGGAGAGACTTTAATTCACCAACAACAATTTCTGAAAAAAATTTTAAAAAAATATCAGCTTATGTTGTATTATAGAGAATTATACACGAAAATACTCAAAAACCTAATTTTTATATTAACAATTTACTGCGGGAAAACTCCCGGACACCCTACTTGACTGAGGGGTATTCCAAACCCTTCGGAAGATCCAACCCTGCAGCAGACAACCGCTATATTCGCCCGTGCTCAAAACACAACATTTATATACATTAAGGCAAGAAGACACCTACATGAGAAAAAAGTTAATATGGTAATTATGCTAGATGAGCTTTGAAGACACCTCTTTTTAGAAACAAAAGTTAGGAAAAAATAACAAAAATGTCGGTTTTGGGAACATAAATTATTTGTAAATAAGACATTGAATCTTTTTACGTGCAAAGCTATTCGTCAATTATCGCGTATAAAAATGAGTGTATTAAAGATATTTAGCATCTACTCTCCAGTGACGGTATGTCTTGATCACTGAAAAACCGGAGGTGGTATGGCATACCACCGCATACAGTCTCATTTCGAACACTGGTTTTCGACTTCCAAACTATGGAAACAAATACGAAAAGTCTTACAGAAGGAATATTCAATCACCCATAACTTGATAGATATCAGAGCAAAATCAATAAGCAACGCCGAGAAGTGATTGGTTGATCGCAGTTACAAGAGTAGATATAAGCAGCTCGGAGGAATATAATAGTAAACCCCATTTCCGGTGAAATTGCAAAATAAATCTTTTAGTTTAACGTCCGCGATTATGCCCTTTAGGCAAAGGGAGACGATGATTAAGGTAAGTGAATAATGATAGAAGTTTTGGTGAAATGAGAAAGAGGGAGCAAACGGGTAAAACCCACGGACACGATGTTGTCCACCGCAAACTTACTTGGGCAGGGATAGAACGAAGCACCCCTCCCCTCCCCCACACACAAGAGAGGAAACGCTCTACCACTTTTTTTTAAAAAAAAAAATTAACTGATTTACCGAACGCACCACAGTAACTTGAATACCTAACTAGCATGTTTTACTTCATTTAGATCGTTTTTCCAAAAGCCCAAAACAACAGGGACACGAATACACAAATACTCGTATTGAAGACAAAATTTCAGTCTCTCCTACCGTGAATCGAACCCGGGACCCGGTACACGAAAGCTGCACATGCTAGACACTAGGCCAGCGGAGAGGGTACCACTGAGCTACCGTGCTCCCTGCTGGTGAAATTAAGTCATTAGGTGGAATGAGTGGGATCAAATCGCAGTACAGTATGTAGGTATTTTAATTTTGGAAACGTACCTGAAGATGCAGGGAAACGTGTTTGGTATGTGTTATTGCATTAAATTTTATGGAAATGTTGAAAATCTTTTTCCAGTTCACTCGAAAGTGAGAACATGTGACATACAATTGCGTATCCCCGAGACCATTATCTTCGACCTATTGAAATCAGAAATAGTACCGTAAACTCAATATGCTTTGGCTCTTTAAAGGCAGCTTTAGGCCAAAGGAAGAGAAAGATTTGTTTTCTTTCTACATGGTTACTATGGTTTCTATCAGTAAGAAAAGTTGTGGATCGAAGACAGTGTTGGGTAAGTTACTTGTAAAAATGTAACGCGTTACAAGTTACTTTACTTTCTCTTAAAATGTAACGCGTTAGTAACGCGTTACTTGCTCCCAAAAAGTAACTGTTACTTTACTTCGAAAGTAAAGCGTTACTAACGCGTTACTTTTACGTCCGAAACTATAAATATGTGAAAAAAATTATAACTTCAATTTTCCGTACTTCTATTACTACCGCTATTATTATTATTATTATTATTATTATTATTATTATTATTATTATTATTATTATTATTATTATTATTATTATTATTATTATTATTATTATTATTGTACGTTCTGAATCGCTTTATGTAAATGCAAGGGCAAATTTTTACTTGATATATGAACATTTTCATATAATGTAACATTGATAAAATGCCATACTGCGTTACTCGTAGGGATGGGCACGAGCGAGTTCGAGTGAGTTTTCTTTGAAACTCGATTCGACTAGAAACAGACATCTTTGAGCTCGACCCAAGAACTCGACTCGAAAAATTTCCTCCAACTCGATTCGAATTGGGATCGAGTTTCGAGTCGAGTCGAGCCAAATCAGGTGTGTAGTTTCGAGTACATTCTTCAAGTATATTACATAGACAATATAATTATTATCAATGACACTACTACTACTACTACCACAAATTATTATTATTATTATTATTATTAATTATAACAACACTGTATATAAACCTGAAAGATAGGCGGTTTGTATTTGAATACTAAAAAATTAGTTGATTGCCAACCTTGGTAGTCGTGAAGTCTAGAAGTCAAAGACATTGTTAACGAGCTTCTGAATTTGGGTTGAGGGTCTAGGTTAAGTATTGGGTGTCGAGGTAAACACTGTTAAAAGTTATAGGACACTGGCCAAATATGTTCAAAACTGCTCGGCCCGGGGCTTAGAATAATTGTCAACGACTCGAGCAGCTCGGCTCACAGCTCATTCACTATTTAGACTACCCGAACTGAGAAATGAGCTGAGCCAACAGCTTACCCAACCGACTCGGCTAGAGCCCTCGGCTCAGTTGAGCCGAACCGAGCAAATGGCTCATCCCTACCAAGCCAGCTCGAGCCGGTTTCACCCCAATCGAGCCGGCTCGAGCCATCTTTTCAGTTGAGCCGGGCCAAGCTGAGCTTGTTATAAAAACATATCTTGTGGTCTCGCTATCAAGACGAGATGAGATGCAAGCAGTGTCCCCTCTCGTGAGCAACACTAAAAGTATTCCGTATTACTGTTTAGCTTACATTTCTCATGGCTTTCGTTTTCCAGTGTAATCAGGCCATGATTTCAAGACGAGTTAAAAAGAACTCGACTGGACTTGAAACTCGACTCGAAAAACTGAATCGGCTCGGAACTCGACTCG
The DNA here is from genome assembly GCF_964235325.1 of Thermobia domestica. Taxonomy (NCBI): domain Eukaryota; kingdom Metazoa; phylum Arthropoda; class Insecta; order Zygentoma; family Lepismatidae; genus Thermobia; species Thermobia domestica. Next base: position 37,218,723 of record NC_137463.1, on the reverse strand, counting down.
AGAATATTACCTTTGACTTGACTCGAAACTCGACTTGAATTCGATTCGAGTCGAGTTTTAGCTTGACTCGTGCTCATCCCTATACGTTAGAAACAATGGTTGTTTATTATTATTCTGCTAAACTAATTATATAATAATAACAATGTTGTTATGTAAAATTAAAAATACAGAATATAGAGAAACATTACACTACAACTAATAAAATAAGAATACATGAACTGGTGGTGAATCAAAACTTGCCAGTAACTCTAAAATCGATACATGCTTTTAAAAGCTAGTTTCAAACTCTATAATCAACGGTACTCTAGAATAAGCAAACTGGTCTGAAAGAACTCCAATATTACATACCATCAGCAAACTATTTTCTAGTAATAACGTAGGCCTGCTTCTCAGAACACAGTTTATTCATATTAACCCCTCACTATATATCGTTAATTATGGCACCCTAGTTGTTGATAAATATTTTCCGCCGGGGCACTTCAGACACTTTACTTTTAAATTTTGTCCACCATCATCCTCAGCTCTTAAGAAAAAAAATGTACTTTCCGAACGGTAAAATATTTTCGTTCTCCATCTTTATAAAAAACAACACCGATCATAATAAAATGGACTACCCGTATCATTGCACTCCTAGTTCACTCACTAAATGTATTGATTTGAAGCTGTCAAAATCTACGAAAAACCTTCCAGGTACTTGCAATCAGTACATGTGATTTCCCTAAGGCTGTCCTCATCTTCCAAAAACAGCAAGTGGCACTACGAACCTCTCTGTTTCTCGTGACTGTTGTGCGGTGTGTTGGTCACTGACATACGTAGTTCATGCTCGATTGTTTCATTCTGAGAAATTTACTTACATTAAAGAAACATTTGTTTCCGAGAAAATATACATATATTGTAGTTACTCATCCGAAATGTAACGCGAAAAGAGTAACGCAAACTAAGTACGTTACTTAAAAATTTGTAACGCGTTACCGTTACAGTTACTTTGGAAAAAATGTAACGCGTTACTAGGGAACGTTACTTAAAAAGTAACGCGTTACTTGCGTTACGTTACTTCCCAAGACTGATCGAAGTATTACAACATTGAGAACACATGAGTATTGGCGCTAGTGATTCGTTTCCAGAACGTGGGAAGCAAAATGCTAGCAATTGTTAGCAAGTAAAGATTTATCATATTTCAAGTTCCACAACTTTTGTTTATTGCAATAAAGTGACATTCTGAATGCACGAGTAAGTAGAATATAAAAGCATGTTCATTAGCGAGTATTGATAAGCTAACGCCTTAAATGTTTGTTCAATTACGCACAAACTATTAAGCGTTTTATTGCGTGGGGTAACATTGGCCTAATTTTTGGGGCAACATTAGCCCATATTATCTGTGTTGGAAAAGCCCCAATATTAAAGATGAAATGGTATACAAATGGTGCTATGTAATGAGGAAGATTAACCCCACTAGCTTCTAAAACAGGATATTATATAGAGCTTGAATTTCAAGAATTCTCTTCCTAAAACTGAGCAGTGTGGTACCGGTAAAATACTCTACTGTAATGAAGAATATGGTGCTCTTATTTTCAGATGTTAAGTATTCATCCACTTAGAGAGATTTTCATTGAACTATATTTTTGTTTGCCTCTAAGTTGAACAAAGTGATTTCACCCCTATGTTTGTAATATCGGTATTTTTTAAGTTAAGTATTCAGAAATTTGTAGCGTCCTTAATAGATGTTTCGTATTCACCCAAGTAGAATACAAATATTTTCATCATACGATATTTCTCGTTCGATTTAAATTGAGTTAAAACATTGATAATTTCACCAATGTGTTTATAATACTCTGTTCTTTACTTCTGCTTGTTAAACACAGTGCTACAATAATAGGCTACTTTCGCGTATTCATTAGTCATTTTGATAAATGGGCTAAAGTTTTCCCAATAATGAAAAATCTTGCATAGCATCAAAAAATTTGAACTATAATCATCATTCTTGGTAACACTGAGTGTTTACTGCGGCGAGTCTTTACTTTAGGCAAGGCAGTGGCAATAACCAATTCATCTGAACCGGTTCCTGCAGTTACAGTTACAGTTCCCAAGAAGCGAAGACAGAAAACAACGTTCTCTGCCGGCCTCTTACCCGCTTTCACTCGCTGACGCTCACTCAGCAATTTGTACTGACATAATATTACTGCCTTGCCCAAAGTAAAGAGTTACCTTTACTGCTTTCAAAAAAGCCAAAGGATTGCATTTTAACAAGGAGAAATGTCACTGAATTACCTCCCGAATCTTAGGAGATGTTAGAATGGGAATTTTGAAAATTAAAACAAATGGGCCAAAGTGTACCCAGTTTACGGTACTAAATTTAACATTTTTGAATTAAATACTGGATTTCTATGTTTCAAAAATATGACGGAGTTTGTCAATCTGAAACGCAACCCACTTCTTTACACTATTTTTTCACGACTTTCCGATATGCATTATGCTGATTTATATCAATGTTCATAAATGACTGTATCGCAGATAACCCTTATTTCTAATACTGTATGCTTCTATAACTTCAGTAGCCCTTATGTGGATAATACAAATTAAGTTATCTTTATTTGTATCAAAAATTCTACACTTGCACCAAATTTCAAAATATTTCTTTTCTACAAAAATTACCTTTAGGTTTTAAGTAAAGTGACGCAACAAAATGCAATTTTGAGCTTGGCCCCTAGTTTTTCTCTTTGGAGGAGGAAATTTTCAATTTTCGGATTTTTTCCCCATTACTTCTATGGCAAATTCTATATTTGTGCCAAATTTCAAGTTATACTGAGAAAAATCCGTTTTCCGGACAGCGGTATACTGTATATACAAATATACGGAATCCTCTTGCTTACTACAGAAATCAGTACGGAGCATACTTTATCGGTATGCTACATAGGCATTGCCCTTGCGAAATGTCTGATATCTAACAGTCTTCCATATATCACATACATATATGTATGTTACCTTCGTCAGCTATATGTTATATACGTCCATTTGTACTTGAGATCCTGGCCGCCTATAGGTCTATTGTTTCATGCGGCAAGTACGTACAGATGGAACACTTATACCGAAAGTATTATGAAATATGAGTTTTCAGTTATACGTTTAAGTCCAAAAACTACAGGACTTACAAATGTAACATACGATTTTACGCACACTACATACGTTTTCTTCTCAGTGTACAATATACCTACAAGGAGTACTCTATAAGTTTTGAGTCAGCCGATCCACAAAATGAAATTTTCTGCTTGTTACCTAATTTTCCTTCTTGTGGGAGGAACTGAGGAAATTTCCATTTTCCATGTTTTTCTTTACCTGCATTACAAATCTTACCCCCTTGCTAAATTTCAAATTTCTATGTCTAGAAAAAGTACCCTACAGATTTTGAATCAAGTGATGTAACTGTCTTTAATTTCGCACTTGCCCTATAATTCTTTTCTTTCTAGGAGGGGGAAATTTCCCGTTTTCCGGTTATTTCCTTTACCTGCATCACAAATCCTACCTTTCTCCCAAATTTCAAGTTTTCATATCTAGAGGAAGTACCCAACAGGATTTGAATCAAGTGGTGAAACTATCTTTAATTTTCCATTTGTCCCTTAACTTTAATTCTTGAAGAGAATGCCCAGCTGCCCCCCTGAAATTTTCATGGAGGGCAAGATACTAGTTTTGCCCCTCCACTTTGAGACTGTAAAAACATCAGATAGAAGTGATTATATGAACTAAATTTCGTTTCTTGATGGTAATGTGAAAACATTCTCTATTCCAGATCCATCTTTCTCTTTGAGACATGAAAACGGACGCTTTTTCTCACCCCACATTAGATAGAAAGATTTAGGAAAAAGAATTGAAAATTCTCTTTCTTTCCCTTTGTGTACATTCTCAAAACAGTGTAAATTCTTTAAGAATTATTTAAGAAATCGTAAATATGCAATATGAAACGAGTCGTTAAGCGAGATTTTAAAGTTTAAAAAAGATAATAGTTTAAATGTGTTACAAACAATATGCAGAGTGTAGTAAGTATTATAGTGAGGGAAAATGTATCCCTAGTGAGTACTAACGAATGACAGTATTTAAGACGTTCTTGCTAGAAGAGGGGACACGTTCAGAAACGTCAGCAATGACACTTCCGACAGGGATGTATGCGTGGGTGGGTCCTGGGGGTCCGGACCTCCCCCGAAATCCAGACTATTCTGTATATTGAACTAAAAGAAACAAGAGGGTGGGAATCAGTAATTTCTATTGCATACGTACTATATAACAAACATTTAGGAATTATACAGTTTAGTATACTTGTTCGTAGTTGAGTTAGTGCACCTACCGCGTTGGTGTAATAATACTGTTCGTTTTGGTGTTCCTCTTTCATGAATTTTGTTTTCTCCATGTTTCTGTTCCTTTTTTTAAAAAATACAAATACGGTATAATGTTTTGAAGCATAGAGTGTCCTATATCGAACAATCAATTTATTTTCCTCATATTACCTAAGGGATAAAATTGGATCTGAGAAGGAAAGGGACGAGTAGGTAGCGGCATGACGTCATTCCGTCCTTTGCCTATCTTTGCCCATTGTAATTTTTTAGGAACTGGGTGGACGCCGTACTTAAGTTGGGGAGACAGCGTTCCCTCGCGTTGCCCCTCACTTTTATCCCTGAAAAGATACACTACATGAACAACATTTTTTAAAAAACAAATGCGACAGCTCTTCTAAATTTTAAAACAGGGTAGAAACGTTTTCTTTATGTTTAATTTCTTGGATTTAAAATCAAAATATAGGTATTTCTCTAAATAGTTTTCTGTTTGCTGTGAACCCAATGATTTGTAATTATAGAATATTGTAAGCATTATTATTATTATTATTATTATTATTATTATTATTATTATTATTATTATTATTATTATTATTATTATTATTATTATTATTATTATCCAACCATGTTACATTACGAACATATATTCGTATTATCTTACCTATGTCACATTCCCGCGTCTATTTTCAAGACAGTAGTTCAAAACCAGTTTCCCCCCCAATTGAAAAATACTTCCGACGCCACTGTTCATGGGAAATAAAATTACGAATGTTCAAAAAAGCCCGAATTGCTTTCTGAACTTGGCTTGGCACACTGCCGTGCATGTTGATCATTTAGTTCAACAGTTTGGCGTAAGAGAGTGTTACTTGCAAAAGTCAATTTGCGTCATCTTGCGAAGGAATTATGAACTTCGTGTTTTTTTTTTTTTTTTGTTTGTTTTTTTTTTTCACTTAGCATTTGACTAATTTTCCCACGATCACTTTAATGCAGTTTGAAAATATTAGAAATATTACTGTCTGTAGATCAAAAGAAAAATTCCTCGTTTTTATATAGTCGATTTCTATGTGTGGATATTACTTGTAAATATCTTACTTTGTAGGTTCTGCGTCTGTGAAGTTGCCCAACACTTTTTTTTTTTTTTAAAAAAAAAAAAAAGAAGGTTTTTTGGTTTCCTGCATTTTTCTTATTCTTGAAACAGTATTCATTTTCATTAACAATCTGTTTACTTTATAGTAGTAAGTACATCGTCATGGGATAGTAAATAATAATAATAATAATAATAATAATAATAATAATAATAATAATAATAATAATAATAATAATAGTTTTTCATTCACGATTGATTAACCACAGTGTATGTTTCTTCGTGTTTTAGGCTCTTATAAAACGATACTGCACATCGGTTGAGGCAAACAGTGAAATACAAAACTTTATTGAAGGTATTCTAAGAGAACGAGATGATAATCCAAACTTGAACTTAACAGGTAATTTTATTCAATATTTTGGTAAAGTAAAATATGTAATGTAGCATATTAACGTTTATTCATTAGGTTTTGGAGAGAAATTAGTGTTTATGAACACTATGGATAAGCTTTAGGTATTTCTTATCATACGCAGGTAGGTATTCAGTGGCGTAGCCTTTATTTTCCAGGAAGGACAGCTATTGCTACCACTGGAAGCGTTAACATTTTCTGACTGTAACTAATAATGCTTCATAATTTTCAGATTCTTAAATTTTGCGACATATAGGACTATGTGACACACCGGTTTTGAACCACTAATTTACGCCATAGATAATTTACGATGTTCTAGGAAAAACTACTTATTTATTATTTTCTACATTAAGACATTCCAATTGTAAAGATTTGTTTGTTAGTTTAAAAATTTTACGTAAGTTCATATTAGTGCCCAAGGGTCGGCCAGACCCCAATGTGTTTCTTGTGGACCAAAAGACTAAATGTATATTGCAGGATTAAAATGCCATCATTGATTTGAACTTCAATAATAATTTCTCATTTTTAAAATGCGACAGTTTGTTAAGTGGCAATACATTTTCGACAGAACTAAAATTCCTCCTCTTTGTTTCAGACGAAGTCATAAGCGATATATGCTATGACTTATACGATGGAAGTTTGTTTACCACAAGCAACAACTTAAGTTTTGCATTTCTGTACATGATACTATATCCAGAGGTTCAAAAGAAAGTTCAGGAGGAGTTGGACAAAGTATTGGGAAGGGATGTTGCTCCATCGTTCTCAGATATAAACAGGTAATACTACAGTTTTTGGATGTATTTATTCAAATGAAAGGATGTAGTCAGAACAGAAAGAAGTCCGTAAAATAGGAATTTCAATAATTATAAGCAATTACTCTAGATGTCCAGTTTTTGATACCTGGATAGTGTTATAGTGGTGATATTAAGTGTGAAGGTGAATAAAAGCAATAATAGGAATGGAAAGTAACCTTTAGGACAAAGAAAATACTATTTTGTGGGATCTTGAATAAAGAGTTGAAAAAAAGTTTCATAAAATGTTTCGTGTGGAGTATAGCACTGTATGAGTCAGAAACATGCACATTACCGAAAGTGATAAAAAAAAGCTACTAGAAATTTTCGAAATGTAGGAGTGGATAAGAATGGAGAGAATTAGCTGAGTCGAGAGTAAAACGAATCAGAGTTTGTGAGAAATGGTGAGGGAGAAAATAATTTTAGATGCTATTAAGAAGAACCTAGTTGAGACATTGACTAAGTAGGAACTGTATCATGAGGGACGTTCTAGAGGGTACGGTGGCAGGGAAGAGAGGGAGGGAGTTAAGGAATCTACAATTAATGGATGATATCAAAATAGAGTAATCGTACTTGAGGGTGAAGAGGTTAGCGAAAGACCGTGGAAAATGCAAGCTTCTTATCTGTGACAAGTAACCTGCTAATAATGACAGTATACATATGATGATAATGATGATGATGTTTTAAAAGATAACTATTGATCAATAAATTCCTTTCATAGCTATAAAATTATTTAAATTACTTTCAGAGAGTTCCATCTATATGTTTATTGCATGGAATAGTCCTGGTTTCTTTTTAAAAGTTTGTAGTGAATATTTTAATTTATTTTCTTATATAAGATGTACACCATTTCGACTCTAAAATTCTAATCAAAAGGTCTTTAGTTGAAGTCTTTTTATAAACCGAGTATAATTACTTTAGCTTGTTGTTTACTATTGTCAGTAAATAACTTTTCATCTTTCAGGTTACCATACACAGCAGCAACACTTTTAGAAGTTCAACGTATAGCAAACGTATTATATGTAATACCTCGTTTCGCTCTAGACGATGTGGAAATTCTAGGCTACGTCATTCCAAAGGTATTATTAAAGAAAAACGATTGTTCTTCACAAGGATCTTATAAAATAGAGGATCTGCCCTTACAACAAAATCTTGAAGCCATACGTCACAGTTTCGTCACCTCTACTCTGCCCACTCCGCCCAATAGGATTGCAATGTTTTGAGCCAACAATCATGGCGGAAACGAAAGTAGCCAATCAGACGATGGCGGAAACGAGAGTAGCCAATCAGACGTGCCGATTCTCGGTTGTTTTTTGGCTTCATTTATCTTATAGGTTGAAGCTACATATGGGCAAATTCTCTATTTTATAAGATCCTTGGTTCTTCAAATGAAACATATATTTACTTTATTTTGCAGAAATTTCTTTTTCTTAAAAGTTGGAACAATACATACTCATTGACAATGTGACTAATCTCAAAAATAGTGTAAAGGTTATATTAACTTTGTTTCTTATACAATGTATAAATATTTTAATGTATATTTCATACATTCATCTAAACATACTTTACGCATTTACATTTATTTTGACCTCTTTTATAGTGACAAATATTTCATCTGTGGTTAATAAAAAGAGCACTTATTTGTTCTACAAAGCCAAGAGCATAATATATTAATTTCAATAAGATTCTATATACACTGTATGCACAAGATGATTTGATGTTCTTACTACAGCATTTAATCGTTGAATCTATGTACAAAAGCTAACTAATAACTCTGTGCAGAGCTGAAACTAAGAATATAGATCTAAAGTAATAAACAAATAATGACAAGAAAGATAGTCTTAAAATTTTCACAGAAGTCATATGTGTAGACTTAGAAATATATCCGTACCTTATTTCACTATGGGCGGGTGTCCATTTTTGACATTTTTTTAAACTTTTTACCGTGACCTATCAGTGAATCTATCTTTCGAGGCGGAAAGTCTGCCAGTTCCAGAGTTATTTAGGTTGTATAAAGGGGGCAGGTGTCCGCTAAGAAGTTCACACTTTACTTTCGTTTTTTTGCTTCTCCTGAAAAACTGGTGATCGAGTGGACATTTCTTTCAGGACTCTCGGACAGTTAGACATGGAATTTCCTAAAGAAAGTAAGAAATTCGCGAAAATTCTGTGAACGAAAGGTTCGCCCAAATGGACTGATCACTCGGGAATAGTTCTTGAAGTATGTCATATTAAAATTTAACACTGATCAAAAATTATAGAGAAATACGTTATGGACTATGCTGTTGCAAAATTCCAACAGTACATAGTAATCAACACGTACGAGACATAAAAAATACTACTACGTCTCTGGTTGTTACAAATCAAAAATAATGTCATCGCTCAGCAAAATAATACTTACTCCTTCTGTGAAAACTTGCAATATTGGTATACCCAAAGGAACCTCAAGTGGTTCGAGACCCCCTCCAAGCCTGGTTAATGAACTAATGTTGGAAAACGTAAAGGGTGTATTTTAGATATCCTTCCCTAAGCACAGGCAAATCTTGTGAAAATTAAGAAAACTGATATTTTCACATTTCATGCTAGGGCAAATGTGTTCATATGCATTTGCAAACTAGAACTCCTACAAAGAACATGCAACATTAAGAGAACCAATATTGAATATTGAAATGCACGTGTATTGAAAGAAACCCGTCTTATGCTCTCTAAGACGCCTGGTCATTTAAAGAAACCCGTCTCATGTTTACTAAGACGCCTGGTCATTTAAAGAAACGCGTTTTATGTTTTCTAAGACGCCTGGTCATTTAAAAAAACCCGTCTTATGTTTTCTAAGATGCCTGGTTATTTAAAAAAACGTTTTATGTTTTCTAAGACGCCTGGTCATTTAAAGAAACCTTCTTATATTTTCTAAGACGTCTGGTCATTTAATGAAATCCGTCTTATGCTCTCTAAGACGCCTGGTCATTTAAAGAAACCCGTCTTATGTTTTCTAAGACGCCTGGTCATTTAAAGAAACGCGTCTTGTTTTCTAAGACGCCTGGTCATTTAAAGAAACCCGTCTTATGTTTTCTAAGACGTCTGGTCATTTAATGAAACCCGTCTTATGTTTTCTGAGATACCTGTTCATTTAAAGAAACCCGTCTTATGCTTTCTATGATGACTGGTCATTGGGCTCCGACAAATTTACCAATAATCGCCAAGTTATTTAGAGGAACTTACATTTTATTTCTAATATTTATTACTATTGTATATAAGAGGAACCTTTTATAATAAAAAGGTGATAGGAAAGTCCAGACTCTCGTGTACTATCTTTTATCTCTACCTTAAAAGACAGAATCTTTACAATAATCTGATAGATATGAGCTTTAATTAGCTTATTTCCATTATGTCGATTGAGGACGGTTTTTCACTCTTGAGTGTAACTCAGAGGTATGTCGGTTGTAGAGTGTCCATTGCGAATTGATTTGGTTTGAAAATAATGGCCAAATCAAGAGTACCGGAAAACAATGCTACAGTGCCTTCAATAGTTAAACTGGTAGAAATCATAGTAATTAGTGCTGCAGCTCATGTTAATTCTAAATAAGAGCAGCATGACTTTAATGGTAGGGATACTTGCGAATGGAACGACTTCTTTTAAAATTGGTGCTTACAGCATAGCATCCGTCGAAAAGAAAAAGTCAAACCGTCTCTGATATTATTTACGTGCTGAAAAAATAGCTCAACTCCAAATATCAAATCAAATTTCGTTTCTCTATTAAAGAAATATATATTTTTAAGCAATTGTGTAATACAAACTTTAAATTTCTTACGTTTTTAATACAGGGTACAACTGTCTGGCTCAATTTATATAGTGTGCACATGGACAAAGAAATTTGGGGTGATCCTGAAGTATTTAGACCTGAAAGATTCCTTCATGAAGGAAAGATTGTCAACCAAGAAAACACATTTTTCTTTGGGAAAGGTATGAATTTATTGTTTGTGTATAGTTCTAGATTCTAAACATTCTGGATAAAATATGTTTGTTAATTAGTATATGCGTAATTCTCCCTCTCTCTCACTCATATATATATATATATATATATATATATATATATATATACAGGGTATTACTGAACTACACCGATAAACTGTAAGAGGTGATTCCTCACATCAAAATGAGAGAAACAGCTCATATCGACCTATTGCGAAAAGTGTATAGTTTCAGAACTAGGGCTGTCCAAAATCGCGAAAAAGCTAAATTTCAACGTACCCTATTTCGAATTCCAGAAACTATGAATGGTAGTCCTTATCAGTGTAAAGGAAGCCACACATACACAACCCAAAAATGCATATTACATTAATTTTCAATGGGTGTACAGGGTATTCTGTACAGGATATAATTCTCAAATATGCTCTCAATAGAGTTTTCATATATATCCTGATTTCAAGGAGGGTACAAGGTAGGCAGGATATATGCCTTGACAACAATCGACATCCAGTGCTTCGGAGGGAAGTCGGAAGTGTTAAGAACTGGCAGCTAAATATTTTTTGTGTTCGGAATAACGTGTGATATGTATTTCATCACGGTATATTTCACATTTTCTTCACTTATAAGCGTGAAAGAAAACATCACAACATGCGTTTTCCCAAGTACGAGAGACCGTGCTGCTAACGACCCTTAACACTTCCGACATCGCGCCAAAGTTTTCCGTGTTCACTGCTTGCAAGGTTTATCGTTTACCCACTTTGGACCAGCCATAAAATCACAGCATATCTCAAAATTCGGTTGATGACATTTGTGTGAATTTCAGCCTGCATGGAATACTCTGTACACTCATTGAACATTAATGAAATCTGTATTTTTGGATTGTGAATGCGTGGCTTCCTTTACGCTAATAAGGGCCATCACTCCACGATTTCTCGAATTCGAAATAGGGCCTTTTGAAATTTGGCTTTTTCGCGATTTTGGACAGCCCTAGCTCTGAAACTATGCACTTTTCCCCACAGGTCCCTCGGAACTTTTTATCTTATTTTGATGTGAGGAATCACCTCTTAAACTTTGTCGATATAGTTCCTTAACACGCTGTATGTATATGGTTATGAAGACACCAAATAAATAGAACATGCCGTAACATTATGAATGCAGTTGTAATCAATATTTAGTTTCACATGTTCTACCTATTTGGTGTCTTTATATCCTTCTCCAGTATAAAACGAAAGCTGCAATATGTTTAAAATACGATAATGTCTTAATAAGCTTTTCTGGTAACAGTTTATATATCCTTAAGAGCAGGGGTAAAAGTGAAGGGGTACGTGGGAGGACATCGTTTCCCCTTTTCCAGTAAACATATATTGCGTCTCTTCACTTCCTAAGAAGATTACAATGTACAAAGATAATCAAGGGAGACGGCATGACGTCATGCGTCCCCCTACCTTATCAGATCCACTTTTACCTCTGCTTAAGAGAGAAAGTTTTCTGCTTCATCTAATTTGATTTATGCTGTGGCGTTAATCTGTGATAGCAACTATGTGTACTAAAACTTCTCGTAATATTGCGGTGTCAATACCTGACGTACTTTGTATCATGATGTTAACATTCAAATTCTCTAGTAGAAAATAACGTTACAAATCGTAAATACAAACTGCATTTCTCTATTTCACGTAGTTATCATACAGGCTTTTAAATATTCTAGTATAAAACAATTGCAAACACTTCTTCATATGGATTGCTCTGATGACTTTTAGTGGATATTGATCAGACTTCTGTTCAATATTCTCGTACAGGAAATCGAACTTGTAATCTTTATTGGAGGATAGTAAACAAAATTATTCACCATCTGCAGACACTATTTTGAATCAAATTCTTATTACTAAACATTTAAACATTTTCATGTGCAGCATATTGTTACAAACACTTAACTTTCTCCATGATTTTAAGCAGAATGAATTGAATTCTTCTCGGCTGATGTATCAAACGTAATCATTTTTCCTTCGCAGGTCTTGTTACACTTACTTAGACACAGTCACTTCTCTCTTTTCTTTTACCCAATACCAGAACGTCTAAATGGCTGAACAAACATCTAGACATCTAATAATTCCCCAGGAATATTATTATCGAAAACAAACTTTACTGTGTTCAGACATACGGAAAATTAATCTGAGATTCAGGATGTGTGCCGTGAAAGTTGATACACAAAAGAAAATGAGGCTGCACAAAATTTTTCAATAGTTCTTAGCTTTCTTCCTTACTGAATACAGCTAGTGTAAAACAGTTTTCAGAAACAAAACCTTGTGGAACTCAGCTCTTTCACTGAGGAGTAAAACCAGTTGTTCTAGTAGTATATCTGGCTTCCTCTCATCCAGAAACAAGAACGATTTCTTAACAGGAAATACGGAAATTATGTTGAAAAAACGCACTAAATTTGGACTAATCGCAATGCAAAACCAATATATCCTACCTGAATGACACATGCCTAACTTTAACTGCATATTAAAATTAATTTAAAATACTTTTACTACTAGATACGGTGAAGTAACAGTAACTTCGAGAAAAGGAAGCCGGCTGTTGTTCCTACCATAAAGTGTTCTAATCTGACTTCATTGAAAGTAAATGGTTATTTCGATCTAAGGTGACTAGTGACTAGCAGGGAGTAATGATGCTACATTCAAGGATTAGATTTTTAATAGAATCTGAAATTATTTAGCAGGTTATGCATAGTATTATAATAATGGTATTGTTCACGTTATTGGGTAGTCATATTTAAAATTCAAAGTATAAAATAGAAAAGGTGTAATGGTATAGATAAAAATAAAAGGAATATAAGTTCGGAAATGGATACTAATTTGAGATTTTGAAACATACAATGTCGTTCGTAATTCAATCTCAAGTATAAGAAAGAAGATACTCTTAGCAAGAAAAGGGGATAATACAGATATTTCCCCAACACTGTTAGTACGACTCGAGGAAACTTGCATTCTAGTAAACCGTGAAGTTTCTAAGCAAAGTAACACTTTGGAAATGACGTTTGCAATTCTCAACTTGCTTGCTTTCTTCCTGAACATTTCTGGATCATTTCCAGCTGAAATATTACATCTATCCTCCATACAAAGAAGCACATTTTAAAACCTGTTACACATGCACATTTTAAAACCTGTTACACGACAACGTTTATGCATAAATTAAAAATGGTCTTACAAGTACGTATAAACATGTACCAAAATGAAGCCTTTCAACCCTGAAAAGCATTTCTGCACCAACTTCAAAAGACGAGGAAAAGAGTCTAACAATGTTATTATTAAATATGTGAGAGGCAACTAACATCGGTTCCTTGCGGCTTGTAACTAAGGTAAATTCAACCATTATAGCAGAATACTTCAGTAAGTTTTTACATTGGAGCCACGTGATGCGCCTGAATAAAAATTTCTATATCTCTCAACTGAGTTGCATGACATCCCAAGTGCTTAATCTTGAAACGTTATTCTATTTATCTGAAATTTTGTTACATTACAAAGTAAAGTAAAGAGCCCTTGAAACATAAATGACGCTGAATAAAAAACTCAAAATGCAAAGAAAGTGGACTTAGGATGTTTTGGAATTCAATTTCTCAATTTGTTTTCGTCATAAACCAGAAAACGGTTTCTGAAATGTGAAATTTGTTTACGAATCAATCCTTTTATTCACATTACTGTGTACAAACAAGGAGGACACATTCTTCTACATATATAAATTGAATAATAATAACAGCAATATTATTACTACTACTACTACTACTACTACTACTACTAATAATAATAATAATAATAATAATAATAATAATAATAATAATAATAATAATAATAATAATAATAATAATAATAATAATAATAATGTTTCTGATTTAATTATTTTCAGGCAAAAGACGTTGTCTTGGAGAAGGAGCTGCAAAGATGACCTTGTTTCTATTTTTCACAATACTTCTACAGAAATTTACATTCAGCGCTTCTTCCATTGGGGATAAACCAACAACACAACCTGTAGAAGCAAGTATCAATATGCCAAAACCATACCGAGCTATTGTAGAGGAAAGAAGATGAAATTGTATTAACAAACCTATTTTTGTATTATCTTCGAAACAGGAAATCAAATAATAAACCATCGTTTTGTATTTGTTCCTTGGTTTAAAGATATTTTTATCACATATTGTCGAAAATGTCATATCATTGCTTTACCACTAAAATTGATGTCATTTTACTATACCACGAGTGAAGAAGATTAACTTAAGAGAATTCAAAAACATGAAATTGAGCGGTCACGATAATTTAGTGACAGAACTCCTAGCTCTGCTTCTAATAGCGTCTGGCTCCAACGAGGTTATTTGAGTGTATGGTAGACAATTAAGGCCTTATGCAGATTTGTTTTTTTACGTATGATTAGCGTCATACTAAAGACCTAACAACTGCAGAAACTTATGTTAGTCGTACTCTTTAGTTTGGCACTAATCACACGTCAGAACAACTCTGCATAAGGCCCTATAATGTCCATAAACTTGCTCAATGTTCTCTCGTTTTCACCCACCGTTTTACTTGACTGATGTTTCGTGATCATTCACTATCGTCAATTATGTCTTTTTCAGCCTACATATCAAGACATTTAAAAGTGAAGATTCCTTTCCATTTCAAGTAAGATGCATAATAACGTATTGAAACCTTTATAATCATGAACTCTGTTAGTCATTACGGTTCAGTGTCTTAATGACTGCTTGTGTTGGTTTTATTTCTTGCAATAATCATGATTTGCTTCTGAAGTATAAGTATCCAATAATAACTAAACGACGTGCCAAACATCTTAGCATTTGAAAGTAGTGCTCCAAGTTCCTATTAAATGCTGCTAGCAAATGAGAGGCCAGCGATATTGCCACGCTTACTTTGTACACGTCCACGTCTATCTCCTGCCACTTAATCGCGCTGTAGTTCGTCTGCTCAGCCATAGCCACACCGTTCTTTACTACTCGGCAACGTCGCGTCAGAGCTTGCCTTTTATTCGTTTACCTGAAATGCCAAGATGTTTGTCACAGGCTTTAGTTGAGAATACTCCAAGAGTATTGTCAGAACGAACTTAAAAAGAATTGAGCGGACAGGAAGAATAACTGTGATTGTTCCTACATGCAAAAGTAAATCTTTTCATCCTTACCTTCTTTTCTTTCCCGCAAAAGTTCACAAAATATCATCTCTCTATGACTTACGGTTCCCGAGATATGGCTCCAGAAATCTCCCAAAATCGGAAATTTTTGGCCAATATCTCGTAAATGGTAAGAATGACGCGAAAAATTCCATCAGTTTTTCAGATAATTTTTGATGCTCTGTCGAATGGAGGGCTCAAAATTGAAAAACTTCAAATAACAGAGGACACACACACGAATATAGAGAATTCACTAAAGAACTTTTTAAGCAAATTGATAAAGAATTGTTGCTAATAGTAGGTTTACTGATTAAGAAGTAGATATGTTTAAAATTATGGAAAACTATAAGTTACGTCAGTGTATCAGAAGCCTCGTGATTGAGAAATACGCAATGATAGCCCAATCTCTTCCACAAGCTTTTAAATGGAAAATAAAGAAATATGATTTTGTATAACTATTGCACTTATAATTTATGGAATTTTATTAAATTAGAAAATAAGACATTTTGGACAATTTTTAATAGAAACAAGATAAGTAGCAATGGAAAAATAAACTAGAAAATGAGACAACCTAACATAAGTATTTATGAAAACTAACAGAATACCGTTTCTTTGTACGGGAAGAATGTTTCATTTTGGTCATAAAGGACAACAAAACTGTCACCAATCAACTTAGGAGCCCCAGAAACTATGAATTTGATACTAATATCGGTTATTTTCGATAATTCATATATATATATATATATATATATATATATATATATATATATATATATATATATATATATATATATATATATATATATATATATATATATATATACTAAGTTTGGTGATTCCGGACAGTCGCTGAATCCGGACATCCTAAGCTTATGATAATACTGTTCTTCGCATGTTTAATGTGATGACTTGTGACGCCTATTTGAAGAACCATACCTTCTCACAGTTCAGTGCTTAGTAGGAAGTGTGAAGAGTGTAATACGTAGTTTCGACGGTGGGAGAAAGAAGAAGAAACAGGAAAGTTCATGCACGTTTTTTGACCTGATGTAACTTTTTAATGAGATATGTTAGGGTTTTACCCAGGAGTGGTTTTCAGCAAATGTTTAAGTAAGATATATATCGAAGCGAAGACGTTACTTTACTCGTTGCGTACTCGAAGAATTCTACTTCTTTGGGTGCGCCTGCTCAAAGCATGCACAAGTTTACAGTGCTCAAAGGCGGCGAATCTGGATGTTTAGGGAAGGGTGAATTCGGACACGTTTATTACGTTAAGGTGAATCCGGATAATGTAATTAATGAACTAAGAGGATTCAGAACACTCCCTTTTCTCTCGCTCTTCACATTTATGAGTGTGAAATACTACGTGAGGTCTATTGCTTGGGTCTAGCGTCTATTCATTTTTACCATAAATGGACTCCGAGGGATCATCAGAAAAAGTTACAAAGTTATCTTAGGATCTATCTACACAACTGAATTACAAAATGCTAATCATAAGGTGCTTAGAAGTTCTGCACTACTAAATAGCTACATCTTCTGGTATGTTCCCATTTGATCCGCAACAAATTGGGGAACATGAATTTCTTTTGTCGAATGAACATAATCTGCCAGCAGCTGGAAACAATTCCTCTTCTGTGTCGTCAGACTCATCCCCAAACAGGTCTCTGTCGCCTTCAGAGTCCTCAGTTAAACAGTTCCTATCTTTTCCTGCTGTTGTTTCTCGCAAACCCACATCTGGCGTTGCTAAAAGACTAAGTATCATTAAACTCAGTTTCTTTCAAACTGCCTCCTCAAACACAATCGAAGATATGGATGAGAACAACTGTGAATTTTTTGGGAAGAATTATTGTCCACCATCATCAAGTAAATACGGTTTCTGGATATCCTGTACTGTGTGTAAGACCTGGTTTCATGTGTGGGAGGTGATACGAAACTGTATTTTATCTGTGCACGATGGGTCTGAATTATGACTAGTGGTTCACGAAACTGGCAGACGTCACTAACGCAAGAAAAATTAATGCTAGTACGAGTGTATACATATTATACATTTTACTAGTAATCTAGTTATTACTACCAAAAAATAGTAGTATAATGTAGTTTAAGGGTAAACAAATGTGAATACAGTACTATGTTTAATGATTAAAAGCTATAGTGATAGTTACACTACTGTGCATTTAGCTTACAATTTCAACACTAATTCGTATAGAAATTGCTACGTTAGCAATTTGTGTGTATTTAATATGTATTTGTATTTATATTCTGTCCTTAATATGTTAGAATGTTAGTGTTGCAAGATAGTAAACTAAAATATACCTATCATGTATATATATATCTTCCTTCAAAGTTCAGTGTCCGGAATAGCCAACCTACAGTCTGGACTCACCATTCCAAATTTGCAAATCGAAGATTTTGTCAACTTTCAGAAACTTATTTTGTTTTCTAACATGCCATTCCAGGAAAACTATTTCAGATGTACGAGGCGCATCCAGAAAGTAAGTTTCCCACACGTCACATAGCTAGAAAACGGTATGTTGTTCGGAGCGATTACGTGTACGTGAGGGAGTAAGGTCCTAGCATGCACATGCACTAGCGGAACTTCATTAGTGCTCTCAGTAGTGTCGTGGCAGTGATTGAAGATGGACGTTCCTATGCCAGCTCCCGCCACGTGTGAAGTGTGAGCAGTGATAAAGTTTTTGAATGCAAGGACATAGCACCAATCGAAATCCATCGTTAGCTGTGCCAGGTCCATGGGCGTAACGGCATGAGCAAGCAGTTCCTGCAGATTTTCCGCTCTTTATTGCACACCACTGTCACGGAGTGCCTATTGACCAAGAAGAAGTTTTGTGTTTAAGCAACTGACCCTAGAGCATAAATCAAGGCGCACAGGGACAGCATTGACATTTTAGCAATGATACAGCTGACGATGGATTTCAATCGATGCTATGCCCTGTGCATTCAAAAACTTTATCACTGCTCGCACTTCACACGTGGCGGGAGCTGGAATAGGAACGCCAATCTTCAATCATTTCCACGTCGCTACTGAGAGAATTAGGGAATTTCTGCGGGCGCATGAGCTATGTTAGAACCTCACTCTCTCATGTACATGCAGTCGCTTCGTGCAACATACGGTTTCCTAGCTATGGGACGCGTGGGAAACTTACTTTCTGGATGCGCCTCGTACATGCATACCAACATATCGTTAAATAATATGACTAAGTACTAGATATTTTTGTTTAGCGGGGTAGCAGTAAAAGAAAGAAACATCAGGACTGTCCGGATTCACCCAAACTTACCCTATACATAAGTTCCCCCTTCCCTAAGTTTCACCTTAAAAGTGAAATTATGAAAACCATTCCAGGCCTGAACCTAATCTATGTTGAAAATTTGATCGAGGTCTGTCAGTGGTTCAAGATTTACTAACTCATAAATATAGTCACTTTCATTTATATATAGGTCTATATAAATAGATTAATTAAGTATACTAAATATATACCAATCTTCATTTAATTTCAATTCATCTTTCACTTTTGTAGTCATTCTTTCATTTACCAAAAATAAACAACTATGCACTTTTAATAACACAAACATATGTTTCTAGAAGGTCAGTATCGTAAATAAAAAGTGCAAGTGTAATTTAAATCTATTACTCAGAATAATTATAATTTCAAAAATCACGTTTATATTTTATTAGGCTGACTGCTATGGACAAAATGTCAGTGCGATATAGAGTGGAGTGGAAAAAATGGATGGAGAAACTCTTTAGATTACTCAAACAAAACAAACTAAGAGACAATTTAAAGGCATTTTAAATTGAAGACCCGCTTTTGGGTATCGTAGTTGGGTGGAGTAAATTTACAATAACAGTTCATAAGATTCAATATTGCACAAAGTGGTTTCGCTTTTCAGTCACTCAACTTGCAGACATCAATATATAGATCTTATGACTTTGACCACTGCATTTTTTTCACAGACTTTTTTCCCTTCCCCTCTGATAAAGCAAAGTCTTACAAATAATTAAATTTAACCAACAAATTCATGAACTATTAAACTGATATGCTTTAAAGTAACAGAACGAGTAAATTATAAATATCATCATCATCATCATAGGTATTCTGCCAGTATTGACACGTCATTTGCCGCATCTGAAAAGCTTCCATGCTCCATGGTTTTCCACATGTTCGTTTTCAGGTATGATTTTTTTGTTTTGATATCTTCTACTAATACTAGACTCCTTCGCCACCTTTCTCTTTTTCTCGCTACTATACCCTCTAGGGCCATTTTATTTCAAGCGTTCCCCTGCTAGCGATGCTGTCGATGTGTGTTTTCCTTTAGCTCCCTCCAAAGAGAAGGAACAAGTTGCTTTGGCCGAGATCTTTCAGTAGTTGGATGCTGAAACGTTGCCACAATGAATTATTTCACATATTTCGCTGTACAGTGTCTTGTCAGCCATTCTATATGCCATACGAACTCCACTCGTTAGGACCAAACGACTGAACGACAAATTAGCGACTGAACCAAGGTCATTCACTTCTTTCCCCAAAGCAAAGAGAGGGTTTCCTCTGTAAGGTGATCGCGGGGTTGGAGCCGTAGTATGTTTCGCATATTTTCCGATGGCACATTTGAAATAAAAAGGCTTTGGGCAAGGGTACGACCCTAATGATACAGTTCCTTGTTAGTCAATGTTCTAACAGTTTCTCTTCCTCCCCTTAATAATATCTAAATTGTTCTTTTCTTCCCTACAATTTCTAACAAACTCTCGTTAGTTTTTCGCTCCATCTAGGTAATTCTCTCCATTCTTCTCCACACCCACATTTCGAAAGCTTTCATTCGTTTTTCATCATTTTTCACAACGTCCATGTTTCTGATCTATACAGAAGAATACTCCACACGAAGCATTTTATGAGTCTTTTCTCAACTCTTCATTCAGGGTCCCACAACATAGCATTTTCTTCCTCCTAAAAGCTTCTTTCCATTCCTATCCTTGCTTTTGTTGCACGTTTATACTTCATATTATCACTAACAATACTACCCAGGTATTGGAAACTAGTACCCTGTTCTATTTTCTCTCCTCCTACCTCTATATTTAACACCGACAGCTCCGTTCCAATCACCATGGCTTTTTTCTTTCTAACATTTATTTTCATCCCATATTCTTCATAGCCCTTCTTCAAGTTTTCTAACATATAAATAATGTGCGTAAAAATTAATCAGTAAATTAGTTAGATACATGTTAAGACATTTCTATGACATATGAACAACTACTGCTTCTTGACGCTTTGCTATTCAGGTGCAGGGCAATATTCAGGAGTCTATACAACTAGTTTGCATACATTAGAAAATTTCTAGTTAATCCCACATAAAGATGCCACAACCTCAAGCAATTTTGGTGAGATCCAAAACTGAGTATGACGACTTCACTAAGGATGGTATTTGAGACCAATTTTCGGGTTTCGTGGCAATCAACATGTTAATACTACATATATTTCAAAACATATCAACATACTTACGTTTAAGACGTGTGGCATAGTTTAATGTAGTCATTTACCGCAATTATTAGTAATTTTATACATTTTGAATCACTTCAACTATGTCATATAACAAGTGGTAGTTGTCCTTTAACGCACATAGAGAGTAATTATGGAGATTGCATACAAAATCGTGTTACGAGAAAGTTTTGAGGTATTCGGAACCTAATAACGGAAGGTTAGACGAACAGTGTAACGAGGAGTAAATTATTTATTTAAGTTTTCATTACAAAAGTTTATTTCATGTAGGTAGTACGGTGATTTCTTTAACAATGATTGTGTGACGTAACAATAGGTCACCAGAAACTCTGTTCCGGTATATAATTGTAGGGCAGACCGAGAGACGGGACCAAGCCAAAAAAACTAAATTCCGAAAAATCGAAGAATAAAGTGAAGGACAAATTAGTGCATTTTGTTTCCTGTAAAGGTGGTTCTTTTATTTCTGTATACCACTCTACAGATATCTGTTCAATTTTTAACCTGTAATATATGATGTAAAGTGTGTTGTATTAAGAGTATTGAACGGATATTACTAATGTAAGGGAAATATTTTGCAGTGATGATATCTGAAAGTTTGGTCAATACTCACTAAATATAATAGGTTAAACAACACTTTGCGTCATGTGCCTGGCTGCTCCTGAACACACGACGTTTTCTCCAAACCTCCACATATGAGTAGATGTACTTAACCAAGAAGAACCCTTAATTCGTGAATAATACCTGTCTGGATAGTGAATAAGTATCTTATAGTATATGTGTATTGTATATATGTATTTGTGATATATATATCTTGTCTTTGTATAGTGTTTTAAAGCTATGGCAACAAATAAAAATGTTATTGTGTCACAGGACGAATGTGAAGTCACGTGCACTCAAGGCACGTTAGATGATAACGCTAAAAGATCTTGCGCCCCGCGAAGATTAATAAGATGCACCGGTTGTGGACTAAAATGGATCCACTTTGCTTGCACCAATCTGGATGATACTGCTGAAAATACAGAAAAAGTCCAAACCGGGGAAATAGTAAAATACTGTGATGATTGTGCAGGGAAGTTTCGCCAGTCTTGCGAAATAATGAATTTATCCCCTGCTAAAGAGACTGAGCATCCCGACTCAGATGGTGAACGTGGGTATAGTACCCCGAAAGACCGAGGCCAAATATCTCCAGCGGAGATATCTGACCTCGATGATGAGGAAAAGAATGGAGATCACAGTGATTCTCGGGATCAGACGGTAAACCCAAAGGAAAGAATGTCATCTGGAGGGTCTGACACGTCTGCATTAATTCGCCAGATGACGCAAATGATGATTGAAAAATTTACTAATATGGATAAAAAGTTCGCTAACATGGAACTAAAAATCGATCAGAACGGTGTAGACCTGAGACGTGAGAATACGGAAACAAGACGCGAGATAAATGAAAAGTTTGACACCTCGAAGCGAGAAACTGAAGCTCGTTTCCAGGTACTAAACAGCAAATTTGATCAGATCTGTTTAGACTTTGCTTCTTCAATTAGCAAATTGAAGGAGCAAACGTCCACTGAACTAGACCAGGTTATATATCAGGCCCAACATTCTACCGAGCAGCTCAGAGAGGAAACAAATGCAAAATTACATAAAGTAGATGTAAGGTTTGAGAACACAAACCCAAAATTCTGTGACATAGAACAAATGGTTGAACAGCAGCAGGCTGAAATAAATAAATTAAATGTTACAATATCCAACCTATCAATAGAAACCAAGCAGTTGGAACTAGTCAAGTTTGATATCTCCTATCCTTTTCCTGGTAGCGATTCTCCAGGGAAAATTTTCCCAGAAACGAGTAACATTCAATCGGTAAAGAGTAAAGTGTTGCCTGATGCACGGGACACAGCAATGTATTGTCCCCTGCACCAGCCAACCTCGAAATCATGGTTGAGCAATTTCAATGTACCGGTGCAGTCAAGTGTTGTGACTACAACAGTCACTAGCGTAAATGCTCACTCTACTTTTGGAATGGTACAATCTTACAGCGTGCTGCCAGGAGGGGTAGAGAGATGTGCCGGACCGTCGGTTACTGAAGTGGTGGGTCCTAAGTTCGAACTTCAGATGGTCGACACTAATTATAAAACCTCTTTTGGTCATATGGGAGAGTTCGGAGACCACTCCGTCGGTGGCAAGCCCGGTGACAACCCCAACCGCTCAGGATAACGCGTTGATTCCACTAGATTCTTTTTCTGCCCCGTATAGTATGAGCTCTAAAGTTTCCCTCCGGGATATTGAACGTTTTCCCACTTTTGATGGGAACATTGCTAATGGATTACCTCGAGTTTTCCTGCGAAGACTGCAGCAATATCTTGACATGTGTAAACTCACTGATGGGGAACGTTTACAAATAGTCGAAAATTGTTTAATCGCCGCTTCAGGTGCATGGTTTGCCTCCGTCAAATATCAAATTCGAACATTTAGTGATTTTTTTATACTTTTCAAAGAAGAGTATTGTAATGAGCACATAGAGCTGCTCCAAAAGAGAAACTTGCAATCACTTCGATATGATCGCTCGAAGTATGGGTCCCTCCTGGACTATGCTATCAGATAGCTGAACAATTGAATTATACTATCAGATAGATGAACAACCCTCTCAGGCCGAACTGGTAGACATTATAGTTAACGCTTTTCCACCCGATGAGTCCCGGGCCATAGCGTCCCACTTGTGCCAAACGGTGCGAGAAATCACCTCACGTCTGGCTGCCTTGTGCGGAAAGGAAGTTGGTGGTCCACCAAAGAGGTACTTCGCCCGACAGGCAAAGATATTAAAACCAGCCAAAACGAAGGTAACGGCAAGTTGCCAGACAGATTTCCATAGTTATACCCAAGCTGGATCTCGTTATCCTAGTGGGTATGGCTCAGAAAACAACAATAATGGGCGGCGACTATTCAGGAATCGGCCCATGTTCAACAATCGCCGGAGTTATCGTCCCTATGACAGTACTAACATGGAATCGAACCCGAATAGGGGCGATAACGCCCGAAGGAATTTTAACAGGACGTACGGAAGAAGGGAGAACAGTAATAGTCAGGATAATAATAATAATAATAATAATAATAATAATAATAATAATAATAATAATAATAATAATAATAATAATAATAATAATAATAACAATAAGGTAAGTCGACCCCAGAATTCAGTCCCCTCGCAAGTGCGTGGTAATGGGGAGCCTACAGTAATATTAAATGGGAGTGATAGTCAGGAAATTGCATCCTAATGTCATCGGATATGCTAGTCGACGGGTAAAGCGTTACGAGTTGTCTCTGTCGATTTCTCAGTTAGAACTTCTGTCCGTTCTATTCCTATGTGAACACCACTGGCCCGTTTGTCGTGGAAAAATTGCTAAAAAACTGCGCCCTTTTGCATAATCTAAAAGGTGAAAGTATCGGAATTTCCAAAATTTAAAGATTTTCTACAGTACAGAAGATAAACGTAGCGAACTACTTTCACGATACTCCAAATATATGTAATATACTGTCCTAGTGTGACTGGTAACGTTTGAATGAGATGAATGAGTGTGCTAACTTAACAAGCATCAGTAGTTAGTATTCCCAATTAGCAAAATTTTGTTATTCTAACAAAATTTTGTTAATGGGCCGGGGAAAACTGTATGTACCATTACAGTTGAGAGTAATGGCAACTTTTTTATTCACCCTGTACCTAGTGATTTTTTTAAAATTCGATTTCGGTTTAAGTACACGATGTATTTATTCTCTTTACTTTAAATTAATGTAATGAATCGAAAGGTCTCATTAGGAATCATATTTTCACGGAAAAACATATTTATTTATATTTTGATTAATTGTAAATTCCATTTTCGCACACACAAGTTGAATAGTTACAAGGTTTACCATTCTGACGTCATACCGAAACATAGTTCCGATATTGGATATAAATTTTCTTAATTTCAGACAGATGTAGAATTTGGCCAGGTAACCAAACTTTCCCTCACCCCCTCTCACTAGTCCATAGTCACTTTCAGATCCGGTTATATCTGGATTTCACCAATTTCTATTTGCTTTGTAATTTCCGCGGCTGAAAGATTTCGCCCTGATTGGAGGAATCCTCCTATCCCTGTCGTTTTCGGCGCAATGTTATCATTCTCATCGAAAACACCTCAGTAGGCTCAGCTTGTGATTTTTCCTGCCACATATTTTCCGGGAAGGGCTTGGATTTCGAATGAAAACCAGGTAAAAATTAGATTAAATTTCACAATAAACGTCGTGTGATCATTTAGGAGCCAACAAACCTATACTTTTGTTGAAAGAACTGTAAAACCAAGGAGAAATATCAAATTCCGGTTGACAGGACGCCATGATGCTGACAAGCTAGTACAACAGAAAGAGAGTGAGTTTTGATCTTTTCAAATCAGTTAGGGATTAGGTGAAATACGACCTGGTTTCGTACATCCTATTCGTGTATATAGTGAATGTGAATTCTTTTTTTTTTTAGTAAGTGCCTATACATAGTAGGTTTCATAGCTGTAATAATAATCATCAGAATGGCAGCTTAATCTAACAAAAAGGGCTCCTGTTCACTTTCCGAATTGAAAGATTTCTAGCGGGGGGATGGGTTAGTTATTGTTTGTTTTAGGGCTTTTCCCCTCTCAGGGGAAAGGTCCCTCAATAAACCGCGTTAAGGTGCCCCCAGGGCTTCAAACTCTAGTTAACATTCTTTAAATAATTGGTCAGGTCAATTGGAACTAGGGTTACCCTTCTCATTTTGTCCCCCTAAAGTTCAATAGAGCCAATTTTATATACCGACAAGGAGCAATGTGTTTGAAGTCTAATATATTAGGTACTTGCCTTTAATATGCATATAATAAATGGTGTTTGTTTAGTTAATAGTCTTATGTGTAGTACACATAGTGTTGTATGTAGTTAGTAGTTCTGAGTGAGTGCATGATTTTGCTGTAAGGACAGTGTATTTAACACGCGTTAATTTAATACAATTTGTCTAATTCGAAGAACACCAAACAAGAGTAAATACTAAAGTTCTGATTAATAAGTTTAAGGGTATATTTTAGTACACAGTAAATTATGTCTACTGAAGCGCCATCGTGTCTCTTTTCGGTAATCAATTGTTTGTTGACATCACGTCATTAGATGAGAGCGATCTAGGTTGTTTGATTTTGGTCCCTTATTCTTAAATTACATCCCGTGGACATGGTTTTCGGTTCATATGAGTGTACTTTCAATGAAATGGCATGACATGTCGTAGTTTTGAAAATTACAGCATGCTACTTCAATTAGAAAACTTAAATGTCCGTCGAAATCAAGAAAGCATATTTTCTTAATAGAAGTAAGCCTACATGATGTTACTGTTTGTTTCAAAATGCAATATTAAATTCTCTTTTCCCGTTGCTGTAGAGAGATTTCATTGTTGCTTTAGTTCTATCAACAAATCAGAAAAAAAATCGTTAACAATTTAACTTTCAGTGAATACACGCATGATTTTTTTGCAAAACTACGAAGTAAATATCATTTGGTGCTTTGGAACAAAGAGTCCGTGGTTCGATGAATGTTATCGTGTAGTAGTTTAACCGTGATGGATTGTGATAATTATAGATTTATTAGTGCATAATGTAATTTGTGTATGGCCTGCGTATAAATGTATGTAATAGGGTGTCCGTAAAATATTACTTCGCGTCAAAATGAGTAAATAATGAATAAATGTAATGATATAGTAATAATACGATTATGATATAAATTGAATGAGATGATAGGACACCCGTACTTAAATGGATAGGCCCAGTGTAAATTATATATTGAGAATATAAATATGTTTACTGAAAATCTCTCGCGTTTTTGACTTCTACACTGATACATTCATCCAACCGAGTTTGCTATTGAATAGTAGTGTGTAGTTGGGAATTATATGTATCTTCACATTTAAATATCTCATACTAACAGCTCCGGTTCTTAAGAATTTCATCAGATAGGGTAGCATCATGCAGGAATTACCTTTGAAGGTTTACAGAAATGATAATTAAGAAAAATAACTGCTAAATCCTGGTATTATCGGAAAATATAGGTTTGGTCAGTTGTACCTTTAACATTCATTGACTCTCCGAGATTTTTTTTCTACGTTGCTTACATTATACGAGCTATCCAACTAAATCAACCGCTCCTAAATTAATATCTAGATCCATTGCGTACCCGGATGTCGACCCCTGACCCTCTTAAGTATTTTCGTTTCTTTTCTTAGTTTAATTAGGTGGTGGAAATTCACGACATCCCATACCTTGGCATGTCTGCGCAGGGTAGCCATCTGTGATGTTCGGTCACTGAAATCACCGATCCAAAATTCACTTATTTTTTTTTATTTTGGCAAAGTACTAGTCAGGGATATCTTAGCTATTATGTACTCTAGTTTCTTTACTGTCCTTGAACCTTCTTAGTTCTTCTGAGGGGTCGAATATTTTTTACTTATTTAGAGATTTTAAAATTGGGGACGCAATTACCTGGTCTCTTCCCCCTCTCCTTTTATCCTGCTGGTCTGGATACGGGGCTCAGATTTCAATCTTACAAGCAAACTCTTGTGGGATTGGGATCTGATGGACACAGACGTGCATCCTTGGCAGCAGAACGCCCCCTAGGTTACGTATTTGAGTGAGCCAACCCCTTTTCGGCATGTAAGAATATTTTGGCTATGAGTTGTTCCATATTAAACTTCGATCACTCGTCTGTGTAGTGAGTAGTACCTCAACCTTCCTTCTTTCGTTGGCGCCAATTTCTCTATCTTGTCTCTTTCTTCCTTCTTACTTCAAGATTTTTGACCCTTCCTCCCCCGGTTCTGAAACTCATGAAAACATACAATGTTCATATAACTTACTTCGATCGTATGTACTAACTGAGACATCGAGGGATACAATTCACGGAGATACTTCCGGTGTTTCAGAACAATTTACTACCGTTTTACACGATGCTCAACCCACCATGAGAGGGACTGACGAGAGGGTACACTACGATTTCAGATACCCAGAAACTTGATTATTGCTCATTGATCGTACAAACTATACCCATTGATTACTGACTTCTGGTTTCCTTCTATTGATTGGTTATATGGTGTGTATGTATTAGTAGTTTGGGCCCACGAATTTCAAATAATCTTGATTTTTTCTTTCTCTGTATATACATCTCTCTCTTTCTCTCTCTCTCTCTCTCTCTCTCTCTCTATATATATATATATATATATATATATATATATATATATATATATATATATATATATATGCTTACATAGTTTGAAAAGTTACGTGCCTGTTCTATTTGTTGTATTTCCACTTCTTTTGTCAACTTATTAAATATCAACCATTTCTCTATACGCGGATCTTAGTAAATTGAATTATTATTCATTATCGAGTTTATTTATATATTTCAATGTTGCAACCTTATTAAAAGAAAAATAAATTTTGTTAGTCAGGGTTTTTGTTTTGTTTTGAGCCAAGAAAATGTGAATACGTATTGAATATGAAAAGGTTATGTAGAAAATTATGTGTCGACGAAATACTAACATTGATATTAGAGTAAAATTCAATATATTGAGTAATATATATGAGCGAATATGTATGTAAAAGGCTCGGTATCTACCCAGGTTGTTTTATGTTGCTATAGATTTTTGACACCCGATTTTGATCAACTAGTTGTGATTGTAGAGTATTACCGCGTAATTTGTAATAAATAACACCTTACGGATTTGTTATTAATGCTCATAATTATTAAATTTTTAATACTATGTTAAATTTGGCATGTAAATAAAACAACTAACAGGTCGTAAAAATAACCCTAATCCGTATCCAAAGTTATTTTTTTGAAACCATAGCGAAATCAGTGAATTATGAAATAGTGTGCCCTAAATCCTTCCCCTACGACTGGAAACATAACTATTTGTCATTCGCCAGTTCAGTGACTAGAATCTCTTGACTCCACGATCTAGACCAGGAAAAAAATTCAATGAACTGAATCAGATTAACAATTTCGTAATGTAAATACAAGACCTATGATATATCCAGAGACTTAGCTCCATTGAGATATCGTATAGTATAATAGAAATATGTTCCAATGTTTGGGACTGGACTCGATATTTTAAATCTCAAGAAATTTTGAACTTTCGTACCGCGTCAAGTGACGAAATGAAATATATATAATGTGAAGCAACTATTTTGTCTGTAGTTAAGAAAAACGACTAACTATTCTCATGGACGCCAATCATAGTGCATAAAGAAAGTTGATAAAGAAGATATTATCGACGTGAGAAAAGGACTCATAAAATTGTCGAAATTTCTCCTCTTGGGATAGAGATTCAATAAAAATGCTACCAAAGTTTTTTTCAAAAGATTAACCAATTTTTTTCTTTCTTCTTTCGCATTGATATGTACTCGTTTCGTACTGAATCTTAAATATGTTCAATGTTAACCTTTGTTTTTTTCTTCTCTCTCCTTTTGTTTTGTCGATTTTTTTAACGTAATCCAACATTTAATGTATCTACAAAGAGAAATGTGTTATTAGATATTAAAAAGTAACAAATTTCTGTGCATGCCTATGAACCATATTATTATTATTATTTTTAAATTCATGTATCAAACTTATTTCTGTTATGTCAAACTAAGTTTTTTGGGAATGTAATAAATGTCTATAGAAATGTAGTTAGGTTAGTTTAATTTGACTAAATGCAACCTTAAGTATACATTGTCCAGTATGAATGTGTGTGTGAATGAAATGGAGATTTAGTATTAAGTGCACCAATCCTTTTGACATATATGTGTGTCTTACTGTAATTACTAGTAGTTGACAATTAAAGTCGTTAAAAAGTCAATACTAACTCAATTTAAGTTGGCTCTATAAAGGAGGCAAAATGGGCAGAAATAACCTGAACGAACGATCATCATGGGAGAACTTCGAAAGTCAAAATCTTTGACAAACATATGTGTTACTTTGATTTTTTTTGTTTATCTCTAGGGTCAATTCTAGCATGCCGTTAACTTCCTCATTTATACTTTAAATACTGGATACTAGTCAAGAACTTTCGGAAATATTGAATAAACTGTTAAATTAAACTTTCTCATCTATCTCAGATCTAGATTGGAATAATTCAGTAGTTGGGGTTAAATGGATCTAGGCCTGTGGGGTATGGGTTAACATGTGTCTACTTCTGATTACCTTAATAGCAAATACTCACCCAATAGCTTTGGAAATAATCCCAATTCGATAATTATTGACTTTCCTTTACCATATTTCTCAAAAATATCCAGTAACAGTTTCCCTCTTTTTCTCTCCTGTCCTATCTTCCTTTTCTTCTTCTTCTTCTATTTTAATAAAACTGAAAAGGGGATCGTGACTGGGAATTCTATATATAATAAACACGGTCATGTATTTATTTTATTTTATTTTATTTCTCTTCGGAAGTTCGATATAAAAGTATTCTCATTTTGGTTGAATCTTGTATGTTCGAAAGTAAGAAATGAATTATATATCCCTATATAATTAGACTTAAGCTGATAGCTTTATGAATATCCCCACCAGGGGTGAAAGGTTCCCACTCACTACTTATTCCATGCATCTCATTTGTTACAGAGCGAGTGGAGTATTGTTTGTTTTTCTTAATTTATTTCTCCTTCTTTCTCTTCCTCTTTCTTTTCCCTTTTCAGTTTTAAAGCGAGTGACAAGTTATAGACCGAGTGCTAATGTAATACAACGTCACGAATTGTGTAAGCAAGCTAAAAAGTTCTGAAACAATTCGTTTCCGACTTTTGCAGTCGTTTTCACGTCTGTAAGCTGACAAGTTTAATATTAGTTTCTTTCTTTCTTTCTCTCTTGTTCATTTGTTAGTTACTTCAACGCTAACTGTAACCTCTATCATGCGTCTTCCTCGAACAAAAAACGTACAAATTTCATTTCCTGCAGTGTTTTCGCGTCACTGCTTTCGAAATGGGGAGGGGGAGAGCACACCTGCACATTTCATGCTTGCGTCTGCTCAATGCTTCAACATCGTGCGAATTTCTGACCAGGCTTGGCCGTAGGTTTTTTGCCATAATGTGTGGTTGGCAACACTTATCGGATGCAGTGGAAGGGGCGAAGTTACCAGCAACTGTGCTCACCTGTTCTTATCTCCGCTCGTGCTCGCTCACGCTTCAGCTCCGGGAGCCAATTCATGGACAGGCCTGCTGTAGGTCTATGTACCGTATTGCCTCACTACTGAAAGGTATGCTAAAACTCTAACTCATCAAATTAAAGTGATTTCACCTCTATGCAAGGCAGGGGCGGATCCAGAGGGGGCAATCGCTCCCTTCCCCCGAAATAGAAAAATTTCTTATTTTATATATATAAATAAAACCTATCCCAAAGTTTGGAGCCCTTAAAACTGGCAGTATGAGAACCCACTGCCTCCCCGAGAAGTCGGTCCTGGGTCCGTCCCTGATGTAAGGTGAATGATTGGAAACTTTAATAAAAATGTATGACAGATTAGATTAAAATCAAAGAGTTGCTACGGAAGTAATCGAAGAACATATTTTGAAATGGGGAATCCATGCCACATGAGATGGAGTGAATTCACCACTGATTCGTGACTAATTTTAATTCCAAGCACGTAAGTCAAAGAAAGAGTCAAAGAAAATAAACTATCCATTATATTGTATGAAAACCGAATTCATTTTAGAACATTTATCATTGAACTCGAAAAGAAATCGAGTGGGAAAGACCAAGAGGGTAAATAAACTATTTCATTCTTATCTGGCTTTAGCAAGTGGCGGCGCACAGGTGGAGCGAGGAGGGGCAACCGTACCCCAATATTTTTTCTCGTCCCCTTTCGCTCCCATTTCTCCATGTAGACCAGTAAATGATAGTAATAATACGTATAATCGATAATAATATTATTCAAAGCAAAAGAAGTATGATTGCTCGTCACCCCCAATTTTTTTTGCCTCCCCTCTTCTCCCCTACTATTACGAGCCTAGCGCTGCTACTGGTTTTAGCTCCCTGTGGATTTTGAAGCCTCAAAGAAAATGTACTAAATATGACACCAAAATCGAACCCTTTTAATGAAGACTATCGTGGAACAGACGTACTTTTGAAATTCAGAAAGGGGATTATTCACATTTTATTTCTCGTAAATTTTAACCAGAATTTAGGGGAGATATTCAGAATGCTATAAAGAAAATATACATGAAGAATTGTCATAATTGAAAAAAATATATATGTGGTTTATTTTGGGAAATTTTCTTTCATGTACATGTGTAAATTTGCAACATGGGGTTGTTTTCACTCTTGTAGGGTTGCCATTTCTCCCGGAAAATCCGAGACCGTCACGGAATCAAGATTCACGTCCCGGTGTCCCCCCCAAAAAATATTTCTTGGGACGCTTAAATGTCCCAGATTTCAGAGAAGAAGAAAGGAAGGGAATTGCTTTTTCACAGGATTAGATATATAATTATTTTCAAATTTTAAGTATCACAATTAAAAGTTTTAAAAAAAATTGAATATCTAAAACATGGATTTAATAAGTTCAAGATTTAATTATTTTTACATTAAACGAAGTATTCGTTTCATCGGGCCAAGGGCAAAATGTTTTACTATTGAATTTTATTGTTATCTTTTGTATTGTTATTTGATTCTGTTTCAATCTGCATCTTGCTTCTGTAATATTTTAACCGATGATCCCTGACCGATATTTTAAGTAATTTTCCGCTGGCCAGTCAAGAAGAAAATGTTTATTGTTTCAAGTAATAAAACGAAACAGACGACAGTGGGAAAATGTTAAGGCATTTTTTAAAATAGAAGTTTATGAGGAGGCGAAAACGTATCTCTAAAAAAATATTTGAATCAGGTTTCTTTTTCCTTATTTTTACGCAACAGCGGGAGGAGAAGCTTACGTTTGTTTAACTTGGGAGAAGAAGATCTACCAAAATGAGTAAAAATGTGATTACGTAATACTTGAACAACTCTATCTAATGGAGGAAAGTAAATTAGTATACAACACTTCTTTTCGAACTAAGCACTTCAAAGATTCTCATAATTTAATACCGTCCCGGATTTTCATTTTTTGAAATATGGCAACCCTACACCCTTATTTAACCCCTTTCTGCCTAATGGATTGCAATCCCAAGCAATCTACAACGGAAAGAAAAGCACATACCAAGTTTGATCAGAATCGGGTAAGTTTTACGAGAATTATCGCGGAACAGACAGACGGGGAGAAGAACAGACACAGAAATGCCAAGCGAGTCGAATAGTAGAAACTTTGCTAACGCTTACATAAATAATAGCAAAAGTAAGGAATAAAGAACACTTCCTTCTGGAACACTAGATTTTACTGAGAAAAAGATGGTGTATCACAAGCCGTTGTTAGATTAGAACTTTTGACAGCTTGTACAAAAGAAGCGAGAAATTTACGAAATCAAATGTTTTGCTTACATCTAAATATATTATCTCATATTGTGTATCATTTGATATACAATTCATAGCACAAGAAAGTAGAACTAGTATGTTAAGCAAGAGACACTACCCAGGAAGAGAACCATGTTGCACTATTAATATATTCGATTCCCGGTGAGGGTATTCTATCGGAAAAGTGTAAAAAGCTTTCTCAGACCAGCCATCCTGACTGAGGTTTTCACACCAGGCAAATGGTACCT
The DNA here is from genome assembly GCF_964235325.1 of Thermobia domestica. Classification (NCBI taxonomy): domain Eukaryota; kingdom Metazoa; phylum Arthropoda; class Insecta; order Zygentoma; family Lepismatidae; genus Thermobia; species Thermobia domestica. Next base: position 37,184,800 of record NC_137463.1, on the reverse strand, counting down.
AACATATAGATCCCGGGTCACTCCCTTCCTTCCCTTTCCCCGGATTGTGTACTTGCCGAGCGACGTCATCCCGCAAATGTCACGGACTAACATGGCCATGGATGCCGAAAGCCCAGAAATCTAAATCCTAAAATCCTAGCAGAGCTAATATAAAGAGCGATGAATTTGAAAATTCTATATTTGACTATTCGTACGCAGATACAATTGATACAAATGACAATATTGATATTGGCCTTGCATGCAGAGACGTTTTTGTATTCTATATTTATGTATAGAAGTAGAAAAAGTTCGTCCTGTAAAGCATAACGCATTTATTAATTACGGCCGCTCTAATGACTGCGGCAAAAATTTCAGCAATGTTTCCGAGGAGTATTTTATGTGTATTAGCCAGATATAATTCTTTGCGAACAGGCAAGGAGATATGATATAGGACCTTGTCTGGTGTGTTAGAAATATGTGAAAGGAAATCCAAACAAATAGATCTGAGAGGCATGAAGGATACTCTGTCATAAATAAAAACACTGGCTAAAATCATGTTCATCATACATCTATATTTCTCTCTCTCTCTCTCTCTCTCTCGTTTGCGAGGTGACCTCTGTGTAGTTGTCCCGTCCACCTAATGAATTTTTCTTTTTCTTATCTACATCGTTAGTTTATCGTTAGTTTACGTAAGTTTTGATAAAATTATCGTTAGTTTCGAAAAAATGAAATTTTTATTCAACAAATAAATGGGCAGACCAACTTCACGGTTCCCCACCCACAAACGAATTTCAAGAGCTTTTCATACCATATCGTTAGTTTATCGTTAGTTTCGCAAAAATAACGATTTTATTCGAGAAATAAAGTTTCCCGCCAACTGTGAATTAGCCGCCCATATTGAATTCTCATAAAATTCCAACTCATGTCTTTAGTTTATCGTTAGTTTACGTTAGTTTTGCTACAACTATCGTTAGTTTGGCAAAAATAACGATTTTATTCAAGAAATAATGTTTCCCGCCAACTGTGAATTAGCCCGCCCATATTTAATTCTCATAAAATTCCAACTCACATCGTTAGTTTATCGTTAGTTTACGTTATTTTTGCTAAAACTATCGTTAGTTTGGCAAAAATAACGATTTTATTCGAGAAATAAAAGGGCAGGCCAACTTCACTGTTCCCCGCCCACAAACGAATTTCAAGTTTTCCATACCACATCCTTAGTTTATCGTTAGTTTACGTTAGTTTTGCTAAAACTATCGTTAGTTTCGCAAAAATAACAATTTTATTCGAGAAATAAAGTTTCCCGCCAACTGTGAATTAGCCCACCCATATGAAATTCTCATAAAATTCCAACTCATATCGTAAGTTTATACTTAGTTTACGTTAGTTTTGCTAAGACTATCGTTAGTTTCGCAAAAATAACAATTTTATTCGAGAAATAAAGTTTCCCGCCAACTGTGAATTAGCCCGCCCATATGAAATTCTCATAAAATTCCAACTCATATCGTAAGTTTATACTTAGTTTACGTTAGTTTTGCTAAGACTATCGTTAGTTTCGCAAAAATAACGATTTTATTCAAGAAATAAAGTTTCCTGCCAACTGTGAATTAGCCCGCCCATATGGAATTCTCATAAAATTCCAACTCATATCGTAAGTTTATACTTAGTTTACGTTAGTTTTGCTAAAATTAACGTTTATTTTGCAAAAATAACGATTTTATTCGAGAAATAAAAGTTCCCGCCAAATGTAAACACAATTACATAGCAGGCGTACGCCTATCATGTTCCCTCAGGTACAGTACATGAGAATGTGTCCAGTATGTGCCTTATATACTTCTTACGTATGCTTGTTATGTAAATGTGCTGTTAGGGTATACATTTGGCGGGAACTCTTATTTGTTGAATAAAATCGTTATTTTTCCAAAACAAACGTTAATTTTATCAAACCTATCGTTAAACTAACGATATGAGTAGGAAGTTTAAGCGAATTCAATATGGATTGACAAATTCACAGTTGGCGTGAAACTTTATTTCTCGAATAAAATCATTATTTCTGCTAAACTAACGATTGTTTTAGCAAAACTAACGTAAACTAACGATAAACTAACGATGTGATAGAAAAAAGTTTTGAAATTCATTTGCGGGTGGGAACCGTGAAGTTGGCGTGCCCATTTATTTCTCGAATAAAATCGTTATTTTTGCCAAACTAACGATAATTTTAGTGAAACGAACGTAAACTAACGATAAACTAACGATGTGAGTTGAAATTTTATAAGAATTCAGTATGGGCGGGCTAATTCACAATTGGCGGGAAACTTTATTTCTTGAATAAAATAGTTATTTTGTGAAACTAACGATAGTTTTAGTAAAACTAACGTAAACTAACGATAAACTAACGATATGAGTTGAAATTTTATGAGAATTCAATATGGGCGGGCTAATTCACAGTTGGCAAGAAACTTTATTTCTTGAATAAAATCGTTATTTTTGCGAAACTAATGATAGTTTTAGCAAAACTAACGTAAACTAACGATAAACTAACGATGTGGTATGAAAAATTTTTGAAATTCGTTTGTGGGCGTTTGTTGTGCGAGAAATTCTCAAATTAGATCACTTTAACTATTGAACAATAACGGTTTTCCGATTATGTTAAAATTTACGATATAGCACCAGTATGAATTCGACGTTGCCCAATTCTACATTTCGTTCCGAATGGCCGCTTAGGTAACCGGCAGCTCATTCGAAACTCAGTAATTTCAAAGTTTTCCACTAGAGGCGCTCCACAAGCCTAATGTTCGGAAGTTTTACATAACATCTAGGATAACACTATGATTTTTTATAACCAAAATAAAGTGTGATAAAGCTATCACACGTAACAAATATCGCCATTCCGACTATAAAAACTTGAGGCAACTTTTTATTTAATTGTCTTATCCATATTTTGATATTCCACTTCGATCTTAATTATGAATAGATAGAGCTAGTTATTCTTAGTAGGTTAAAAAGAACTGCTTTTACAGTACACTACTCTAACTACTAATTGTAACCAACCATCTCACTCACTAAATTCACTACATACAAAATAAAAATTTAAACGAAACTAAAGAAAAAATTTCCCCCAAAAATTCTAACACACCACTTCACTCTATCAACTACACCAATTAGTTAAAATTAAATAGTTATAACTAAAGTTTTCTACCTATTCATACATTTTTACAATATTTACTCATAAGATGTTTTCAAAATACCAATTTATACCTTATATTCTAATATGAACTTCAGAAGGTAACAATATTCTATGTTTTCTTACATATATTTAATTACAAAAAAATATTATTATCCATTTTACTCATCCGATTTAGCACCATGATTTTCAATCAATCTTTGATATCTCCAATACATCTGGTTTTGCTACGTTTCCATAAAATCTCCATGCTGGACATTGAACAATTACAATCTTATACAAACAATTCTCATTACATAGACACAAGGCCATCCAGATCTGGAATACTAATAAAAACAAGCATTAGAAACACTTTAAAATATCTTTTTTATTTTTTATTATTTTGATTTAAAATAATTTTATTTAATAATACATTTGGCTATATAGCTGACCAGATGGAAGATTTTCAAATAAGTTCTTAATAAACTGACTAGATTTTCTTGTGTAAGGTTGACTAAAAAAATACCTTTTACCCTGTTATGATCTCAACTAGATTTTTTATATTTAACAATATTTACGATGCATTATTTCTCAACTCTCGGTACTTTTTTGTTAAACTAACATGGCTTTTTCGTATGTCCCTAGGATTGTTTACATTTACTACTCTAATGGTATTCCTACCTAGGAAACTCTGGATTTGATATGGTCCAAGCCATTTTGCACATAATGATTTCGTTCTCTTTTCCTTCAACGAAGACAAAACTTGTGACTTAACTAAAACTTTATCTCCAACCCTATAATCATTTTCTACTCGTCTCTGATCATATAATTTCGTTTTACGTTTCCATGCTTTATCTTGATTTTCCAAGGCTCTGTTCCACAAATCTGGATCCCTTTGATTTAAATTCAATGTACTTATTCGCCATTTGACATCTAATGGATTGCAAACGTTATAATTAAAACCTAAATCCATGAGACTACATTTAGTTTCTTCGTGGACCGCATTATTGACGGAAAATTCTATTTCCCACAATTCTTTGTCCCAAGAACTTTGTTTATTACCAAAATAAATTCTCAACGAATTTTTTATTGTAGCCACGTATCTTTCCGTGGGATTGGATGCCGCGTGGTATGGTGATATACTAATATCTTTAATCCCGTTAGCATAAACGAAATCTTTAAACTTTTCAGAATTAAAGATTGAATGATTGTCGTGACATATACTGAAAACGAATCCATTTCTACACATTAATTTATACAATTTTTTAATTACACTTTGTGTAGATAAGACCTTTATCGGTTCTAAAAATACTCTTTTAGAAAATGAGTCTACTACAATTAAACAGTATCGTCCCGACTTACTTTCTACCAAAGGACCTAGCAAGTCTACCGTCCAGAATCCGTTTACAATGTTCTCATACTGAGAGATTAAAGTACCAGATGGTTTTTTGTTGTCAATTTTATTGAATGGATAATCTACACAAGTAGATACGTATTCTCTTATATCATTTAGGATATCTCTCCCTGTAAATCGAGCTTAGATCTTAGCAATTGTTTTATTTATGCTCGCATGAGAACCTGGTAAAATTTGTGTATGAAAGAATTCAATAATGCTGGGAACTAACTCCTTCGGTAAACAAACCTTATTTGGATTCCTAATTGCCTTAGTCTTTTTACAAAGTATTCCTTGGATTATTATGTATCCTTCCACCTCTTTCCTAGCTCTTATATCTTTAATAATATCAACTAACTCTGGATCTTTGAGTTGAATATTAGCATATCTGGAAATATTAGCATAAGGCATATTCCAGATGTTAATTAAACAATATTTATTTACCTGTTCCGCATGGGATGGCTCGGTTTCTATTTCTTCAAAATTGTTTTGATCATATAACCTTGATATGAAATCTGCGGAAATATTCATATTGGAGGATATAGATTTTACTTCAAAATTAAACGCAAAGAGTCTATACAATAGCGATCCACAACGCTTAACTCTCCTCATATTTCTCAAGGCATAAACTAGACCAGAATGATCCATTCTAAGTTCGAAAGGATTATGTAGGTAAGTACTGAAACGTTGCATTGTTTCGATTGCAACTAACATTTCCAATAAATATATAGGTTTATTAAAGTCGTGTTTCTTTAACCGCCTACTGTAAAATCTACGGAAACTAGATTATTATTCTCATCATATTGTTGGAGAACCCCGCCTAAACTCTTGAGAGAGCTGTCTGTATTAACTATAAACTTCTTACTTATATCAGGTAGTTTTAACATAACATGATTGGCAAATAACTCTTTAACATCGTCTAGAGCTTTCTGTTGTTCCTGCTGAAGCCCCCCGTAAACGTTCAATTGGTTCCATGACTTAATGGAATTGCGGTACGAACTTCACATAATATTGTAAGAAACAAGATAAAGATATTAAACCCTTTTTTGTTTTTGGTGCAGGTAACTTTCTTATAACCTCTAACCATGAGGGATCCATATACATTTTTTCATTCTCTATAATAAAACCTTAATATGAAATCTTATTGGAAAAGAAGGTACATTTCTTTGTGACAAAGTTATTCCTTTTTTTCAAGTAATGTTAACACTTTTTCCAATAGTTTTTTATGGGGTTCAACATTTGAACTTTTGCAAATAAGGTCATCCATATACCATTGAACCCCTTCTTCTTTCAATGGATATAACAATTCAGTCAAGGTTTTCGACAAAACATGAATACCTGCAGCCAAGCCAAAAGGTAAGACCTTAAACTCATATAATCCTCTATGCGTAAGAAATGCAGTAAGGTATCTGCTTTCTTTTGTTAAAGGAATTGTTAAATAAGCCTTTAAAATATCTAAATGACTGAATACTTTTCCATCTGATAATTCGGCCAATATATCTTCAATCCTAGGAGTGAACTGTGTATTTAAATGCAAATGACGATTCAGATCCGAATAATTAACCATTAATCTCTTGGATCCGTCATTATTGTTCACTAGGAAACATGGAAAAGCATAATCGCTATTACTAGGCTGTAGTAAATCTGCGTTTAACATCTCATCCAAAATTTTATCCACCTCTCTTTGAGAACTCCGAGATAATGGATAAGCTTTCTTACGTATAGGAGTGTAGTCATTAAGCTGTATTTTATACTCAAAGTCTTTATTTTACCAACATGCGATGCAAAAACTTTAGGATATTTCTTATAAATCTCATTAACATACCCTTGTAATTCTGGGTTGGCCTCTAGTACATCTGGATCCACCCTCAACGGACCATCTATTTGCTCCTTAAGGATGTTGGTACTGCTTTTAATAGAAGGATCAACTGCCCTGGCAACACTGCAAATCCTATGGACTGGACCATTGAGATTCCCCTATCTCTCCGACACCATTGTCTGAATAGTTGGCTTTCCTTCAGTGTCAGACTCACACAAAAATAGTTTTGAAGTGTTTCGGACTGCTTCACTGCAAAATAAATCACACACACGAGTTTCAGGTTTCAAATTAGGGTACGGGGTGTTTAAAGTGAAGTTTAATGGTACATGAGCACCCTCCAACGGGAGAAACAACTTATTATTTACTAAGTCGATGTTGGCTTTTAGATTTTTAAGTTCATTTATTCCCACTATGGGAACTGGTTCTAAGTCATTCACTAAGAAAAACTTCATTCGGTATACACGGTATTTAAACTTAATTGGAATGATATCACACTGATCTGACGTTAACTTTTGTTTATCAACCCCGACTCCTATGAATTTTTCATTTATTGTCTTAACCGGGATTTTAACTGCTTATTCCAATCAATTAACCTTTGCTTATTAATTAATGATGCCGTAGAACATGTGTCCAATCCACCTCTTATATTTTGACCCAACACAAAAGCATCCACCAATGCCGCAGTCAAAGTTCCCAAGGAATTGGCTTTTTTATTTTCACTTTTATTTCTATCATCACTAATTTTAGTTTCGAAATGCGAATATCTTCTGTCTCCTATCTCTCCTTGTTGCGAATCCTGACAAAATCTATTTTCTTTTCTTCTATATAGCGGTTTTTTGCTTTTATTACTGTTCCCTCCAAAGCCGCCACTGAAACCAAAGTCTCCGCACTGTAGATCACGCGTGTTACCATTTTTCACTCTCGCATTCACTGTATTCTCTTTTGGTACCCTTTCTTGTTGTTCTAAAGGTACTCCTTTACGTCCATTACTTCTTCCTCCCTCAGCGGATCGAATCCAGTACCCCTCTATAAGAGTCAACACTTCACCTGGATTGTTCATTTGCGTGATTAATCCCGCACTATTATTACTTTCACTTTTTTGAAACTCAGACCACCTCAACCTCGACCAATTACTATTACCTGCAAAACGTCTTTCTTTGTCGATTAAACTACATTGTAATAATTTATTAGAGACACTATCACCATTAGATATGCTCCGGATTTGATCTCCCAACCCCCTCATCAGAGTTGTCACTAAGATCTGCAAAGCGTCCGTCCGAGTTTAAGTTCATATTCATTTTCACCAACTGCTTATTTACAAGATATTGTTTATTAGCCCTACAGTTAGCAACGCGATGTTGTCCACCACAAAAATAACACTCAATTTTGTTTTTCCGAGTTTCACTCGTATCGGTATTTCTCACCAGTGCATTATACGATTCTAAGTTATGCTGATGTTTCTCGTACTCAATAATGTCTCCCATAAGATCTTCCATAGGCATTAGGTATCGATACTTGTAAATTTCGAACCTAATTTGCGGCTGCATCCCATCTATTGTTAAACCAATTAACTCCCTAGTTTTTTCCCCATTTATAGTACCATAACATATTTCATATGCATCGCATATATTGTTTACAAAATCGAGTATATTTTCTCCTGGCTTTTGTATAACTTTTACATAGCGATTTAAGAGTTCTCCTTAGCTAAAGGTGTAACTAATTTCGTATACAAATAATTAGATATGAACCTCCAGTTATTTGACATTTCATACAAAGAAACCAACTCCTGATTCAACCTCCCTTGCGCTTTACTTAACGCAGCAATCAAAACCGACTCGACTGGAAAAATTTTCAATTTCATAATTTTCAGTACTGCTTGCAGAAATTGAAACAACTTAATATCATTTGTTCCATCGGTACAAGGTATAGATTGAATTTTCTCATTAAATAAATTACATGTAATACTTCCATTCAATTTATCAGCCCAAATATAATATGGCATAAAACTATTTATTAAAGGATTTCTACTAGTATTTAAATCCTTAGCTGCATATAAATTGTAATCTACAAAAGGATTCTTACTTTCATTTTCTTCCTTTTCTTTCCGACCAGCTGTAATCCCCAGGTCAATAAACGGGTTGGTAACTGAACTTACCATTCTCATTTTCTACAGACAAAAGCTGTTGTGAGCCCTCTCGTGACACTCCTTTTGCAGCGAACTTGCCTTTTATGTCACTAGCTTTCGAACATAAATCGCGTGTCTCGCTGTTTTCATCGACAGACGAGGAATGACTTGACCTTGACTCACTTTCAGAATCTAGATAAGAAAGATCCCATCGTAGCCTAGCATTGGGAGGAATGACTACCCCAACATTTTCATTTTCAAATTCATTCAATACTAATTGCTGCTGATTTCATTCCCCATATTTTGTAAATAAATTTCCACACTAAAGAAAATTATTATTCTTAAACCAATGTAATATCTGTAATAACTACTTTTCGTTAGGATAAGCGATAAGCGATAGACTCTTTACATTCATTGACATTAAAATTTAAATTCTCTATTTCCTAAATATATATATATATATATATATATATATATATATATATATATATAGAGAGAGAGAGAGAGAGAGAGAGAGAGAGAGAGAGAGAGAGAGTGATCACAAGAGTTTTACCTATATTACACAGCCTACTAATAAACTTTCCACCTAATTCAGGATTTGAACGTACTAACCCCTCTATTTTAACTCCTAATTTTCTTCTTAAGGAAGTATTGAACATTCGGAACGAAATGTTTGTAACGTGCCTTAAAGGGCGCCGTTCTGGGCCGCTGGTCATAAGATCCAAGACAACTATATGAAGATTTTTGGGGGTTAGAGTAGTTAGACATATATTTTCTTTCTTAAGCAATAAACTGGTATATATTCATAGATGTTGAGCATTAATCTATGGATCAATAAATTATCATTATATATATATATATATATATATATATATATATATATATATATATATAAACCATATATTAATAACGCTCTAACGAACTTGGCTAGTTTTAATATTTATAATATTTAACATTCATTGGAACCGATTCCTCGGAACACTTCAGAGATCAGTTCCCAAAAATAATTCCATGAATCGAAGCAATCGAAAAGTAAATTCTGCAGAAGTTTTGCAGACCACCTAATAAGCAATCGTAATCTAACTTCACCAGCAAACTAAGATATATCATAACAATGATAATAGATTACGATTGCTAACCAAATGATCTACCACACTCACCAAGAATTTACTCTTCAATTACTACGTACAAGTTCAATATCTTTGAGAACTGACGCTAAAGTCTTCCGAGAAATCAATTCAGGTGAAACGGTGACTATCAATTTTGAGATCTAAATGGGGGGCTACCGCCCCCCAAACCCCTCGCTCAAGAACTGGTAAAGAAAACATCGAAAACCACAATAAATGATAAAACCACCACTATTTAACGTAATACAGGAAAATTAACAGCAAAAAAATAAAGTAACACTCACCACCAAATATAAATCAATCAAGCATGAGGAAGAAAAATGCCAAACCCACGTACCCCTTCAAACAATCAGTAATAATCAGGATGTACATGCTTAGAAATAATTTTTAAAAAAGAATCAGCACTGCGAGAGTTCTCACTACACTCTCTCAAAAACATCTCATTACTTTCAGGGCAAATATCACCGACTATCCACCTTTGACTACGGCGCATTCGACCGACATTAAATTTGCGTCTACCGAACAAACTCTTTTCAGTGTTAAATCAATCCACACAATATTCCGAAACGATACGAATTCACTTCAGTATCACAAACATGTTTAAGTAAAAAAAATAATATCAGAACAATCAAACTCGCAAAACGGTCTGTTCAAATCCTGGACAATATTACAAGAACGAACCGACATCGAAATTAACTTCAGTTGGCACACTTCACTACCTTCTCTTTCCTTCACCAAAGTAACACGTGTTCAACTACCAAATTCAAACATACAGCATGATCACTCATTAACATATAACAACCAATCAGCGACGTCAACACAACCAACCAACCACAACACAAGAGACTATATCACTGACACCAAGCGCTAAAACACCAAAACAACATTCTCAACAGAAGGAATAAAAACAACGATTCCGTACCTGTTCCAGTGACTGTGATTCTGTTTCTCCAATGCCACTTTGAGTGACAAAATCACTTGTTCGGCATAAATTGCACTGTAACCGAAATATCTTTGAATATAATATCCTTTTATACAACGCAACACGTGTTTAAAAAGGTCAAAAAAAGATACAAAAACTGACACTACTAAATACTTTAATATTATAAATCATTGAAAACTTATTTCTTGTTGAATTCCTCCTAAATTCATATAGAATTTATAACAATAAAATATATCTCACATCTTGATATATTACGTATAAATTACTAGTATTTATATGAGAAAACTTTAACACTCACCATTCTTCAATCACTCTGAAAAACCTATTAAATACCTCCAGGAGAACTATTTGTCAATATCGTCACTAAATTCCCGCATATAAATTGTACACCAGATAATATTATATATCACTAGAATAACTTCGGGAGAACATTAACACTTTTAAGCAATTCTCATATTAGATCACTTTAACAATTGAACAATAACGGTTTTCCGATTATGTTAAAATTTACGATATAGCACCAGTATGAATTCGAAGTTGCCCAGTTCTACATTCCATTCCGAATGGCCGCTTAGGTAACCTGCAGCTCATTCGAAACTCAGTAATTTCAAAGTTTTCCACTAGAGGCGCTACATAAGCCTAGTGTTCGGAAGTTTTACATAACCTCTAGGATAACACTATGCTTTTTTTTATAACCAAAATAAAGTGTGATAAAGCTATCACACGTAACAAGCCAAAATACAGTTAGATGTTCTATCTTACGGCGACAGTTGAAACTTTCTCGTTACAGTTCATGGTTTTACCAACAGAGGACTGTGCAATTCTTTACATATTTTGTACGAAGTAATCCCTGATTTGTAAAGTACGGTACGGTTTTACAGTATTATATGTCTTACGTATGTACGGAATTATTGAACTTATTCTTAAGTACTTGGCACACAGAAACGATATTCAATAAGTGGAAAATACTGCTCAATTTATTTCTTTCATTTAAATTTCTCAATCAATTCTGTAAAGATAATTCGTTTAACAGTATTGTGCAGTCGCCCCTTGTCGGTCTGAGAGCTCAGATAATGTACGTATAAATGACGTGATTGGGGATGACAGAACCGACAAGTTGCGCCCAGGATTTGCAAACATAGAACTTAACAAAAAGTGCGGTACGGGATCTAACCTGGGTTGCATTTAAATAAAATCTGACATGTACAAAAGAAACAGACTGTGATGTAAAAGGGGGTGAAAAGGGGTAAGAAGGGAGTAACTTTCAGGAAAGGTTAACCTACTTGCACTTACTTGCAGGTCTGATTGTTGCCCTCTTGACGATTCCTCCAGCAGGCCGACGTCCTTTCATCTCTTTGTTTGGCTGGCTGGTCGTTCAAGTAACCAAAGGTTAAGAGTCAGCGAAACCCGGACTGAGAAACCAACTTTACGAAGACCGTGATTTTAGTTAGAGTCGAAACTTCTTCTCAAAAATCAATACATCGTTGTTAACAGCTCGTGATTTTAGTTAGAGTCGAAACTTCTTCTCAAAAATCAATACATCGTTGTTAACAGCTATCTGACGTTAGCTGAAACAAAGGTGCTCTATAGGACAGAGCAAAGTTATATCAGTCGTGAAATCCAAAATGAGGTTCGCGGTCTACATCTTAACTCTTTTCTAACTCCATGTCGACTGTCCCTTCCAAAAGTCTTTCAATCGATTTTGTATAGCGTTCTTTCCGGGTTCATATCCTCGGTTATTCACTCTGATTTGCGTCTCGATGAAAAGGTTCGTGCTAGTATATTAACCAAGGTAAGGTGATGGTAGGAATGCGGACGGGGAAGCAATCTGTTGTTTTATTAATTGAGAAATTACAAACGTAACAAGTAAATCACAGACAGCAAAGGCAAAAGAACTTAGAAAAAAAAGTCGAAGGGTGATTTAACTTAAAATGAATGGTTATTTTCACTGTAATGTTTTTTCTAAAATAAAATGTCCCATTGTTGAAAATAAGATACTTTGCCATGTGTCCAAATACACATATCTTCATATCCCCCCCCCCTGAAATCAAAGTCCCGAATGAAAACATTTCGGAGACAAACAAAAAAATCATTTTTAAAAATTTTTGTTTAAAAAAACAGTAGCATCTTTGTAGTTCCATTCAGTCTTCATGATAAAAACACAGCAGCAAATATAGTCTTTAAAGAATCATATGATGAAAAATGATGAGTATAGCATAAATGTTCACACACTAACACAGTTGATAGCATAACAGTCAATGCCAAATGACGTAAACACAGCAACGTCGATGTTGTAAACACAGTATCACTAAGCACAAAATGTAGGTCTGGAAATCACAGGAACAATGTCCTTACATCTCACATGACTGGAAAGTTCATTCAGTACAAGTAGATTATTGGAATAGGGTAGACAGGTATATAATAGTAACATCACAAAATTTTGGTGGATACAGTCAATGACTGTCCAAAACAAGTAAGATATGAGAATAGGGACAATAATTGGATAGAATAATGGAATGAATAAAATCGACGAAAAATCAGGGGGGGGGGAAATGCAAAAGTAATAACTAAACCATAATCCATACTATATCTATATATATAAAAGAGAACGTACAAAATCCTTTGTCCGCTCATCACGCTAATACGGCTGAACCAATTTCTTTCATTTTTGGGGGGTTATTAGGATTTGGACCCTAGATGGTTTTTATCATATCACTTTAATTTTTAATTACCAGTGTCTTGAGATAATTGACCATTCAGGTGTCCACAAATCCTTTGTTAGTTCATCATAGGTAAAAATAAACGTATTTATATGCAACCCGCATGACCGTGTCACTCGGCGGGTTAACATAAATGACAGGCGATATACAGCGGAAAATAGCTTGAATCTTCTGTTTAAAATTTTTTAATTGATTTGCTTATTTTTACAGACACTTTTACAATATGCCAGCACCGGGATGACCGCAGCGAAGCGGGGCGGGTTAACATAAATGACAGGCGATATAATGTTAAGATTTACTGCAATCTTCTATGGTTTTTATCATATCACTTGAAAGCGAAAAAGTAAAAATTATCTAAGTAACAAAGTTTATTGCGTTCCGGGGTGACCGCAGCGAAGCGGGGTGAACGCTGCTAGTATTTATATATAGTAAATAGAAACTTCAATTCCAATAAAATTGTAACTCTATAATCAAAATAATCATTACGCGGTAGAAGAAAAATTAATCTAGCTACCCATACAAAGAACAGATAAAACAACACAAAGAATGTTGATTTCAGGTTTTGGAAAAACAAATTGTGGAGAATTTAGTTCCACAATGACCTACGTATTGGCAGAGTTATAGCCGTCTGCACTGGCTATTAAAACCTTAAAAGAAATCAACATGACAGACTATCACCAAACATATTCCTAAATCCCTAACTAAATATGCGATAAAAGAGAAAAAACTTCTTTCTTATTATATGAAGGTAAAAGTACGTATACCCACAGGCAAATGTGTAATCAAATCAATTCTTCAAATATACAGATATATATGTGTGTGTGTGTGTGTGTAAAACATATAAGCACAAATCTTCGTCATACATGAATCTCAAGTCATTTTCAAGATGAAATACGCAAATTTACTATATACACTGCACGCGACAAAAAATTGATCATTCAAAAAGATCAGTAAAATCACACAAGAGGTTACAACAATGTATATTCCTTTGAAAAGAATACATTGACTGAGTATGTTCCCAATAACTAATAACAAATCGTAGGATCAAATCAAAATCCAGGGAAAGAAAAACTTCATTCTTCTTTACATCCACATTTGGGTCATAAAATGCATCTTGAAAAATGCAAAAAAAAACGTAGGAATTCCTTCTCCATCACTATCATAACATAGATAGCATACAAATATCAATTCACAGTTGCGTCTATCTCCCTAGTTTTCTTCTGCTAAACGTGATATATCAATAAGATGTTGATTTGGCGCCTAGATACTAATTTATTCTGTTTATAAGCTGTTGATAAGATGACCAGAAAAAAAATATGTTCTACAAAGTTAACCAACAGTTCTAAGTGACTGAAGAAACAATGATGTCTATATGAGTACTCCTTTTTCTCCTTCTCTTCGTTGTAATTGTTATTGCCGGCAAGACTTAGAAACACAAACAAACCAAAACAAATTCCATAATGACATGGCCAGTGTCAAAACAAAATTCGTTACCAACTGCACAGATGTTCGTAATCCATCAAATCTTCCTTTGAGAACCGTCTTCTTTTTTTCCTCCTTTTTTTTAAAAAAAAAAAAACTTCATTGCAGAGAAACTGCTTCCGCTTCTTTTCCTTCTTCCAAGGGAAAATACACAGGTAAAAGACGCTGATAGAGATCCCAATTCTCCTTGTCGAAAATACACAATACAATACGATCGGGTACGATCTACGTTGTTCACATTATCCTCTAAAAATTTTCGTGTACTCAACAATGCAATTCCCGCAGCAGGTTCCTTGGGAAATGAAATGCACCAGCAGCGATGCAAGGAAAAGCCACAGTTGAAAACTGATTTTTCATCACAAAATCAAAACAATTGTTATAACAATTCTCCAAAGTCTTCTTGTTCGCATCTCTGGAACCACACGTCAATAATACATGATCAGCGGGGAGATTATAGCCTGGAGCAATCTTCACTTGTCCTGGTTTCAAAGAACGTATTTTCTCACAATCTTTACGAAATTCTTCTATTGCAGCTTCTTGGATACTTCTATTTGCTCCTCCTAATGGAATAAGCAATTTATTCGTGGGGTTGACAACAGCGTCAGCTTTAATTATAGCAATATCTCCACGGAAAACACTGATTTTCTTGTTGATTGCAGAATTGGCACCAAACTTCGGTTTTAAGCCGGAAAAGTTCTTCCTTGTTTCAGCCCAAGTGGGTAATTGGTTGCCAATCACAACCTCACGAAGATTCACAGATGGAATATCTTCTTCTCTTTCTATCATGTTTACCGCAGGATTAAAAATAATTTCACAATGTTCTTTTTCTCCCTCTTTCTTCTGTTTCTCTTTCTGTACTTCGGCACAGCAGGCATTCGCAGTAGCATCCTCGACAACGTCTTGTATATCCAAGTCAACATCATCTTCTTCTCCCTCTTCCTCGTTTTCCTTCTCCTGTCTCTCGTAGTACTTCTTCAATCTTTGTACTGCAATCGATCAACCTTGAATCTTCATCGCGCAGTCCTGAACTTAACAAAATAGGAATTTGGGTGTTCAATATCTTGAATGATTCCTGGACCAAAATAACGTCCACTGAAAGCTCTGGTGGATCCTTTCTTCATGGTGTTGTCCAAAATCCATACTTTGTCTCCGACTTTGAAATTGGGTATCGAATGACGTTTGTCATAAAATTTCGTTGCCGCCTAATGTCTCTGGAACCATTTATCGTGGGCTTTGTCTCGTATTTCTCCAAGTTGCCGTAAACGTTCAGCATTGTCCTGAAATTGACTAGGGATGTCCAAAATTGCTTCATGTAGCACTCTACATCTGAATCCATGCAAAAGTTCAAAGGGGCTGTATCTAGAGGATAAGTTAACAGTTAAATTGTGGGCTAATACAACAGATGGCAGGAGTTCGACCCATTTTCCTTGATCTTTATTACACAACGCAGATTTTAGTCTCTGTTCAACGTTTCGGATAGCTATCTCAGCAGTCCCGTTAGCGTAATGAGCTTGAACATTTACAAATCGAATCTTAGCTCCAATCATTGCACACAACTCCTTGAATAGGTTACTTGTAAAACATGGACCTTTGCCTGTGACTAATTCTTTAAAAATACCGTATTTCAAAATTACATTTTCATAAAGAAAACTGCTTACAGAAGATGCTGTTATATCTGCTAATGAACCACAAATAGTATACCGCGTAGCACCATCGACAACGACAATCAAATATATGTGTCCCAAAATATTACTCGAGAAGTACACCCCTTCAATGTCTACGAAAATGCGATAGAAGGGCGGCACTTGAGGATACGTTTCCAATGTACCATAAGCAGAACCAGGTTTATTTTTGCTTGACTGACAAATTAAACTTTCCTTACATTTCTGATAGATATATTGTTTCATATTAGGGAAATACACAGATTTCACTAAAAGATCATATGTCTTAGAAAAGCCTCCGTGACTTGTACCAATGGCAGAAGTATGAGCCGCATCAAAAACTTTGTAGGGTAATGAAACAGGTAAAGCAACTAAAAATTTCATACCACTAGATGTTTTTTGTTTTCTATACAAAATTCCTTCTTTAACCATGAAATAAAATGCTTGTCTTTCAATTTTGGGATTTTTCTTTTCCTTGTTTTCTAACCAATCAAAAATATCCTTATAAAATGGGTCCTTCATTTGTTCATCTCTGAGAGAAGATTCGTCACTTAGCATATTATTACACTCAGTAACAGTGGAAGAAAATACTCGAGGGTCTTCCTCATTTTGTTGCTCCTCAGAAATGTCCCTGGGGGCACGAGAAAAACGTGAAATAGCGTCAGCTTCTATGTTAGACACCCCAAATATGTGTGTCACAGTAAAGTTATACTGTTCAATGAAACTAAGCCACCTAGCAAATTTGCCTACATTTTTTGTCTGTTTCAAAAACTAAAGACTCTTACAATCGGTTTTCAAAAAAAAAAAAAAAAATACGTCCTAGTAAAAAATAACGAAAGGATCTCAAGGCATATATGATGCTCAAAGGTTCAAGTTTATAAGGATTTCTAGATTTCTCACTTTTACTTAAGCCATTTAAAACAAACACACAATACTATATATTAGTGAAAATTTAACTAGTAGCTTCATTTTTCCCATATCTATAATTTAACTTCCAAAATAATGACAATAATAATTTTATGATATATTGAAATTCAAGTAACCATTCAGTTTCGTATGTTCTTAAAGAAACTAAGTAATTAATTCCAACATTTATTTTCAACATCAAGACGTTGATCTACTGTTTAAAGTAAAATCTGAATTACAGGTGCTCCTACTGAGAAATGAACCGTGTTTTGTAAAAGCTTACTAATTTGCTTCATGATCCAATAAGCAAACACGTTTATGTAAGTCTAAATTTACCTTCCCTTTACCTTCTAAATTCCCTTTTATAGACTTAGCTTTAGATATTCTTTCTATGCACGGATACACCAAGTGTAAATTTTTAGTCATGTCTCGTGTCCAGATAGACTTGATCTATTATAAGATGTAAGAATGAAATCCCCACAAAATGCATACTCGTTAGACTTAGCCTAAGAGACTCCCTCTTAATCTGCGTATGACTTTGCCCAAATGTAAATTTTAAATCTTGCTTAACACGTGTGTCAATATAAAGGAATTTTAAGCTTAGCCTTTAGCAAGTCTGAAGCAGCTTGCATAGAGGAACTATAGCAAGTTTGCTATAGCCTTGGTTAGGTCTACAGACATGTATATTCAAGCTTCTATAAGCCTACAAACTTACAAGGGAAGCTCGGGAGAAAGCACTCACTTGCAGAGAAACTAGGCATGCCATTTAAAGAATCAATTCATGCTGATTATAACAAACTAATAAAATTCCTGTACGGTCGAGAACTTTTCGAGAGGCTCAACTTAGAAGTTTATATGAAAAAATGAGTGTTTCCCCTTTTAAATGTGTCGAGTACAACGTTATTAGCAACGAATATTGACATACGAATTTTATCAAAGGTAACAGAAAGAAAACTGTTTTGTAATAACTAACGGGTTTGTTAGTTAAAATTAGTCATTATACTGTTCACAAAAATGATAGGTTAGAAATGAAAATTGGTCACTGTTGTTCCTCTGTTCTATGAAAAAATTACGTAGGCAAAATACTTCCTTGCACCATGAACATTTTATATGTGCAATTGCGTTGCACTCATCAAGGGAACAGTTCGCATAACCAAAGCGAAGAGCAAATTCGACAGACAATCAAAAAGGTATATAATTGGTTCGGTGACCTGCCTTGTGTAACGAAATCTAAAACAATCCAATGTATCACGATGATCGGAACTGATTAATTAGCATGGACACGTATTTTATTTGATTGTTTCGTTGGTACCTCATAAAGTTCGAATTAAGAAGTTTCATACTATATAAAAACCTCCTGCCATAATCTTTGATTAGTCGGAATCCAAACACATTAAACGGTTGTACAAATTGTGCATTTGGAGTTTCGAATCTCTCTACAAGTATCAACAATACAGAAATTTTATTAGCTTGTTGTAATCAGCATGAATTTGTCTTTCAAATGGCATGCTTAGTTTTTCTGCAGGTGAGCGCTTTCTCCCGAGGTTCAATTGTTAGCCGTGAAGGTTTTAAAAGTTTAAAATGCCTTTTTCGGAGGAAGCTTCAAAATATATGTGATCTTATGCAAGTTTAACGGATACCGAATTTACTGAACATCCCGTAACTACTCATTCCCTTGAACACATCCTTCTGTGGCTTCACAATTGCCTCTTCTCTACATATTTTATTTCGTAATTATTTACTGGAACAGATGTTACATTCACATATTTGTCTCTTGCTTTGCATCCTTGCTTTCACAGCAGCATTGAATATTTCAGAGGTAAATTAATTTATAATGTAGTTCAATAACATCCGTTTGTTTCTTAAACATTTTTAAATCAAGTACAATTACATTCTGTAATATGAAGACTCATTAAGAATGTATTCTGTTTCTTCCTTCATAATAATTTGTATAAGAGCATCCCAAAGCATGTAAATTTACATCCCTTTCGTCCTTGAAACAATATATGTAAGTCTTTCCGCTGCGAGAAGCACAAAATCCTTCTGATCTTCATCGGTTGGATCGCTCATCAGCTCAGAGAGATGCTTCGCCTTATTTCCTTCTTGCTTCCGCAAGGAGGTAGGTAAGGAACACGTTCCCTTAGTCACGTTGAAAGTTACATTGTACGTGAGGACATAATTTAAAGAGTTGTTTTGTGAGGCAGGCAAACGCGATAAAAGGCCAAGCCAGAACACGTGAATGAAGGGTAAGATCAAGCACCGTGGCTCTCGCTGTTTCCAAATCTTTCATAGACATCAATCAAGGTTGCAGACCCCATAGTAAAATAACTAAAATTTGTGTTCGGTCTTTCTTCTTTATTAGAAAATTAGGAATAGAGGTGATAGTATTCTCCATACATTTAAACGACTGCAAGAAATCTCTTTTCCTTGTCTATTATCATTTTGTTCTATGGTGATCAATGTTAAAACCGGAACTGGTTAATTTCTGCCATTTTTGATTTCTTTTTTGAATATCACCCTATCAACGAAATAAATTGCTAAATATTGACTCTGTAGATCCATGGCGAAATTCGATGGTTATTCGTCAAGTAGTTCTGGAGACCTTTTTTGTCTCTCGGATCGACAGAAACAAGGACTGACTAAATAGAGTTTTGGCAAACAAGACTATTTAAAAATCAAAATGGTGGATGGCAAAAGCAATAAAATACTCAGAAACGTTCATCATAAATGATGAGGAGGGTTGACTTTGTTGATATCGATTGAGGACTTTTGTGCCCTAGGTATTCATACCGGTGTTTTAATATGGAAAATGTTTATTTTTCATTTCAAAAAAATATTGTTAAACGAAGCAGGTTGAAAATTCAGAAGCCCTCACATCAAACTAACGTGAGATATATAAAAAGTAATTAACAAATAAAAAGCGACTACGGTTAAAATAATTCATTGTCTTTTGGTCCGAGCTGAGAACTAAAATAGTTCTCAGCAATTAATAGCAATAGAATAGCCGTAAGTTGGATTCCTTTAAATCTACTTTACATTAGATCTACTTAATTATTTTAATAGTAATAGCCTTTTTGTTTGCTTTCAGTTCGGAACAAAAAGTAATGAATTATTTATACTGTAGTCTGTTTCAATTTTTTAAGTTTTTAATTTTTTTTTAGTGTTTGTCATGAACCATGAAGTAGGCCTACCTCATAAAAATATAGAAAATTCAATTAATAAATTAATCATCCCTTAAGTACATGTATGACTGTGGACGGTAAATTCCTTTCCTTTCACTCCAATGTTATGATCTATATTCATTTCCTTACAATGTAGGCTATATACTGATATTGTAAAGAAAGAAAAATCATTAGTTTAGATAAAATGGTAACTTTTGTCTACCATATTGGCATTTTCATGATGTCACTCATCCTATGTTACATAGACAGTCACTACGATTCCTACGATACCTCATTTATTAAAATCGATTCAGACGTTTGAGCTGGACACTGGTACTTAGTGGATATAAATATATACATATCCACATATGCGCATGCCAAACACATTACCTTCTTCTTGGCTTTGCTGAAGCGGGTAAAATCTCGCAACAAATAAGATTTGTGTTCAAGTTGTGTAGCGTTATTACAGACTAATTGCGAAGACGTACTCCTATACTAAATCTGTCATCATTAGTTATGGAACTTTAAATTTAAAAAATGTGAGTCATATATAACAGTTTTTGTGTTTCATGATAATGCGCATCTACATCGCTGAAAACTCAGAGGCTACGTTTCGAGGTGTTGAAGCATCCTTCATACAGTCCCGATCTCACCCTGTCAGATTGCTATCTGTTTGATCAACTTAAAGATGCTCTTGGAAACCGTCGATTCAGCTACGATTCACAAGTGAAGGAAATGGTTCATCCATAGCTTGCTGTGCATCCAAAAACCATTTTTTTTTCAGAGGGTATCGGAATGGTTGTGCAGCGGTGGGCCAGGTGCATTAAAAAGCAGGGTGAAAAATGATATAAATATAAACATTGTACTTTTTTTGGTAACAAAAAATAAAAATTAATGGCAGGTATTTACTGACTCTCATACAATAATTTCAGTCAGATGGTTACTGAATAACTATGAAGAACGAATTTAATATCGAACTTTAAATGTTCTCCCACTTTGTATGAAAAATGAGATGTGGACCTCTAGTTAGTACTTCCGTAAACATTTATGTGAAACTACACGTATAATTATAAGTGTAATTCCATGTTTTCTTTTTTTTTAAAAAATCTTTTTCCGTACCATCCCAGCCGTAGAGTCGTTTCTGAAGCAAATGTTTCTTGTAGAGCCCCAAAAGATTTTAGTTCCGTCTGTCTAAGTTCCGAATATACATATATAATATCTTTTATGAGTAAAACATCTATAAACAAAATAGGAATGCATTGATTATCTATGTATTTATTTGTTAGAAACAAGAGTAGAATTGAATTGGAGACAATTTTGTGTTTTACTGAAATGTACAAAATGGTGTAACAATTAGTTTGTTAAGATATTTGATAACCGTTACAACGTTACACGTACTTGGGAAGATAATTTTATGCCTGCCTCTTGCGGGAGAGTTTAATATTTGGCATCACAGAAATCAGTTAAAGACGTATATTGCTTGTCCAAATGAGTTTGATATTTGGTGTTTGTAACCGTGTAGTTCTAAAAGCTCATTTCACAGAAGTACGTAGTACCGAAATGTAGTAAGAAGAATTTAAGTTTTGCAATCAATATTTTTTTAAAAATCCACCCCTAACTGAATCCAAAATTTGGGATACGGTTTCATTTTAAATTGTGCCTGCCAGTGGTTGGTAGAAACCATGTTTATAAGGAATTCTTTTTCTGCTGAAGTGAGGGCTGCTTGTTTGATGTCATTGAAAATGGATTTACAATACATTTAGAATTTCTTCCAATTGATGCCTGAATCTCTTTCGGAAAGTATGAATTCAAATCTTCAAGCAAATTAATAAATTTTCATTTTTTTAATTGGTAGCAATCATCATACTGTGTTATATTAAGTCAATTTTAAGAATGTCAGTCTTAACGAAGCTGATAATTTTGACTGTGTTGTCTAGTATTTTCTTTAACCGATAGGATTTATTTTCTCGTTGTGAAAGTGTTATGGTCTAGTACACAGTAACTAGTTATACAGTTTCTTTGGAAACTTCTTTGATTCTTCACCCAGCATGATCTAGGGCCTTCGTGCCAACTGTGCACTCCTCAATGGTTTGGGTACAAAACCTCGCGGCCAGAACCTCGCGGCGACAACCTCGCGGACCAAAACCTCGCCTGGCCAAAACCTCGCCTCCCAAAACCTCGCGGCCCAAAATCTCGCCAGGCCGAAACCTCGCCTGGCCAAAACCTCGCCGCCCAAAACCTCGCGGGACAAAATCTCGCCAGGCCAAAACCCCGCCTGGCCAAAACCTCGCCGCCCAAAACCTCGCGGGCCAAAATCTCGCGGGGCGAAAACCTCGCCTGGCCAAAACCTCGCCACCCAAAACCTCGCGGGCCAAAATCTCGCCGGGCCAAAACCTCGCGCCCCAAAATATCGCCATACCCAAAATCTCGCCTGACCAAAATTTAAATGTTCCAACAGATGATAAGAATGACGGTATAAAAGACGCTGTTTCAGAAGAAGTATCACGGGTATTTGACCAAGTCCCGCGATACCATGTGAAAATTCTATTTCTGTATTAGAGGATTTCAATGTGAAGGTAGGGCGACAGGATGTTTTTAAACTGGTTATAGGGAAAGAAAGTCTGCATAAGGAAAGTAATGACAACTAACGAGGTTAGTTTCGTGAACTTTGGAACATCCAAAAACTTAAAATTTTAACAAAAATCTAATAATATTTATGAAAATATGAAACAATATATGAGTTTTTACGACGTCCCTTGATTATGTCCTATAGGTTAAAGGAGACGTAGATGACCAGGATGAAGGAAATGATCGAATAAAGAAAGTGGGAGGAAACGGGAATAACCCGAGAAAGCCCACGCACACGATGTTTTGTATATTATTATTATTATTATTATTATTATTATTATTATTATTATTATTATTATTATTATTATTATTATTATTATTATTATTATTATTATTTGTAACGTGGAATTGCATATTAGGAAACACATTGGGTAAATTTTAAAGAAAAGTTTCATTCGCGGCGAGGTTTTGGCACGGCGAGATTTTGGGCGGCGAGGTTTTGGCACGGCGAGATTTTGTAACGCGAGGTTTTGGGCGGCGAGGTTTTGGCCACGCGAGGTTTTGGGCGGCGAGGTTTTGGCCACGCGAGGTTTTGGGCGGCGAGGTTTTGGCCCGGCGAGATTTTGTCCCGCGAGGTTTTGGCCACGCGAGGTTTTGGCCCGGCGAGATTTTGTCCCGCGAGGTTTTGGGCGGCGAGGTTTTGGCCACGCGAGGTTTTGGCCCGGCGAGATTTTGTCCCGCGAGGTTTTGGCCGGCGAGATTTTGGGCGGCGATGTTTCGGCCGCGAGATTTTGTCCGTATACCCTCCTCAATACAATTGTGTTATGGTATCGCATTTTCACTGAAGAAGACATCAAGCAGCATCAGCGGCTTGGAGAGGAAGAAACTAGTTTAGAGGATAGAATATCTTCATGAAAAGAACCTGAAAATTCGTATCACACAGACATTCTTAAAAAAGGTAATCCGGCAACGCCCGTAGATTTATCAAGGTGTAAAGCAAATTTCTTTGGACTGATGATAACATCGTGTGTGTAAGTGTTCTCAGAGTAATCACGTTTCCTCCTACATTCTCAATCCACCAATTTTTCCACCATCATTCACTTGCACGAAACCGTCCATCTCTCTTAGCCTAACAGGCATAATTGTGATACTTTAAACTGAGCGATTTGGCTTTTGACTTACAGGAATTTGGAGAATTTTTAACGTCGTTTGATAGAACCTGGATTCAGTTATCCACCATGTTTTTTGATACGGACACACTAGAAATCATGTTCGCAGTATTTTCATCCGTCGTGAACTTTACTACATTCATTAAAAGTGATTTCATGAGATTTTCAGCAAGGTTTGTGGTTTACCAGGAAGAGGCAGGTCATGGCCAACCAAGCACAATACTGTCGATATTTTATCGTGATTTGTCTTTATATGATATACACATATTTTGTCTGATCTGCATAGAATTCTTCACATTATCTTCCGAAATGGTCCACAGTTTTATTTGTTACGGCAGGGTGAATTTCGAAGTGGTCTAAGTCTAGCAAGGAACAGAAAACTATTGGTAAAACTTTGTCACATACCACGCACTATGGGCGTCCATCAGTGAATTGAAAGAATTCTATGTACTAATATGAATCACAGTACTTTCTTTGTTTTTACTTCTTTTTGGCATCTCTTCTACTAGACTTTGAAGCATGTTTCTATCTCTAACCCAATTAACTTCCACCCGCCTCCTTCCAAAGAGAGATTACAGCTGTTATTATCCCTCTTGCATTAAGCACTAGCTGATAGCTAACTACTCTTCATTTTTAGGGAGTCCATTTTGACTCACAGTTCTATTTTAGCGATAATTTAGCAGTTAACAACTTCGGCAACAAGCAAATAAATCAAATTAGGTATAATGTTTACGGGTTTCTATGCAGGGGTGCCCACAAGGGGGGGCTATGACGCAAACTGCGTCATTGAAATATTGTGGGGGGGTTAAAAATCCATATAAATATGTTTGATGGGGGGGGTAAAATTAATCGAAAAGAAGATTTTTTTCATGGAAGAACACCTACGGATAGACACTTGGGGGGGTGCGTCATGGACATAAGGGGGGGTGGGCACCACTGTTCTATGTATCATCAGTTTCTGTTTTATTATTTTTTTGACCGAAGGAAATGAATAGCAAACCCTGTCTAGATGGCATGTAAAACATGAAAGTGACTTCGTGAACCATTGTGAAAATAGTACTTTGTGAGAAAGGAAGATCAACATAGTTCCAGAGATATTATTACTATTTCCATCAAGCCAGCTAGCGACATAAACACAAAATACTGTCACAAAAAGTACTTTTCGCTTGATGGAAGTAATCTCGCTTTTCCTGCTATAGGTGAAAGCAACAATTTTGATATTTTGGCATTTCAGTTTAGTTTTGTAACTAACAATTTTTGTTATTTTCTTAACTACAGCGGACAGAGATCCCGAGAATCGCTCTCGGAGCACCCAGCACAGTTGAGAAAAGCTGTTAAATTATTACTACTAAAACCTTAAAAACAGTAACAAAATAAATTGCAACTAATATGAATACCAAAATTTCAATACTGCTGCAGATGTGTGTGCGTAGGATTCTTCGCAGGAGAAAAACTATATAGTTCTTTAAAAGTATATATTTATGGACTTCTCGCATATAGCTATGGGTCAGCGTGGGAGGGGAAAGGAAAAGGAAATGGAAATGAGTTGAACAATAATTTAGTCGTTATATTTTTTTCCATTCGCGTAAATTGCATGCAATTTAGTTCTAACTTACGTTACGTAGAAAATTAGTTATTTCGCAGATGTAAAAAAAAAAAAAAAAAAAAAAACTATTTTCGTACCTAAGAAACAAAAACCATCTGGACTATATTATATATTAACCTTTACTTTTCTTCCCTATTAAGCATCAAATATTTTTTTAAAGGCCAGTTTATAGTCTCTCCGGTGTTCGTAGGTGTAAGTAGACGATAGATTTTGTTGTTCCAGATGGCTTCAAATCTCAACTTTTGTGTAAATTTAGTCTTTAATAGTGTTTTACAGATGTTGATGTAATTGTTTTACTTCCATATTCAATTTGGACTGCCGCATAAGCTTTGGACCCCTTCCGAAATAAATTTCGGAATACGTGCCTGCTCCTGTCCTACTGTGAGTTTCCGCGGTGGCTCACGTCAGTGGTAGAGTGTTCACCTCCGGTGCTTGGGGTCCCTGGTTCAATCCCAGTTCGCGCGTATGGACTTTGTGGTAGACAAACACCATGTTCGTGGGTTTTCTCGGGTTCTCCCACTTTCTTCATTCCACCATTTCATTAATTTCTCATCTTCACCGTCTCCTTTAGCGTAACCATGGGACGTAAAATTCAAAGATTTCATTTTTTCCCAATGCAAGTTTTCAGCTATTAACACAAACACAAGTCACATGACATATGAGAATATACATTTTATATATATATATATATATATATATATATATATATATATATATATATATATATATATATATATATATATATATATATATATATATTTATATATATGTGTGTGTGCGTGTGTGTGTGTGTGTTTGTGTGTGTATGACATCTGTAATAAATAAGAGATTTATTAATTTAATAAATCTACTGACAATAACTATGCACATATACAGTATATTGTCTGATATACACACACCCCAATAAACCTTTCAGAACGTGTTTAAATGTTGTACTCACTCTTGTCCCCGTAGCTCTCTAAGGTTTATTTAGTTAATAATTCGGCCCGAGCGATAGCCATGATCACAAGCATATGTTAATTTTTCCACTCATATTGAAAGCTTCCACTTGGAGTTATTACATACAGGTTACGAAAAAAACCTACTCCTGTCTTGTGAGAACCACTAAAATTATCAGTTAAACCGGGCATACTTTTTTTAAGAAAAAAATGAAATCTAGATATTAACCTATCAAATAAGAAATGAATTGCTGCTGGTCCCGATTTCTGACATCAAGGTCAAATCGAAGGCCAAATATTTAAAATCTTTCAATTCAAATTTCGAGCTTTTTCTTCTACTTCCCGCTAAAGCTGTGCTCATCACGACTTTTTTCTCCACATATAGATTCCGTGATGAGGCACAGGAAGTCAACACTTAAAATTATTTTACTGTTAGGTTGCAGATGAGTTGATTCACTGTGGGCTACGTTATTCAAATAAAGTAAAACATTACATTGAAGTTTTTTAGACAACATTATTAGCGTAGACAGCAAAAACTTTACAACGAAAAGATGGGAAAATGAAGGGTTAACCCGCTCCAGTTGAAATGCTTATACAGACACGGACAATGACACGGAGAGCCAGTAGTATTAACAAATGCTGAAACAAATCTTCAATTATGCGCTTATTCACCTAAAAATCACCTTCACTAACATGTCTGCTCACTAAGAGACACACGTCCCCAGGGTGTACGTTAACATATACTTACGAGAGAATACCTATATTTCAGATTTTGAGAACAGTTTCAAAAGTTTATTTCCGTAAACTGTAAAAGGCAGTGATTACTATGCTAATTATCACAAATTAAATGCAACTTTTGAGTTGCATACACACAACCTACTAGGATATGAAGACCATGTGCTAATAAAGCGTACACTGGAAAATGAAAACAACATGTTATAACAAAAATTAAAATAAGATTATAATCAATATAAATGTAAAGGATGAACATGACATGTCTGAACTTCGCCAAATATAGCGGAAGAAGCTCTTTTTTTTTTTTTACTTCTTGTTGGCCAACCGCTAAGAACATTTCTAAATCCATATGTGACTTTGTTATACGCAATTAGTACATTCAAATTCATAAACGATGACGAACTAAAAGGTTTGAAGGTACAGTTGCAAGTAACAACCGTAGTCATATTAATGTAGTTCAACAAAACAACGTTGAAAATAGTGGATAATTAGGTGGTAAGTAGAAATGACCAAAACTGAATAGTTTACATCGATCATTTCAAAATACAGCTAGAAGATTAAACTTACAAGAAATGACAAAATCAGTGAAATTTGGAGTTATACTGAGCATAGTTTGGGGGAAAAGCGAGCATCTCCCGTGGGGATACTTCAGCTGACGTCTTTGGGGGGATCAAAATGTGATTGAGGGGGAAAATCCCCTATGCCCCGGTAATTCGCACCCTGTTACACACAATCATTCGCTGTTAATATATGTTATGCCTAGACTTTCAATTATACAACCTCTCTTGTGTTTTATTCTGGCATCATTGTACAATAGTTAATCATTTTATATTGATATTTTTGACTCTGATAAACATTTAAGAAAAAAATAATATCTTTGTAAGTTTGATACATATTAAAGATACACAGGTTGGACCATTTATCTTGGTATAAACTTGTAACTTTTAAACTAATCTAAAGAACAGCCAAAATTTTTTGTTCAATGCAAATATCGATAGGGGAACGTTGTTCATCATACTATGTGATATCATAAGGTTAACAGTGTTGTCAACCCAGCATAAAATATTTTTCAATTGGCACTGCGTCAGTTTATTACATATATCATATATACTTGTTAAACAAAAAATACTATGTTACATTTATTATACAATGTTAAAAATAAAAGACGCTACGGTGTCACAAAAAATACTATCTTGGTGGCCTTAACAACAACGATAACATAAATGATCCGTTATACATATCCAGAGTACTTTATTTTCCAACACTGCATGACAAATGTAGTATGGATTATTTTCGTGTTACATGTTGATTTGAATTATATAATAATCTGGCTATTTTTTTAAATATAACTTTTTATTGGGTTGGTAACCTGTTAACGATCTGTTATAACAGAGTATAACAAACAATGTTCCTTCTCAGGTTTTGCGTGGTACAAGATCTCAGCAAATTTTTGTTCCCTTAATTTTAACGTTTCAATGCCGTGTCAAGATAAGTATATCATTCTGAATACATATATTACTTGCTTTCTCGTTTTTTTTTATTGTTTCATACTGTCAGTGACATAAGTTCCCCCCGGTTCATGAAATTAGTTTCGTAGAGAACTTCAGAATGGAAGGACAATTTGAGTACGGTTTGGTCCAGCTTGGCCACAGTTGTATATTTTAGCCACACTACCGGTACTCCCAAAATACATTTTACGAAGCGGAAATAACCTTTTCCTCTGACTGTACACTTTATGTTGGATTGTTCTGTGGTAAATTTGACTAAGATCTACAACTGAAACATCAGCAAATTAAATAATTAATTAACTTCTGTTTATGCTTTTAAAAAGCTTTAAATGTAATAATTTTGTCTTTTTTAAAACAAAATTACGTACTCTTTTTATATTTAGTGTAATATGTGAAGAAGCTTCGACGGGAACAACTACTATACATACATAAGAGGTACGATTCATCTTGAAACGCTCTTGTAACGTTTGAACTAATAAGTAAAGACAGTAGGATGGAAACACAAAATGGTATCTTTCATACACGTACAAACCCTACAATAATACTTGATTAACAGTGCTACCACAAAATAAATTTGCATCATGCAGGTGCTATTCTACAGTATGAAACAATGTCACTTTTTTATTATCATCTCAATTTCTTTATCTATTAGTTCAAAGCTAGATCAATAGTTCTTACATTATGTTCATAGTTCATTATCATCCTATATATATATATATATATATATATATATATATATATATATATATATATATATAGGATGGTAAGAAATTATATGAACAAACTTCGATACCTGATTCTTAACACCGAAACCAACAAAAAAGTCCTTTGCAACTTTGGTCAGTGAGGAACAGTTTCGGCGATATAAGATGCCCAAAGCCTAGAAAACCCTAAGTACATATTGATATTGTTGACATTTTCAATAATAAAGATGTTATGAAAACGTTACACATTTGATTAAAATCTGATTTTGAGTTAATACTCGAATAAATAAAAATTATAAACTTAATTATGTAGAACAAGTAACTTCATAATTCAGAAGAGCGAGTAAGTTTATCTTCCACATCTTTGACAGTAGCATGAGAAATATCATAGAGTTGACAAAACTTAAATAATACAAGATTGTCAATCCAAAGTGTTCATAAATTCGGTTCATTTCCAATAAAAATCTCTTCTGTTTTAGAACAAGAGAAGGAACTTAAAATGCTAACTCGTTGCATTGCTAAACTAATGAATTGAAATAAAAATCTGTGCACTCCTAGGATCTTCTGTCTTGAGATTCAATTTCGATCCGATTTCCCTTAGGAATTCCCTAGCTTCCTCGCTAAAAGCTCCCATGGCTTCAGTAGCAAGGGCAGTAAACATCTGGCCTTTTAATTTGTAATATTTTGTGTGTTTTCGCTTACAGGCTGACTCAGCAGCATCAGCATTTACCTGCCTGTTTACATGATGAAGCTAAATGGGAAGGTGCAAATGTGTCTAAACATATGACGTCCCATACTAGTCGTTGCCCCTTTTCCAAGGGGTTTATGTCACTCCATTTCTTCGTTTCCCATCATCTCGGGACATTCCAAATGGTTCCAAAATACTAGGAAAATCAATGCTGGCAAGAGCTCGTCTTGTTATATTATTCAGCTCTCTATGACGAGAAATTCGGCCTCCACTCTTAGAACAGCTTAGTGCATTTAAACCTTTTTTGTCAACCTGTTCTTGACATGTTCATTTGAAACTGTGACAGATATTGAAACCGAGAATTTAAACAGATAAGAAATATTTTCTCATATTGTTATAAAACGAAACAGAAACGCAAGAATGTTTTAACATTTTCTATGAATACGTAATTTTAGCACTATAACAATATCTATAAAAATAACCAAGAAAGTTCTGTCACTTTCCGTGAAGGTCTGTGTTCCATTGGCCCTCACACTGTGAGTTGAATGCGAATGTAGATAAGGCGAAGGTCAATTGTTGCTATGTCTATATCCAACATACTACTTATTTGTGGGAGTTCAGTTACACCGTGAACTTTCGTAAAGACAAAGTGAACATGGAAAACCACAGAGCGTCATAAGGGCGTGTATGCTGTACGAGTCCAAACTGGAATCAAACGCCACTGTAGTGGGGCGGAAGATATGCCAGGCCTTTTGCGAGAGTGTCGTGATTGCGCGGACAGTGCAGCAGTGGTTTAACAAGCTTAAGGACGGTGAGTAACGAAACACTCGAAGACTTATCACGTGCCGGAAGACCAACATGTGTACAAAATGAAGATAGGCAGCAATTGAGGCGAACACTGGCCACTCATGTGAGGATTTGGGACTACAATTCAATGTGAGAAGAGAAACCATTCGGCAACACCTCCATGAATTTGGAAAGCATTGCAAGTTGGTTCGATGGGTCCTACATGATTTGACTCCGGGCCAGAAGGCAACGCGAGCAGACATCTGTGTTTCTTTGCTGTCTCGTCTGACGAAGGAGCCATTTCTGGACATGGTGTTAAAATGTGATGAGAAGTGGATCGTGTACGAAGCTCCACTGCGCCGCTATCATTGGTTAGCATCTCATGAACCATTTCCAAAACAGCCAAAACGAGCACTGCACCAGGAAAAGGTCCTCCTGTGTGTTCGGTGGACTGCTCGCTGCATCGTGCTTTGGGAACTGCTACCAGCTGGTCAGAGCATTACTGCAAGTGTGTACTGTAAGCAGTTGAGCCGTGAGAAAAACTCAAAACACTGGAGTCAGTACATCTGAATCGCAAAGGGGGTTCTATTGTTACAGGACATGGCTAAGCTCCATGTCGCTAGGATGACCCGGAACATTATTCTACGCCTTGGATGGGAAACACTGTTGAATCCACCATACTTCTCTGGCATTACACTGCCGATTATCACCTGGTTCATTCCTGGGCAACCATCTTAGAGGGCGTCAGTTCAAATCCCTAGTAGATTTCCAGAATGCACTTGATATCTTCTTCGCTTCACAACCCATCAAGTTCAACCGCGATCGTATGCATGGCCTTCCAGAACATTGGCAGAAGGTCGTCGAAGAACTGAAGAACTTTCTTGGGTACCTCTATACCATATTATCGTCCTTTACCTTCTAGATAAAATTAAGCCCTCGGAGTAATAATTAATGTGCATATTATTCAGAAAAGTTCTTTCAACGACTACTTTTTTACGAATATTACAAACTACGAATTACTTTCCCACAAACTTGCATTTCTATCGAGATTTTATCTTTTACTTAAAAATGCTTATGTTTTCTGTTCTACATGTCCATTTTTGTTG
This sequence comes from Thermobia domestica, assembly GCF_964235325.1. Taxonomy (NCBI): domain Eukaryota; kingdom Metazoa; phylum Arthropoda; class Insecta; order Zygentoma; family Lepismatidae; genus Thermobia; species Thermobia domestica. Next base: position 37,152,513 of record NC_137463.1, on the reverse strand, counting down.
AACTTATTATATTACTGGTCGAAGTACTAGAGAACTAGTTTACAGGTTTGTGCTACAATTAATGACACATATTTCTAGCAACAGATTTTGATATAATCTTTTTGTGGAAATAATTCAGAGTGTAACTTTTATTAATGAATACATGAATTATTGAGTAATAATATTAGTATTCTGTACAATTTGATCCATTGGATACTCAAGTTAATGATATGGCAATAAAGTCGCATTGGACGACAGTTTGAATACACAGTGGGATAGTGGTGTTATGTGTTAAAGTTTGTTATCAAAACTTTAAACTTTTTAACAACCTCTCTATCATGTTTTCATAAGATTTTATTCTATCTTCTCGTAGAGATTTATATGTGACTAACTAACGATATCTTATGTCTTTTTCCCTCAATAGTATGGGAAGATTGTACCAGTCAGTAATCTAACCGTAATAGAAATATACAATCTCGCCTTCGATGTCCCTACTTTATTGCAATCATTCAACCAATCATGTGGTTGTTATTCGCAGTAGATCATGGTTTATAAAGAGTCACAGTGGGTGCGTTTGCTGTTACTTATTTCTGATCCACGACACAATGTACTACACTAATATCTGACAGACCACCATTCACCTTCACACCTCGTTTATTATACTGTATAATGAACTTTCAAGATGTTTATATCCAATCGGAAACGAATTGTTTGATTGGAAGCTAAGAATGTATCACAGATAATACATATTTTATGCCGCTTTTGATAACTATGTTTCCACTTAGGTAGAAATTTTAAGAAGTAAATCATTTTGTGGATCCCGCAATTTCCACCAACACTTAGTTTACAACTCAAGTAATTCTATAATGGTCAATTTATTTAGCACTTGCTTTAAATATATGAGCTTTTATTTTATTTATTACACAATTTATAAGAACATTACAGAGTATTTCATTTACGTATATCAAGATTTTTGATATAGCAGTAACTTGCAATTCCGTTCTTGTGTTACAATGCATAAATTTTATTGAGCGTTTATCAGCATTTAGCTTTCTGTTCAGTCATTACATTGCGTAAAGCGTAGAAACTTTGCACCCAATTGCTTCTTGTATTGCATGAATACATAACTTTAAATAGACACGCATCTACATAACTGCACGTTAATCTTTAAATTACCCGTAAGTTTCTTAAAATTAATAGACTTGTGTAATAAACTTCAACATATTTAATGAAAATATTAAATTGCATAATGGAAGCGTTTAGAGGATAAAGGTGTTATGTTACAATTTGAATCGTTGAATTATGGCGGTTCATGCACGTGTTTCAGTTTTACGTCCCACTCTTATACCGGCTAGGCTAAAGATCATGCACATGTTATATGTTAGTCATGCCACATAACACATCATTTATTGAGTCCTTGTCCCAGTGAAAAGATTTGGAAATGATGAAGGGTGGATGTTAACAGGCATAAATGTGAAAGTGAATTTTCAAGAAATGTACAATTAGTTACGTACCTTTTTCTTTTAACCGCTTCAATTACAACGTCAACTATTCCTTGCTGATAGCATTTAATGGAATGTATTATGTAAGTGATTAGATAATTTATTTGCATTTCTCTTGCAACAGCGCAAAGTATATAATAATATAACACGATAAAATAAAATCTAACTTACATCTTAGTTCTATGAAAGAAAAACCTTGATATTCAATATTATATCTCACAAAAATAGGTAAATTGAGATTATAATTAGTGTAAAATTAGGTGATTAAGTGTACGAAAACAACATGGAAAAAACATCAGTTTGTTTGCATAATTACAATTTAGAAGTTAGTTTCTACATTAATAATGACACAAATAATACATTAATTTGTTTGTGATATGTATTATTAATGAAACTCTCGTATGGGATCTTCAGTACACTTATGTATAGTTTCATTATGTAAATGCAAGCTTAAAATCTCAAAACAAGCGTTCCTGAACAAAGTTAATCTGAAATTCAAGAAGTGGATAGATATTACTCATAGACATAGAATTAAATATTATTCCAAATATATAAATAAAAATAGATATCAAAAATATTTAGTTATACAAAAGCATTTCGAATGGAAAAAATATACACAGAAATAAAAGTATCTGAAAGACAGGTAATTGAAAGAAATGATACTATTACAATGACAGCTCAGGACTATGTCAAATTTTCATACACAGAATGTACAATCCACACTAAAATATTTACTATAGATTAAATTACTCTTCAATACTGTCGTAAACTGCTTTCTACCATTTTGGTACTAGATTTTGAAAAGGAAACATCCTCCTTCCAGCGATATTCCGAAAGTAAATAAACACCGGTCGTAAAGCTATGAAGAAAACAATTTCCACTGCACTCATTATGCTGGCTCCTACGAAAAATCCAAATACTCCTCCAATAGACACTGAAAAAAATAGAAAGGTTATCTTAAACTAACATTAAACCAGACACAGCAGTATTCAATCTTTATTAAGTTACATGATAGAACACAAGCGTGCTCTGTTACTATTAATATTAATTTGTTCATCAACTATCTTCTCAGTGATAACTCACATAGCAATACAAACCTAATGCTTACGTAAAGCGTAATTTTGCAATCATATGGCTTTAAAGTGGAACATAATAACACAAAAGGAGCGAATTGAAGTTCATACTAACATTTAAATGTTCTTGTTCTTCTAGTTGTCTGTAGAAGTTTAGCACTCTTTTCCAGCACAAAGGCTATATACGATAAGAATCTTTAACTTCTAAGTGCAGAGGAACGACAGTAATACATAATTAAATAATACTCTTTCACGTGGAATCGAATCTGGAACCGCATAGATCAATGCAATAACTGACAAAGAAGGATATTATACATCCTTTCATCACATAGTTCTTTGTTATGCCAATTTTTCACTTTTGTGCAAGTAAAACTATTTTTAGTTCAAGTGGAAAAGGTGTTCGAAGGAAATGCGGAAAGAACGGATTAGAAATAAGTTATCATCTGGTAGTAATTCTGTGCCATACTGTACTGTACAGACTGTACTGTGCCTTATTTCTACTCAGGTTAAGCAACAATTATTGAAACAAATTTCAGTATTTTTTTCACCTAGGATCGTTATTTCAAGGTAAAATATTGAATTATCTACGCTACTTGTGCGAATACAATCTTTTGTAGAGAGGTAGCTGGTTATTGTTTAGAAAGATTGTACATATATAGTCCATTTCTTGAATGATTTGAATTTTAAAGGTAATACTGAATTCAATACTTAACTTGCACCACACAGAATCGGAATTTAAATCCTAATTTACAAGAAATATACGATTAATGTTAGTAATTGTTTGTTTCACTATTAGAAGAGGACAAACAAGAATCTATATATCTCCTAATTAGCAGTGTATTATTTATAATAGCATACGTAAATAATTAAGCGATCTGTTGCAACTGAGCAAAGCTTATAAATGACTTTTACAACGACTTTATGACAACTATTAATTATTTTAGACAAGAGCTATTCTTACCAAAACGTATTCTAGATATGTAAAAAATATTTATCTTTAAATTATGCATAAGAATTTACTCTCAAACATGTATTTTCAAGTTAAATATGATCTTTGATATATATATACATCTAACTTGTTTTGAAGTGGAATCTGCATTCTAGACAATTTAAAAATCCATGCACATTGTTAGAATTAAAAAGTGGCACAAAGTGCTTATTACTGTAATACTGACCGTCGCTAAGTAAAGAAGAGTTAGTATGTGAAAATTAAAAAAGATTGGGAGTCCAGCGGGATAACATCTCCCGAAGTGTGATCAAAAGAGGAAGTGGTTAAAGTGAAAAGTGCTCATTATACATACAATTCACACAATTACAGTTATTCATAAACACATTTACACTCACCCACAATAATCCTACTCATCAAAAATTCACGTATTTTCACTTTGTACCAACACATCACACCCTGACAAACTGGGTAGCTGGCCCTCTTCGTCCCGTTGGACCCCCTTCTCGATTTAGACTATAATACTTACCGATTATGATAATCTTATATTTTTCCCGATTTTGACTTTATGCTTCTCAACTTTCATGAACAAGTCACATTGAATTTAATTTTCTTATAACTTCTATCAATTAACTACTATACATGACAGGCACTTCGACTCTTAAGTCGGTCAATCATTGCAAATGGCGGTGTTAGCCATTTGTATTTTTTTTTAGTAAACATACAATTTTACACACAGAACAATTTTACATAAGTAAGTAAATAAGTTTACATTTGTTGCACATAAAACCATAGATGTTGGTGCAGTGAAATTTTTAAAACACCAATTAAGGTGAAGAAGAAAGAAAGAAAGAAGATTGTGACGATTCAGTTAAGAAGATAAATTGATTTGTATTCAAGATTTCAGGGAGTAATATGAAATTGAGAAAATGAGATTCGTTTGATGATATTCAATTGGTATAATATGGAGTTATCAAAGAAACTTATGAAAGAAGAGGCAAGTCCGTGCATAGATTGAGAATAAGCAATTCAGTGAGATATGCTGTGTTAATGTTTACTTGAACTGTAAGGTTACGTAGTTACACACCTTCCTGTGTAATTTGACTAACAAATATTTTTCTGGTCAATTCAGTTATGAGTTATTTGCGTTTCATGTTTTAAACCTCATATTAAACAAATATATCTTAGTATCCATCTGGCATCTAATAAGAATTTAATTTTCCTTATTCATCCGTATCACTTTCACGAAGTGCATCAATGAATTTGGACATTCCAAAGAGGCGAGAAGTAGAAGTGAGCTAAGTATAAGTGACGCAGATAAAAGTTTTCATTTAACTAATGGATTGAGAGCAAAAGTGTGGAGTTCCCGACCTGTGCCAAATTTGATTATGCGTTTAAAAACTAAAAATCTACAGCTTTTATATATTTTTTCAGTATTCTAAATTATTATTGGACCAACATGTGACACTTAGCAGTAAATAATAAATTTTGAGAACGGACTACATTATAATATGCATCTCTAGTTTTATGCTATGGGAAATATTTAGATGAAGAAGAACTTTTTTTTGTTTTGGTCCAGATTAAGAGATGGAACAATATGAATAATAATACAAATTTCATATTATTTCCGGAAAAAATTATTAGATAAATCAGTAATTTCAATTAATTATTGGAAATAGTTTTATCAATATTCCGGACGTCCATTTAAGGTTTCGAATTTACGTACGTTGTAATAATTAACAGTTTCCTTTGGTTTAAATCACAATAATACGAAGCAAATGGTGAGTGTTCCATATGAATCTAATTTAATGTTCGAAATATGAATTTCTACTCAGAATGCCATTGTTATCGTTGCTTTCTCTTTCGTTTTATCAACTCTTTCTGCCCATTTCCGTGAAAAATATCTAACAGAATAATGCAACAATTTTGGATGAAGACGAAATTATTTCAAATGTAAATATATCTTATATAACTATCTTTCCATCTTTCCTTTAGATGTATCTATCCTAGCTTTCACCATATAATTGTTCTTGGCGCTAATGTCGAAAGATTCTGAAACATTGATATTTCACTAGAGCTCATAACTGACTACTCTATGGCCCGGAGGTTCAATGCCGAGTTCAAAAAAGCTCTCTACTAACTTCAATCCTCAACCAACTATATATACTTTCTATTTTATATTCCTATTTCTGCGAGTCCATCTTAATATTCTCCTCCCATCTGCGGCTAGGTATTCCTAATGGTCATTTCCCGGTTGGTCTTCCAGTTAAGATTTTGAAAGCGTTCCTACTTTCTTCCATCCTGGCTACGTGACCTGGCCACCTGAATCTCCGAGACTTGATGACCCTAACAATGTTTGGTAAACTGTATAAATTATGTGGTTCCTCGTTATGAAATTTCCGCCATTCCCCATTCCATTTTCTCTTGGGTCCGAATATTAGTCTCAGGATCTTGTTCTCAAATACTTTCAGTCTATGTTTTCCTTCCAACTAAGCGACCATGTTTTGCAACCATACAGTACAACAGGCAGAATTATCGTTTTATATATATTTTAAACTTCAAATTTCTCGACAGAATTCGTGACTACAAGATATTTTAAACTGAATAATAACAAGAATTCCTTGCTTTTAGTCGACATTTACTTTCTTCGTGAATATGGTTTTCGCCTGTTAATATTGATTCTAGATATTTGAAAGATCCACTTTATCAAAAGTATTATTCGATATTTTAACGCATCGATAGAGCTCATACTAGTTAATTTGTAATTAATTTATTTACCTGCTTCCTATAGACCTCTCAATTTCCAAAGTAGGTTGTATTAAGTGTTTCTTCGCATTTACGGTAGTTTATACCTCTAAAGGAATGTGTTTTCGATCAATGGTGATAAAAATTTTATAAAGTCATGTTATATAAAGAGTAACCTCCCGGAATTTTGTAGTGTTATTTTTTATAACTTTATATATACTCTGTTCGATTATACATATTGGCCTGCCTTTCGAGTAGACTGGTAAAGGAATTCAACATTCTAATGGAATACAATGCAATGGCATGGCACATAACCAAAAAACCAATAAGCCTCCTATGCCATTCCCATGCAAGTAGATTTAAAATTACACTCCCTGAATCTTGTTCCGTGGTTGGATCCCAATCAATTTCACTTGAAGTGTCGTTTAGCATTACTTTCGCGCGAGCCGCTAATATAAAGATTTCGAGTACAAACCTGCCACATCCAGTAGTCCTCTAACAATCCTCAATCGCCTTCGTGTTTTTCCACGTCGAAGTAAATAAGTCTGTCTAGCATATTGGCCAGGTTTCACATCCTTGGGACTGCTAAAATATAGTTATAAACAGACTATCAATGAGAGAACAATGTAATATTTGAGTGATGTTAGTTGAATAGTAATACTCTATTACGTTAATTGAATGGTGAATTAGAATTATCTATACAAATAAAAGTGAAATCTATCATGTTTCTGGTCACTCACTAGAAAACTTTTGAACAGATTGAAATGATTTAGACAATCAGTTTAGTAATTAAGTTTAGATGACAGTTTATTATATTATTTTGGCGCTTACCCTAAGAGAAAAGTAGAGATGAAAAATTTATGCCAAAAAATTTTCTCATGAAGCCCTGAAGTTGCAAAGACGAAACTAAGTATATATGTATATGATCAAAAATAGTTAGACATGTATTGCATTTTCGAAGAATTTGCATTCTTATTGAGTTAGCTATCCTAATGAGGAGGAAAGAATTTAAACGAATCTTTCGAATATGTTTCATATACTTATTATTCTCGTACTAAGAATGGACACTTCAAAAAATTGAAAATATTTAGGCTATCTAAGTGAGAGAGAGCTATGTTAAAATTATTTTAACATACAATTAGGTTAATGATGCAGTCTGGTGAAGAAAAATACGATTTACGAAGATTGATCGTGATACTGAGGCATCCAAATAGAATAGGTAGAACTTTGCACGATACTGCAAATGTACTAGAAATATATTATTAGAAATCAGGAGCAATCTCCAGGAAGCAGCAAGTGTTACTGAGGGCCTTAAAAACGCAAAAGCAGAGATTAAGCATTCGAGTGAAACATAACGCTGAGCAAAAGCGAATAGTAGAACTTAGACGTATTGGACAATATTTCACTATTCTTAACTAATTTTTATACTCGAGCATTGAACATAAAGTGAAAGGGAGAAAAGATGGCTAGGAAATAGAAATGCCCCATGGTGTAAAAATAGATAAAAACACGCTATAATGACATAAAACGAATAAAATGAGAGGCTGGCGAATAAATGAAAATAGTAGAGCAGTTATACGCAAATACATACTCTCCCTTCCATTTGCAAAATGTAGAATATATGTGCTCAGATTTGAAAACGAACTGTAGCCTACCTCTCTCAACCAAGAGAACTGCTTGGATTCAACCTACTGTAAAGGATGCTGTTGTTGAAAGAGCAACTACCATATGTCTTCTACTAAAATTTGTTGGTGTATTTTCCCTACCTAAGCCAACCATCACTGATCCACTAATACACTAGCGTCATCGTCAGTCATCCGAATCACTCAGATGATATATGCGGTTCGATAAATATGCATCACTAAGAATAACGTTTATACTATATTCATAGAGATGAAACTTTTTCGTTAATGCTATATGTGCAAAACGTTAAAAAAATGCTCATATGTCTCAGGAACCTCAAACGTTTGCTTTAAAGCCAGAAATCATGTTTGCATTATCGCGAATTTTTACGAAATTTGGCATTACTTGCGATAAAAGCGAATGAAAACGAAAAAAGTGGATTTCTTGTTAATTATTGCTAAATAATAAATCAAGAGCGCATTTCTAATAAAATTTAACTTTAAAAAAAACGTTGCATCTACGAAAAAGCTCTGTGAGTTATTTGATCCAGAAACTATTTCATTTCATAAAGATGTAGACATCAACAAAACTGAACTGTTGTTTAAATTCTTGACTGTGTTTTGTGGTGAAAATGTTCATGATCTGTTGGTTGCTTACAGTGAATTAAAAAAAAAAATACTGAAGTTCTCAACAGTAAGGATAAGAAAGTTGGCATTGTATCATTATTAAAAGTCATTTAAAAGTCAGCCATAGTCTTTTGCTGTCAGCTCGTTAAGTTCAATATGGTTGCTAGTCTCGAATGCTAATGCCGAGACATTCTTTTCCAAGTATAATTTGATTGTTACTAACAGGAGAACAAACTTAAAAAGAAAATTGGTAATGTCTTGTTGCATGTTATCCTTTAACTAAGAATGAGGATAGAGGAAGTTTTTAAATTTTTGCATTAATTTCTATATCTCAGTGAGTACTTTATCTAGAGTCTGCACCTAATGAAGGTATACCGTCAGTTTTGTATTAGATATACGCCTTACTTCCAAAAATGTATCGTTTACAAGTTCTATAATGTTTTTTTAACTTGTGCTACATTTAAAAACTAAATGCGACATAAATGTGAAAATTGTGATAATGCTATAAAATATCACAATTGTTGCGCAAAAGTTTCGTCTCTATATAGGGTGTAACATAAATGCATGGCCAAAATTGTCGAGGTGATTACGGACATCCAAATAAGTAATCAGCTCGTCACTTTCGCCATGCATCTTTAGCAAAATTGGTATACATGATAGAGGTGTTAGCTACAAGTGAGGCCATGGGACATCTCGAATATGTTATATGAGCTTACAATGAATAACATATTACACACGTTAATTACATTTTAATTACACACGTTACAATTCCAAATGATCTCAAAAATACCTATCAGGCTTATATATAACTGGTCTCGTAAATACTAAACGACAATTTCTTTTCTTTCCCGGATTATACGTATGTCAGAAGTAAAAACATGAAAGTTTTGTTCATATATGTCTTAGTTTCCTAGTGTAATGATCACCTTGGATCAGAACAATATACACTGGAAGAATAAAAAACTATAAAAACTTTACTTCTAATATTCAACAAAATAAACTGCATTTTCCAATGATTTCTTGTTGACTTGTAGGAAAATATAGGTTTATTTTGTTTAATATTAGAAGTAAAGTTTTTTATATATTTTTTTTATTCTTCCAGTGTATATTGTCATGATCCTAGGTGATCATTACACTAGACATAGACATATCTTTTTCGTATATTCCTTAATACCTTCTATTTGTCAGTAAAGCACAAATGAATTACAGAAGGTAAGATAAATTTTAAACGACAACTGTCGGACACATACTTAAGATGATTTTTTTACAGAAACATACAAGAATTGTTAACTACATTGTGATGCTCTAGTAGTTTTAATTTAACTTTCTATCCCTTGTTTAGTGTCCATATGAACTTCACAGACTTAGGTTGTCTTTAAGGTAGCATACTAGTTTCTGCTTATTACCTACTTTACCGTCCCCTACGACGTTTTATGCTAGCTACATATTACTTTGGTCATAAAACGTAGATTGCCTACTCCCCTTCTATAAAGTGAGCGTTATTGCTTTTGTAATATAATAAAAGTGTGTGTGTGTTTTGTTGCAGCAAAATTTAGGGTAATTAGATTGATGATGCATTAGACTAACTCGGGAATACTGTCTACTGTAGAGTTTAATTATGCGATCATTGATTGATTTTTGAATTTTCTAATATGATTATTCTTATTGGATTTTTGTATTCTTTTTCTATGAGATTTTCCTAAATACGTCTCTTTATAAAGTTATCGCTTGAATTATTCGAGGAAAGGTGAAGCGAAAAAAAGCAGTATATTTAAATTTTGAGATGAATATGACGCATTACTATATTTTGATATATTTATCTGATAATGTCACTTATAGAATGAAAATACATTTTTTTATTTTCACCTTCTTTGAATTTCTTTATAATGGTATATACTAATTATAGCATTTTATAACTAGGAATGCAATGGATATACTCGATTGCAATGAAATGAGCTAAGCGAGCTTAAGCAACGTAATCAGTTTATTCTGACTTTTTAAAACAATCAGTATTTTTCATAACAATCGCACAATTCTTCGTCTTGGCCTTTTGTTGCGGCTAAAAAAAGTTTAAAAAATCGTTAATTTGTTTCTAAATTGTGACTAAAATTGTAAATTTTTACGCTAAAAAAATAAAAGGGCTTCGCCGGAATTTTTGAAAATCACGCGCAGATTTTAATTGTTGACAAAAAAATCACGTGAAAACTTTTTCCCCATGTTAAGTCTATGGAAGCGTTTTTCGGTGATTATTCCTCGATGGTACATCGGATTTTTTATTTCGACCTATGTTGTCACTCAGCACGACATACTCTATCAGCGTGCTAAGTTTGGTTGAGATCGGCCAAACGGTCTAGGAGGAGTTCGCGGACAACCAAACGGCTAACCCGAGTATAAGAGCTTCGCTCGCTTCGCTCGCTCAGCTCAATAAGATGATTTTATATTGTAAAGAAATTTGTCTTGAATTTTCATTCCTATTTTAAAAATCACTAAACAAATATTAACTAAAAATGGAAACACTTGGCTTGGCTGGGCTTGTCTCTTTCCAGGTATTTTCCGTTCTTGGATTTAAAACATTCTTCAGAACATTTTCAGTGTGGTTGTCCTCATTTGTATCATCTTAAATTACAAAGAAAGAAGAGTATTTACTTTCTGCTAAACACAATCGACAACTCACTCTGAATGCACGATATTTCACACTTGCAATTCAAACCATGATCCTTTGGTTGAACCGTGTTTACTGGTTCAAGTTTATCTGCAAAATTGAGAAAGTCTTTCATAAATATATATTAAAATCTTCTGTTCCTTCACATAATTTATCTGATAGTAGCACCTTGGAGCAAACATTGAAATCAATATATTATTATTATGAACATAAATATTAAAACATCTTAAATCCCATAGAATAATAGTTCTTTGGGGGGAGGCTATAAGCCGTGATAAAATCGTTATTTACATTAACGAATATAGACGTTAATGGTGTAAGTTGAACAGTAAAATTAACGTTACTAAGCCTACAAGTAATACACGTCATTATTAGGATAAAATGATAGATATTATTTGGTACCTAATAGTCTATATTTTCCATATACAGTTTATGAAAAATAGATAACGTTCTTCAATGGAATAAAGTTGTCAACTTCATCAGATTACCAATTTTACAATATATATTTTAGTGCGATAAAATTCGTCTCTCTAGATTTCCTCGAAACCTTCCCATGAGGGCTTATTCTCAAGTATTATTTTGTTGAGCACAATGTGATCTCTTGACTAATATATTGATAGCAATTTAATGTAAGCACTAGAACAATAATATTGCTATGTGGACTACCCTTTCCACTCAGAACAGTTCATATGACAATGTAAACATAAAAGTAGACTTCGTGGAATGTAATACTCCAATTTTAATTGCACCATTACCAGTGGCGTGAATCACTTAGTTCCTAGATAAAGAATCAAGGCAGAAATTTACGCCGAATTCGGAAACGAAACACAGTTGTCAATTACATTCTGGCCCTAGGTTGGACGAGCCGGAAGATGTGTTCAACATTATTCTGGTGCTTCTCAAACAATGTCATTATACCTCCAGATGCCTGAATTGGCACACTACCATCCTGACACGTTTTTATTTTACTGTTCTACTTTTATCATGAATAACTGGTTATTAATCTGTGTAATAACACAGCCACGTACACACACAAAAAAAAAATGTTCTCTGCACCGGACCCCAAGGTATGCGTTTGATGTGTATTGTTCCACAGAATCCAAATTTTGAAACCGCAGAAAGATCGATTTCTTATTATTACATTTCTTCAAACAACTTCTTTGAAATTACAAGATCAGAAAGTTAAGAACCCATTTCCATTTCACGAACCTTATGATTCATGCGTTCATCAAGGTCTTCTCTGCTACTCTCTCCGTTTGGTTATGCTTAATATTTATGGTAACACATAATATAAAGAAACATTATTTCCGTATGTTTTAATTTAATTCTTGTAAACGTTTATCATGTATTTCCTGCATATAACATACTTACCTTCTATTGAGTCCACACACTTTATTCCAGTATCGTCACATAAAATTTGGGGTCCTTAAGAATAAAAAATAATATTTTGATGAATGATTTAAAGTAAAATATTTGAATTAAACATACAACTTGTTAAGATTGACAAAGATTAATTTTTAGTACTATATGCGAAAATTGATATCATACTACTAAAATCACATTAAGAAAATATACATACACAAAACAACAATGTGATGTACTTCTGAAGACCAGGGTCCGTTCTGTATTGCTGCTCATGAATCAAAACTATGTTCTCCATTGAAATTTAAGGGCAGTCGCTAACGCACTTGCTTTCGGTACGAGCGACTCCGGGTTCGATTCCCAGTAGGGGTACCCGATCGAAAACCTGTAAAGCGCTGTTTTCAGGCCAGCTATCCTGAATAAGGTTTTCTTGGGTTTTCCTAATTCACACCAGGCAAATGCCTGGATGGAACCTAATTTATAGGTCCCAGGCCGCTTCGTTCCTTCCCTTTTCTCGGATAATGTACACGCCGAGGGACGTCATCTCTCATATGTGACGTAGGTAAATGAACATAGATGTCAAAAGCCCAGAAATCTAAATCCTAAATCCTAATCCATCGAAATTCATGCTACTATAACTGATCAGCTCTACCTACAGAAACATGTTGCTCAATATATCTTCTACTATTGAAGTGCTTCTCCGTGATGGAAAATATACACTTAAAATAAATTATTCTTTTCGAAGACAAACACTAACAAATAACACTTACGAAGTGTAACACTCCAATTATGTTTAAAAAATTTGGCAGATAGATACCACACATAAAATAATCGAATACGTGTTTTTTTTTTTTATTTTCTGCGGAATAACGGTTTTAGGAGGCAAAAGCTTGACCCAAAATTTTGAAAGTTGACACTCGAAAGGCAAGAACAAGTGAACCGAAGTAAATGAAATTGTGCGCAGACAAAGTAGACGTAAAATGAGGGAATACGAGTTTCGTAGTTTCCTGCAAAAAACGGTTGGGTGGGGCACGGACACCTTCAAGCCTTTGTTCACGGTATATTAAAAGTGCTAGTAACAGTATGACAGATATGTGTAAAGGACATGAAGAATTGCAACGAAACTTTGTGTATGAACAATACGGAAAAAAACAAACGAAAATGTTTTTTTTTTCGGGGGAAAAACGCTTTTGGGGGAAAAGCCCCCGTCCAAAATTTTGGAATATGACCCTGAAAGGCAAGAAGAAGTAGACCGAAGGGAATGAAATGTGCACAAATATTGTAGAGGTAAGATGAGGAAATACATGTTTCGTATTTTCCTGAAAAGAAAACAAAACTATTGAGTGGAAAGAGGCGTTGAGTAGTGGAAGGAATGAACCGAAGCGAATGAAATTGTATGTAGATATTGAATATTTAAAATATTGCCTTTCCTGTTTCTCAAGTGTCTCCATCCGATTTCTTCAAATTTGGCAGATCAACAACAAGGATAAGCAATATAGCGTATTTTATAGTATTTCAGGAGGCACCATTAACCCTTACAATGTTTTTCCTCATAAACAAAAACACGTGTCTGTTTATCTCTAGTTTCCTGCTGATGTGCCAAATTTGAAGCAAAACGGATAAGGACACTCGACAAACACGCAAGGCCTTATTTTACGTTGGGTCTATACAATATCCACCCACAATTTCATTTGCTTCGGTCCATTACTTCCTGCGCTATTACGGTAATATTTACTTTTTTTCGGATGGGGTCTAAGCCCAAAACACTGTTTTTCCGCACAAATTTAAACACGTTTCATTTATTATTTTGCAAATTGTCCCTATACGAAGTTTCGTTGCAATTCTCCATGTTCTTTAGGAACTACTGATGTATGCTTATTTGCACTTTTGATATTTCGTAATCAACGGTTTAGAAAGTCCAAGCCTCACTCAACCGCTTTTTTCCAGGAAAATACGAAACTCAATTATATCACTTTACGTCTACAATATCTATGCACAATGTCATTCAATTCCGTGAACCTCTTGCCTTTTGGGCCTCAAATTTCAAAACTTATGTAGGGGCTTTAGCCCCTCCTGAAACCGATTTTCCTCAGAAAATAAAAAACGTATTTGTTTATTTTTTTTCGCATTGTCCCTACACAATGTGTCATTCCAATTCTTCATGTCCTTTAAGCACTTCTGACATACTGTTATTAGCACTTGTTATATTTCACGATCAAAGTTTTGGAGGGGTCTGTGTCCCACTTAAACGGTTTTCTTTTTCCAGAAAAATAAAAAAACAATTTTAGGTGGGGGTTTTGCCCCACTAAAACTGTTTTTCTGCAGAAAATAAAAACCGGCATTCGTTTATTTTTTGCATATTGTTCATACAAAAAGTTTCGTTGCAATTCTTCATGTCCTTTACACGAATCTGACATACTGTTACCAGCACTTTTGATATTTCGTGATGAAAGATTTGGAGGGGTCCGTGCCCCACCCAACCGTTTTTTCCAGGAAAATATGAAACATGTATTCCCTCGTTTTATGTCTATAATACGTGTGATCAATTTCATTGACTTCGATTCACTTGTTTGACTTCTGCCCCCTAAAACCGTTTTTCCACAGAAAATAAAAAAAGACACGTATTCGTTTATTTCATGTGTAGTATATGCCTGAAAAATTTTATCAAAATCGGAGTATTACACTTCGGAAGTGTTACTTGTAAGTTAAACAAGAGACTATAAAACCAAACAATCTTTGAACATAACACATTGCCAGATAGAAATTGTGATAGATGCGCAAAACTATTAACACAGTAATGGAATTGCACGTACTGGCATGTTTGTGCTTTCATGTCCAGAAATACTGTTCATAAACAAAGAAAAGAAAATGTTCACAAAATTTTTCCTCTTCTAATTTGCGAACCAAAAGGTTCAAGGACAGAATATAGCTCGGAATATTTGCATATTTACAATTATGTTTACCAATGGAAATTTTAGGACTTGAATCCTGAAAACTGTAGTGCATAGGTACGTATCTCTAAAAGCTTGGTGGTTTTAGCTCGTTTCCTTGGATAAGTAGATAAGAGCCACGAGTTTGACGTTATTTGCACTCTGTGATACCTATATAATGGGTATTTACAAATAATCTTCATTTTGGTTTGTCTCCGTTGGAAAATCACTCGGCGGAAACGGTACCAGAGAACACAGCAATCTCCCTAAATTCGATATGCTCTAACAGCACATCGACGTTTTCAATATTACAAACTTTCTTCTATTTATCTCAACTCAAACAACTACTGTGGAAGACACCCTTTGTGCTACGAAAATGAATCACTCAACCCCGCACGAAAGCATACACAGTGCCATATTGCTCGATGGTATATTAATTTCCCGACCTACTCGGTACCTACAGGATTTCAGGTTAATCACCCAGTACATATATGTCCTAAAAGTATTGTATATCCTGAAAAGACTTGTATATCAGAGTTGAGGACTAAAAATGTTAATGTGTCTGCAATATTTTACGATTATGACTTCTGTGTTCAGAAAGACAACGATAAACGATAATAAAGTACGTTCAAAATACCTGTTATAATAGTAAAATGGGGTCATTTAAGTACCATTCAGGAAATATATATATCTGTCTTATTACTAATTTAATGTAATGAGATATTCCAATATGCTGTTGTTACTGCTGTGCATTGGTTGAACATTAGTATTGAATATGTACCTTGAACAATCAGGTTTTATATATATATATATATATATATATATATATATATATATATATATATATATATATATATATATATTCATGAGCTCCATATGTTTTAGGTTATATAATATAAAAGATACAAAGTGATGCATGGAAAACAAATGTTCTTCTCACTTCTCGCCACAATGACTAACATAGCTAATTATGCCCTAAAGTTAGGAGGAATAATGGAAGAACCAGTATCAGTGTAGTCATAGGAATAAAGTCTATCATACAGTAAGAAACTGTTGCTGAGAATAAATGTTAGCGCTAAGTCTTTATATACTAATTACTGCTAATAACATAAAACAAATAATGTACATAGCACAAAGAATTGAAGGGGAATTCTATAATACTCTGTTATATTCTATATGATCTAGAAAATCTAGTGACGACCAAGTAATTCCTCTGGCGATAATACAGTAAAATACATGTAATTTATTTTAGAGTATGCAACGTTAGTGAATAAAATATTGCCTTAAAACAAGAAATAGATATAGAACAAGTGGTCATTAGGTCTGAATACAATTTTCAAGAATTTATATAAAAATATATTCAAGGAAAGTAATACCTTTCTTATTTCCAATCAACTTGTCCGTGCACTGGCACAATTTCATTTTCTGTTCCAATTTGCATTGCGTTATACATGCTGAGTAGCTATAGAACGGGAACGCCCACATCGTTTCATTTTCCTCTGGAAACCTACATTTTCTAGACTGTATAGGAAGTGTTCTTACGTCTTCATCTGCAATTTCTTCTGTTATCAAAACCTCGGAAAAATAATCTTCATTGACCACTGGAATTCCAACAGTGTGAGCACTTCCAAGGCCCCGTTCCAATGGTACCTCATAGTTTGAAAGTGATTTCAACTGCATAACGGTAAAAAAACGAATTAGAATTGAAGATCTGTTCTGAAAAATTACTGATCTGTACTAATGACATGTGTTATATCATTAGTATGCATTTGCATTCCGTAACGCTACAATTCATATTAAAATTACAATCTGTGTGAGCTGATTTGAATGCATCATTTTACAGATGTGGTTTCATTAAATGCTCATTAAGGATAATTCTCCAACATGATTTTAACCAGAAAATGAGACATGCATTTAACAAGTAAGAACATCTGTTTTATTTTTTTCTAAATTACATTATAATTTTAGTAAGTAATTTTCCAAATCATTAATATCCTAGAAAATATTTGTCCTAATATCTTTATCAATGTTTTATTTGTTGTAATTCATCCTCTGATTTGTTGTGATATTCTTACAGATGCCATAGAAAGTATCTGATAGATCAAGTTGAGGGTACGAAAACTAAAGTGAGGGAACAAGGAGGACAGCAAAGGTTATTCCAAGCAGGTCATTAAGAGAGAATGAGACAAGAGTGATCAAGGAGAATGTCCTTTCGACAAAAGCAGATATTTATGGCATAAAAACAGAGAAGGAAAGTGAGAAAAACCTGAATAAACAAAAAAAAATATTTTCGTCAACGAGAAACATAAATAAAGGAACATATGCTTAAATTTTCTTCTTTTTTTGAAATTTATATCTTTTATATAAATAAATAAACAGAACATACGATTCACAAACAAATCAATGGGTGATATCAATAAAACGGAGAAGTTACTCATTACGCCCAATTTTGAAGTAGTTACTCGCATTGGTATCAATAAAAAGAGAACTGAGCACTAGTCGTCTCGGCTGACCTCGAAGAAGCCCCGCCCTTTTGAAGTAACCACACCTCTATTCTCGAGCCGAGTAACTACTCCGCGTTTGATATCAATAAAAATCAAAGACTCCTCTGTGATGCTAGTAACTTCTCCAAATTTGTGGAGCAAGCTAAATAGGTGACTCCGTGCGAAATATGGCAGAGTATATGATTGTTTTACTACGTAGAAAAAAATATAAACTGCATAGAAATGTTGGAAATGGAGATTACAAAAAACATTATAAGTTTATGAAAGAAAATGTAGTGATTAGCACAACATTTTTTAAGGAGAATCAACCGAAATTCGGGGTGGTGGACTACGTAATGATGAAAAGATGCGGGTTTTCTTCAAGGGCGCCGATCCTGTGGGGGCTCGGGCCTCCCAAAGCTCATGTGGGCCCCCTATTGTATTTATGAATATACAATATTTGGCATAATTAGAGTGTAATTTGTCAAAATCCTGATATATATACCTTCTGCATCTGAATGCCCTCCCCCCCCCCAAATTTACAGAGAAATCGGTGCCCTTGGTTTTCTTGCGTTACGTGAGTGATCCGGGATTTCAGGTCGGAATGTCAGGGGATTCTGGTGTGGCTCAAAGTACTGTCTATGACTACCTGAAAATGGATTGTTTCCGGAAGAGTGCGTAATATACAAACAGCAAAGGCAGAGTGGCAAGAGCAATATACATTTCCGGGTGCTATCGGAGCACTTGACTATACACAAGTGGCATTAAAGAAACCTAGTATTTTGGAGAGTAATACGTTAATAGTAAGAGCTATTTCGTGGCTAAGCGGTTAGCGTACATGCCTTTGGCATAGGAGACCCGCGTTCGATTCCCGGCAGGAGCTTATGTGGTTCGGATTCCACGTTAATCAGTGGGTTCCGTCTCATATAGGCACGCTACTGAAAAGGACGTTAAACTAATAACCAACTCAACTCAACGTTGATAGAAAGGGTGTATACATGAGAATGTATTTTGTTTATGTCAAGGCGAAAGGGGACACGTATGGTGTAAAAAACGCAATCAGATGGACGTGATTTATGACGTGGGTGGCTGGACTTTTTTAAAAAGAAAACAAAGGAGCCAAGTGTCTGATTTCGTTCTTAAAGCCAAACAATCTGCAAAGACCTTGGACAACACGTGATATGCGCTTGTCGTGTTAATCTTGATATTGCTGGATTCCAATCAACATCCATCAGCTCAAATAGGTTCATTCCCATGGTTTCAGTATTACTTTCTTCTTTCCCGTTTTTTTTCTTCTTTTTTATTTTTGTTTTATTCTCGCTCGAATATTAAAGATTCTCTTTTGAATTTGTGTCTCAGTCGTAGATGTATTTGATATTTCGTTGCATTTCACTGTAATTACCTTCAAAGTTTTGGCTTTCCTTCGTTTACTTTCTGGTAGCTGTGACTTTGAAAGTACCACTGGAAACTCTTTTACAATATCCACAAATGCACTTTGATTGAAGCTATCGTTGCTACTTGCCCGTTTCATGGCTTTTAAGATACAACGCCATAGGTTAAAAACAACGAAATGACTGCGCGATGAATGGGAGAAATGAGTAATCACTTCTTTTATTGATAACGACTCAGTGCTACGTGCAGAGGAAGCGCGAGTAAACGTCCATAAATCTGGAGCAGACTAGACCTGAGTAGTGGCTTGTTTTATTGATACGAAATTGAGGGAGGAGATTACTCCAGGTGTAGTTACTCCGATTCTCGAGCAGGACTTCTCAGGAGTAGTTACTTATTTTTATTGATATCACCCAATATAAAAGGTGTATGTTCACTTCATTCAGAAGAAGAGGTCTACAAATCATCATCTTCCAAAACCATTAATAATCTTCCACAAGTTATGTTGTGGTTAAGAGAACTGAGAAGTAAGAGGATAGGTAAAGGAAGGTGCAAGTTCAAGGGTGATAAATGAAGGATAAGTGAAATATCCATCATCTCAGCTCTCCCTTTTCAGTAATAAGCGTCCACTGCATGAGTTCTTATCTGGCGTAATCTAAATCTTATCCTGTACTTCGAGTATAGTTTAGTTGCTCTATATCATTTGTAACAACTACAGAGTATTTAAGAATTTTAATCAACTGTACAAGTTAACTTTTTCTTTAACAGTTTCTTGTTTCCAATCATAAGCTTATTTACTTTGCTTTTAAGAAGTACCATAAATTGGGGTTACGTGGAAAGTTCTTTTTTTTTCATACTACCCATTGTTATTTATTGCATTTAATTTTTCTACTGTTTCTAGAGCTTAGTCCATGTTATTTTTCATACAGTCATAACAAAATTCTGTTGAGACTGAAGCCTCCCAGGAACCAGAATGTGCTGTTTCCAAGTATCCTCAAAAGCAGGGCTACTTGGAAAATATATATATATTTTCATAGTAGTAAGAGCTGCGTGAAAGATGGGATTATTTGGAAAGAATCACTTGCAAGATCACACTTTCCTCAGAAGATTGATATGCAACATGCATATGTTTCTTTCATAGTAATGTATTCCTAGACTGTTTTAAATAAAATACATTCATTTTTTGCACGACCTTTCAGTTAAACACAATAAATTGTTGAACCAATTTAAGCTAACTCCAGTAGTAAACTTGTCTTCCTCTAGGCCTACCAAACCACTGAAAAAAATGTTTTGGCAATATGCTTTCATAAACGGTAGTTTTTCAAACAATACAAGGGAAATTTTGGCAAATACCAATACACGCATAAGCTATTGAGACTTCTTTATGTCACTAAAACATGCCCTACATAATTCTTTGAAATTTATGTATGTATCATATCAGTAATTGCCTTACATTGGTTTACAAAATTACCTTGTACCATTTCTAAAAGTGTGCATTTACGTTAACTCTTTGCAAAAAATAATATATGCTACTGTGATAATAATAATAAGGTAACACAGTACAATGAGGACAAAATTCACATATTAAAATACTTTGCTGCAAATCCATATGGAAAAACAACTTGTTCTCTGCAGTTGTAGGTAGATTCAGACAAAACTTCAATAATGTCATCGTTGTCTATACCCTGATCAATATTATCATTTTTGATAGAAAAACGGAAGGAAATGGGAACAGATTGTCCCAGAAAGGAAGTGGAAATGTAAAACCAATTCGTCTCATTAGGAAACTTTTGAAAGCAATAATATTTAATACAACCAGGAAAAATCACTTTTAATTACGGAAACACAGTGACAATTTACAGAAAATCTATATAACACTAAAAGTATAAATTGTTATGAGAATTTTTAGACCAGTATATAAGTAAGACACAACACTTATAACTATCCATATAGTTTCTTTTATGTGCCTACTTTTCATCGGTCTGGAAGAATACGAAGTATCTGTCATAGTTCTCTCATTATTTTACCATAAAATACAAAAAAAATATCAGTTTTCCAAGTAGCCCCAATTTACGGTATATATTATAACAGCAGATAAGAGAACAAAATTACACATTTCTGGACACTGTCTAAGGTCAAATTATTATTCAGAAAGCTAAATATTTTTTTCCGTTCTTCAAGAGATTTTGTTTCAATTTCTATTTTTTCTTTTTGTCTTCTTGCTTTCAGGTTACTAACATTGCCTGTAGTTATTTCATTTTTACCAGATTTTACTACTTAAAAGTGTAAGAGGATTATAAGTTCCAACTACTTCCCAAATTCCTTATCAACAAAATCGTGATTTTGTGTAAACACTTTTCTCTTCTATACATTTAGATTATGTTTGTGCTAATTACAATTAACCTTTTCTTTATCAGGCTGCTAGGCAGTGATGAAAATTTTCCGGAAAATTTTGAAACGGAAAATTTTCTGGAAAATTTTCCCGGAAAATTTTCCGATTCATAAAAACATACTCCACTTATTCCTACATCGTTGTTTAGTCGAGATGTGAGGTGGAAAATTTTCTTCTATATTTTTCCGGAAAATTTTCCGTTCTTAACAAATATCAGTGATTAAGTAACAATTCGTCAGTATTCATATAATTGATTGAATTCATATATAGAAACGTTAAAAAGTGAAAGATCATTGAAAGAATCTGAAAATTTTCATGGCTCAGACAATTTTCAGTACGATGTAGGAACTAGTGGAACAATTTTTCATGAATCGAAAAACTGTCTGTCTTGTACAATGAAAATTTTCCGGAAAATTTTCCTATTCATAAAAACATACTCCACTTATTCCTATATCGTTGTCTAGTTGAGATGTGAGGTGGAAAATTTTCTTCTATATTTTTCCGGAATTTTTTCCGTTCTTAACAAATAACAGTGATTAAGTAACAATTCGTCAGTATTCACAAAATTGATTGAATTCATATATAGAAATGTTAAAAGTAAAAGATTGTTTAAAGAATCTGAAAATTTTCCATAGCTTAGACAATTTTCAGTACGATGTAGGAACTAGTGGAAAAATTTTTCATTAATCGAAAAGTTCTCTCTCCTGTGCAGTGATGAAAATTTTCCGATTCATAAAAATATATTCCACTTATTCCTACATCGTTGTTTAGTTGAGATGTGAGTTGGAAAATTTTCTTCTATATTTTTCCGGAAATTTTTCCGTTCTTAATAAATATCAATGATCAAGTAACAATTCGTCAGTATTCAGAAAGTTGATTGAATTCATATATAGAAATGTTAAAAAGTGAAAGATCGTTTAAAGAATCTGAAAACTTTCATGGCTTAGAGAATTTTCAGTATTATGTAGGAACAAGTGGAACAATTTTTCATGAATCGAAAAATTGTGTCCTATACAGTGATGAAAATTTTCCGGGAAATTTTGAAACGGAAAATTTTCCGATTCGTAAAAATATACTCCACTTATTCCTACATCGTTGTTTAGCCGTGATGTGAAGTGGAGAATTTTCTTCTATATTTTTCCGAAAATTTTTCCGTTCTTAACAAATATCAATGATCAAGTAACAATTCGTCAGTATTCATAAAATTGATTGAATTCATATATAGAAATGTTAAAAAGTGAAAGATCTTTTAAAGAATCTGAAAATTTTCATGGCTTAGATAATTTTCAGTACTATGTAGGAACTAGTGGAACAATTTTCCATGAATCGAAAAATTGTCTGTCCTGTACAGTGATTAAAATTTTCCGATTCGTAAAAGAATAGTCCACTTATTCCTACATCGTTGTTTAACCGTGATGTGAGGTGAAAATTTTTCTTTTATAGAGAGAGAAACACTGTGTAAAATTTTATTTCCCAACTTGAAATACAAAATTTTCCGGTTCCCGAAAGCTAATTGGAAAATTATAATTTGTTGCTGACTAACTTTCCTCTACTGAAATTCAATTTTGTAGCTCTATGTGCAGTTAAATATAGTGGAAAATTTTCCACCTAACATCACTATACATAATATCCAAAATTGTCAGGGCTATGAAAAGTGTTTTCCACTTGTTTCTACATCGTGATGAAAATTTTCCGATCTATGAAAATTCCGATCTATGAAAACTTTCCGACTCCTAAAAAATTCTTCAATTTTTCCACATAAGGCAGAAAATATTTCGATTCATGAAAAATTGTTTAACTTGTTCCTACATAGTACTGAAAATTGTCTGAGCCATGAAAATTTTCAGATTCTTTAAACGATCTTTCAGTTTATAACATTTCTATACATGAATTCAATCAATTTCATGATTGCTGAGGAATTGTTACTTGATTACTGATATTTTTTTAGAACGGAAAATTTTCCGGAAAAATACAGCGGAAAATTTTCCGGAAAATTTTCCCAAATGGAAAATTTTCCGCGGAAAATTTTCCGCCTCACATCACTACTGCTAGGTAATCGTTACAAGTTCTTTCCTTAAATTCTTCTGGTAATTTATTTGGTTGTAAATTCATTATTGCTTTTGCTATTTTCCTGAAAGTTGACTTTTCTAATGTTCCTCAATTAGCAAACTAAACTCCTAATATGTGTTACAATGATAAGAACAGTTGTTAGGTACGGAATATTATGTCCCTATTAAATAAAATAGAGCATGAAGTTTTCTCTATACTATGTAGTACCATATTCAAAAGTTTCTTCGTGTTTAACAAAATAATTCATCTAGTCATTTGATACCGCAGCAAACAAATCACTTTAATATCAAATACCTAAACAGAAACTATGTAGTTTCGTGGAAATAAAATTTAAATCAGCTTTGCCATAGCCCTAGACATATAGAAGTTCATAAATTGTTATGGCTCAATCTTTTACTATTCTAAACAGATAATTCTGTCTATGATGCTATATAATAGATTTCTTATCTTTTGTCTTGTTACAACAATTTTCAAAATTAGTCATTTCTTTAAGTCAATGCAGTATTCTTGAAGGTTTATCATTACAATTATGAAACTTAGCTACTTTTCGTTTACATTTAGAAAACTCGTTTGGAAATATCTGCTTGCATAACAGCATGAAAGTTTGTCCCTGTGTTGTACTGCATAAACAGTTTATGGTCTAATTATTTCGTTTATGTTAAGATGATAGATAATATGAAATTTAATTCTTATGGGTTACATTTTGCTTTTCTTGTAAATTGTATCAATTACTTCTTTGGACAGTAGGTTACAAAGAGCAAAATAAACGGAAATATCAATAAGTTACTTACCAACATGATCTGATTTTCCCATTTATATTGAAATGAGAATAACGTACTATCATTGTAAAAAACCATATCTTCACTTGAGTTTTCAATTGCTCTGAAAAAATATTTAAAAGTGTACTTGTTCACTGTTTGGAAGAGATAAATACCAATAAATGCATTCTGTTAGTTAGCAGTGTAATTTACAATATATACAGTACGTAAATAATAATTTTCTGTAGTAAAATAAACTCTGTTAATGACAGTAGCGAACGACTTACTTGTCAGCGCCACAAAATGTTTTCAAAAACTACTAGAGTTTACAAACAAGAATTTTTTCTTGCTCGATGTGAAAGATTAATTTCTGGAAAATTTTTGGACAAAAACTAAGTTAAAGAGATATTAGGATCTCACAGGTAAATATACTTGTAGCTTATATCTCATTAACTGGCGAACACACTAGTCTCATTTTTAAGAGTTCAAAGTGAATAAATTTCATAATTACTTTCAACTAAATAGTGACATGTCTCGTACAACATTTTGGTTTAGAAATAAATAAGTATCTCTAATTTTTTTCGAAAACTACACATAAACGTTAACGCTCACATACATCCTTTTGTTCGCCTTATTAATTCTATGGATTAGTATGTATCTGATCTTCAGACTATTTTTTCTTAAATACTAATAATGTAGAATTTTTAAGATGAGATGAACATATTGTTTGCATTGAACGTATTGTGATATTTCGAACATTTATTCATAAAGAAAATGCATTATATATATTTATTCTACGATTGGTTTTCTTTTATTTTCGAAGAATTTTTCAATAAAAATTGTGAACCTATGAGCACGTCTAGCTGCTAACACAGTTTGGTATATCTGAGTATTCAATGAACAAAACTTCTCATATTTGTATAAAAACTCTTTCTATAAATTCGGTATAATTTATTCAAGGTGAACAATTACTGAGGAATAGTAGTTTTACCAAAAATGTATTATATACATAAGCATACTCTTAAATCTTGCAATATTTCTAAAACTAAAACAGCAGGCTCGAGGATACACCGTGATCGACCATAAATAGATGTCCAAAATATCCCAAAAGTTAATATCGAAAGTTAAATATTTAACACCGAGACCTTCACACATCAGTATCTTCTGTCAGTTTCGGTGAGAGTTAGTAAGCGTTCAATAACGTCTGATACGTGAACTGTTACTATTATTTCATTATGAGTTCGATATCGGGCATAGTACTGGAGCACGAACCGAAAATATTCACCGTGGGAATTGGGGAATGTGAAATGAAATACATCACAAAAACATTTTGGTTCTCGAAATTTAGAGTAGATTATAAAATGTTTGATGGTCAGTCAATATAGGGCCGCTCCAGGATAACTGTTAAGATGGTTGTTATTCCAAAAAAAAACTTATAGATCATAATATAGTTTACAGCAATTTGATTTCTTAAACCGATTTAAAGATACGGAAAACAGTTAGAGTTCACGACTCTGCCAAAATAATGTACTTTCAATATGTTATAATTACAAATTCCACAACATGTTGATGTAATCTTATAGAATCGAAGAAAATTAACAGTCAGAATATTAATACAATACAAATATAACAGTCTAAGCAGTATAATAATCTCTACCTATGTTTTTTATACACTACGAAATAGTTTGAGATAAAAATTGCTGTATATGATATGATTTTTATGACATTTGAGAAAATCTCACATATTTTGATGATACTTATTTAACAGTTTTAAGAAATAATATTATCAAATATTATCAAATTTTAAATTTCTTGTAATGTTTCCATTTACTTGTATGAGATATCATGATCATAGTATTCGCCACTAAAGTAATTTGGAGGCATAATATTTATTCAAGGTATCATATATGTCATTCTTGTTCCAGAAGCCTTCAACTTTGTTTCAAATAGTAAACAGAAAATGTTGTATTGTAATTCTTCATTTAGTATTTAAACTTCAAATATTTAATAATGCCATTTGAAACAATACAGCTTTACGTTGGGTTTGCAAAACTGTTACTCACGCATGTTGTGAAAATTAATCTTAGCAACCTCGAGCTCATTTCGAATGGGAAGTCCTAGCTCCCATGTTTGCATTTTGATATAAACAATTCCAAGGCCTATTAAAGTTGTGATCGACAACATCGTGCCCGTTAGTTTTCTCGGGATATTCAATTTCCTTCCACAGTCTCATTCCACCAATTCTTCCATCAGCATTCACTTGCTTTGATTATCACCTCCCTAAGTTTAAAAGACGTAATCGTAAGATCTTAAACGAAAAGATTTCGTCTCATTTTCATTTCACAAACAATTACATGCTTTAGTGTGATAAACATTTTAGAGGAACATTAGATTCAAAGGTAGTGAGGTGGAAACACGGAGTACAAACGTAACTAGTATGTAGTGGCAACTTCCTAACTACCGTTAATTGTGAACATGAATATGAATATGAATTGTATAAATATGAATATGAAATTCCGAATATTAATTTATATTTCTTAAGTATGGCAGTGCATGGCATACATCCTAGATCAGGGCCATCGCGTGGATGGGGCGAACGGGGCGATTGCCCCGGGCGCCGTGATCAAGGGGGAGCCTGGACGACAAATCAACAAAATTAAAGAAATTGAGATTATGTTGGTAAATTAAACTATTTTAAAAAATAATGTTAATTCAGATATTTTAATAATGATCAAGCCACGGCTAAGTAAAATCTATTTATTTATGTATCTGATAAGGACAACACAGCAGGCTTAATGCCTCGTGTACATAATTATCTAACATACACTATTATACATACACACATATACCTTGATTAATTATGCAGACATTATTGCCTGACAATTGTTTTCAACTTGTTATCGGACACAATAAATACATCTACTACATGAAATCTAATCATTTCGTTATGTGAAGCAAACATTCTCCACAGAGGAGACTTACGTAATATAATAGATCTGAAAGACCAATAGACCAAACATCCGTATCTTTTTTAATAATGTTTGAAAACCAAAATTCTTTTCTAAGTCTTCATAAAGGACATAGGCTTTTTTGAGTAGAAACCGGTTTTCTTGTATGCAAGGATTTTTTAAAAAAAGTAAACTGTATAATTTCTATTGCTTCAGAGTATTTATTGACATTTGCTGTCGAAACAGTACAACATTATTCTAATTTTGACCTCATATACAAAACATATAACCTTGTAAATTTCGATTCTTTGTAGAAATCTTGCGCTATTCTACAAATTCCTAGGTTTCTATATTCACTACTCGTTATCGCGTCAACGTCTTGAGCAAAAAATAATTTGCTATCAAATATAACTCCTAGATCTTTAATAGTATTTGGGGTGGACAAAATATTGCCACTTATTGTATAGGTAAAATTAATTGGATTTTCTTTCCTAGTGAAAGATACAGATTTACATTTGGACACATTTAGGACTAATTTATTCTTATCATATTATATTTGAACTCTGTAGATCCTACTGAAAGCTTCACGCAGTTATTAATTGAACTTACTTTGGAGTATAATTTGAGATTGTCAGCAAAATGAAGAACTCGAGAAGTTTTAATACACAGATGAATATCAAAATTAAAAAAAGAAACAACAGGGGACCTAGATAAGATCCTTGTGAGACTCCCGATAGAGTATTAAACTTAAAATTACTTAACTTAATGTAACTTAATGTAAAACAAATTAACTTAATGTAAAACATCGTCTAAGATTATTCAACTAGCACTTTGTGTTTTTTTTTTTTTAATCTTGGAATTTAATATTTGTATCGTTATTTGTATATTCTGTGCTAATACTAAGTTCATGTGTATCAAGTTCAAAATAAACAAGAATATCACTTGATTTCAAATATTCAAAACAATGTTTTAATTAACTTCTATGTTTTAACTAGAAAAGCAATTCACTTTTAAAATTTGACATAATACCAGCTTCTTTTATCTAACATTATGATATTACATTCCATATTTCAATCTAGAAGTACAGAATAAACTCTCGTTGTTTCTCATAACACATTGGGGGCGCCTTGGAATTCTCGCCCCGGTCGTTAAAAACCCACGCGATGGCCCTGTCCTAGATATGTCACTAAAAGTCAGAGAAAAGCAAGCTAAACTTTTACGAAAATAAAATGTTGATCAAAATGTTCAGTGTAAAATAATACAAGCGACTAGATGATAAATATGATTATATAAAATGAAAATCTATATTACAAAAGTTTTCAGAATACATTTAAGTGAAATACTCTGTGGTATATTATGGTTCCAGTTGAAATCAGGAACTGCACTCTTTGCTAAAATATTTAGTAAGGGCTTTCCGTCTCGACCAGACTATTGTTGGTAAGTTAGTATAAGAGCGACTTAATTTGTTTTTGTTAGTAGCTGAGTAATTGTACAAAAATGTATTACAGCAATGCTTCAAGTAAATGCAGTTTCTTCGGTATAAGGAAGATATAAGGACAGATATAAAGTTAAAACCGAAAATTCTCGAATCACTTCCGTAGTAATTAAGACAACCAAGGAAGTTTAATATTTCATTCGGAGTATAACTTCGAAATGAAAACGTTAAGTATTCAACTACAGACTCTGCTGTATTAACTTTGTCACACTTTTACAACGGAAAGATGCCTACCTAGGTATAAGGGTACACATTGATGAATTGTCACTTGTAATTTGTTTCTAATGATATTAAAATATTGTTATTATTCCCGTTATAAGTTTAAACAAGGGTAATAAGGTGGAGTGGCAATTCTGACAGGTCTATGCTGTTTTCCTCAGTATCACAGACAAATGTTGGGGTGGTCACTTCACTAGTATTGAGAAATAATCTGAACAGTGAGAGAAAATTTTGATTATCTAAGGGCTAATAGAATTTTCAATTAACAAAATTTCTTTTATTAGCGTTCTGTGTAACGTAGGCTATAGATTTCAAATACTTCCCTTAGGCAGGTATTCTGTGCAACGTACGCTATAAATTTCAAATACTTCCCTTAGACAGGTAACCACTAATCTGCTAGAGCAAAAGATGATATATCTCTTTAGCCAGTACTATGATGACATTACAAAACAATTTTAAAAAAAGAGAATTGAAATGATAGTTTAAACTTATAAACGCAGAGTAAGCTACCTTCTTACTTAGTAACGTGATGACACTGCGAGAAAAACAGTGTTAATGAGAAGACACTGATCGGATTTTACAAGGCAGATTTCGTAAAAGTTTACTATCTTACTACACAAATGTTCACTTGCCCATGCTAACTCAATTACTTCATAGGTTAATCCACATACAACAATTTGGCATATTGTTATGAAAGACCTATTTGCAGTGAAAACTACTATAAATAAAACTATTAATTTTAACTTACAATACTTGCATAGAATTGACAATGTAGCAGTTCGGGAAATCAGCTAAAATTGGTTTGAAATAGTTGCAACAATCGACGGGAAGTCCATCATGTAAGCAGTTCTTGAATATATGATTGCAAACTCTGAAAAATAAAGGAAAAACATAGAAAGTAAAGTAAGTAATGCTATTTGCATTCATTATCCTCGTTCATATCTACACTAGGTGAGTCCTGTAAGATGGACAGTTGTTATACAGATGCCCAAACAATTAAAATATCTTCCGATTCTTCATTTTGGAGTAGAGAATATTGTTTCTTCTACATCAATAATGGAACATTAAGATAGCTTAAAGAATCAAATAATTACCTTTTTACATTCAAACTGTTGTGTATTGAAGTAACAAAATAAACAAAGTTTAAATGAAGGCAATGTTTAGGAACATACTATTTTATTAATATTACATATTAATAATTACAATGTAATATCACATTGTTTAAAAGTAATCGACGCTTTGGGAGAAAATGTGAGAATACATATATTGTTTTTTAAACATAAAATTATGAATTCACATATGCACCATTTTGTTCGTTGTATTTCTGCCACATTTCAGACAATACCATAATCACGCCAAAGTGACATTTCTGGTAGTCCAACAATTGCAACACGTGGTGTTCACAGTACTCTGCATCTGATGGTATTAGGGCCGGAATAGCCAGCGAAAACATAGAAACCTCTCGCCCAAGTTCTCTCAATTTCTGACAGGTCATTTTAAACGCATGCGATATGCCATTGACAGAACGACATCCTTTCTGTTGTCCGATTCGGGAGTTTTGTGAGAATTGTTAGCTGCATTCCCGTTATTTGTTAAGATTACAGTTTTGAGTGTTTCGTTCTGCGCAGTGGCAGCAGCTCGGTAGGCACTCTTTCCTTCTAATCTGACCAAACTCATAGCATAATCTTTCTGGGCGTCAGTATACGCTTTGCTAAAGCAAATGATACTTCTCCTGATTTTGATTATGATTTTTCTGGACATTGTTCTCGCAGGTTAACTACTTTCTATCTCTCGTGATAAATGGCTTTAGAAATGGCTCGAGTTTCTTATGTTTCGATTAGAGATTCCCAAATGAAAATTGGATCAAGTAAATGCTTTAGAGTAGGATCATGTGACACCCAATCTTAAAGTTTTTTTTTCTGTAATTACCTTTCTCCAAATGATTTAATAATGTTAAGTGGTGGATATTTAGATCATTGGGGGTATCATTATAGCTTACTTGCCGATCTTGTCAGAGCTTTGACGGAATATCATCCACTTTCCTAATAAATGGTGAGGTGAGAAGTATCTTTCATATTAAAGTTTACAGAAGGAAAGGACTTAGCTATATTTTGGTTATTGCAAACGTATCTTGGTCAAAGTCACAAATTTTGTCACAGGTCTTTGCAGCCTCTTTTACCTTTGTCGAAAGAAAACTGCAAAACGTAATGCAATTTTGCAGAAATGTTAATCACTTTGTCGCAACAAAACGTTTCGTTAGATTATAAGAATTCCAATTCCTTTTTCTTTGTATATAGATAACTTCAAATTACAACTGTCAAATGACACTAGGACGAACTCGTTGTACCTCATATAGTCTGAAATTTGGAACGCTCATGCTATCTTGTGATCAAATGACTGACTACTTTTTGTTTCTTTCCAGCAATGTCCTATAATCGGCTGCAGTTTCTTATTTATTTTCTAAAATTAATAGTGTCGATAATGCTGTATACTAGAGTTACTTCATATTATAGTTTACGCAAGAGATAGATGGAGAGAAGCAAATTGAGTAACCACCTATCTCTTGCGTAAACTATAATATGAAGTAACTCTAGTATACAGCATTATCGACACTATTAATTTTAGGAAATAAATAAGAAACTGCAGCCGATTATAGGACATTGCTGGAAAGAAACAATTTCTCCTATCGTTTTCTGTCACTAGTTAATAATACTGATATCACATAACAGACTGAAATAAATTTATAATACTAATTTCTATCTTTTGTATATATATAAACCACAAACAGAATTACTTCTACGTGTAAGTATGTCCCATTTTACGTTATAACAGTCCTGGTTTGATTCAATTTGGAATAGCAACCCAATAGTTTAAAGATCCTGAACAACAAACACGGAACATTAATTTCTAAATTATTGCTCATTATTGTGTCTCTATTCTATAATCTTCATAAACTAATTCATTTGCAATTCCTAATTTTTAAGTGTACGTATGATAATTTGTGTGAACTCCTTAATGTGCATGTGTTTGTTACTCAGGGTACACCCATCTTCGAGATGTTTAATACTGTTATTAAATGAGGAAATGTAATTATTTTAATTTGCTGTTTGAATGCTGCAGAGGTTTACATAGTTGTTTACAGTTGTTTACATAGCTGTACGGGTACTGAGTTTACATTTGATCTTTATGCAATATCCAGTGAGTTAGTTGTTTTGTGTGTGTAAAGATAGCTAAACAAATATATTTGGCTAACAGAAAGGTATATACTTTCAGAAAAACGTTAAGGTTCGTTGATATTGTCCGAGAATTTTCGAAACTAATCAATATCAAACTTAAACATACATTTTTTGAAACAAATGCTCTTCCTCGTGTAAGTAATTTATTTAGTTTTTTTTTTTAATAAAATGTTAGTTTGTAACCACATTTGTGAGTATGATCGCATTCTTTGCTTAGTGTACAATCACAAACATACTATATCTTTGAACATGCTGAAAAGTTCTAAAGCTTAGCTACAACAATTTGCAATTGACTGGTTTGATAAGGTAAACGTTTTTTTAATTATTATTATTATTTCATTCATGGCAATAAGACTGCAACAACTCTGTGTCTCAGTTTCACTCTTTTAGATTCTTTTAGTCCTTACCTCCCCTTCCTTTCGACCCTAACCCAGCTTCTTTACTGGAAATCTTTGAATTTTCCTCTTCCATTAGAAAAATCCCTCGAAAATACGATTCATGGATAGACTCAATCGAGCGAAATAGTATTTTTTGGTTATTTTCACATACAGTATTGTTTGGCAACATTTTCATGAAATGAATGCTTTCTATCATTCTCACTTAATAATCACTCAACTGTAGTTAAAGGCAGATCAAAAATATAATAAAAGAGAAAAATCGTAATCTGCTTCATACGCGCAAGATTTAATAAGGGTAGTTGTACTTTACAGTTGACAAATGCCAAGATGTGAATAAATTCATCAGATATTTAAGTATCGTAGTGGTGCGCCAAATCAAATAAACATTTTTCTTACATCTTTTCTCTTTCCTCTTATAAATGCAAGGTAGGAACTTCAGCATACCATAGAAGAATTAAATATCTTTCTTCGAGCAGTAGTAAATAGCATATGTTTTATGAGAAAGTGTGATATATATTGGTTAGATTTGAACCTTAAAAGTAACGACAATTTAACTATTGTTATTTATAGGTCAGCGGCTGCCTAGCACATTGCAGTATGGATTCAATTTTTGGTGAGGTATTATTATGTTCAATCTTCAAGAGTTAATCTCGCTACACCTAAGCATAGAAGTTATTCCTGGGAAATACTGTAAAATGGTTTATTTTTATCGTATTACAGGTTGAAGATACAATTTTCATAGGATAGCTCAGTGCCTTCTAATAGATTGTTTGTTCATTCGAGAATAGATATTGCCGTAATCGAAGCACCATCATGCCTCTATGCAATTAGCTTATTGTGTCTTTACAATAAGAAAACTTTTTACAAACACGTCTTATTTAGAGAGCTGCTTCTCTTGCTAACCTTCATTCGTGTACGATTTTCCTCTTGTTGTAGCAAATCAACAGTTTTTAGTCTATCACTTCGCAACACTTACAATAAATTATTTTTCTATTTTGGTCCTCATTCTCTTTATCGGTATGCATAAACGCAATAAAAAATGTGGTTCTATTTTGCGGTAATCGATATCACATATTGATTTTGCAAATGACGACAGTAACACAAAGAGTACATTTTGCAGTCATTTATCCGTCACAACTTTTATCACACTTACTACTACATTTTTTACAAAACGAGTTCTCGCTATATGTTGATATAGGCATTTTTGGAAATCTTACACTAAATGTTTAAGTACTTTAATACGTATCCGCTTAATTGACTAAACTACGTCGTGCGTTTGAAATACCACTCAAACTGTTAATAATCATTCCCAAACCTTGTTGATAATAATTTATTATTGTTTTATTTAGTGAGTTTAGTTAACCACTAGAGTGAGAAAAATTACTTAACCTTTGCTGTAGTCAAACCCAACTTTAAAATTTTGAAAGGAAACCCAACTAAGGATAGAAGTAATTGCTCCAAAATCTGATTTCCAGGGTACTTTGCCCAAGATTTGGATTCCAAAGTAAACTCTTTTAAATTAAAATTGGCCTCTAAAAGGTGTATAATTGGCCTATAAACTATCAAACTAATTTACGGAGATACCAATTTTAAAATTACGTGAGGTTGAACCTTTGACTCCTAGAATATTGCTAAAAGTATGTTCTTCTTCTGAGAACCACGAATCCAAGACGATATCATTCAAAATTTGTATTTTTTTAATGTATTACCCATACAAGAAAACGAATAAACCATTCAGGTTTAACGAGATAAAACGAGATATTGTGACGTCAAGTGAAATTAGAGGAGAATCTATACCAAGAGAATCCATAAACCTTCCAACTTTAAAATCTGTTTTCAAAATGAATTAACCTAGGAGATATTGCCAAACCTGTAACTAAGCTATAAAATGGTTTTACACATTATCATTTTTAAAGCAAATCCTTCTGCTGACATAAGTGACCTTGACCTTTGATCCATGAACATTTTCAATGCTCATGGACATTAGGAAATACGTAAATGTTTATAGGGTTTTAGGTTAAGAAAAAAAATATATGTTTTCCACGGTTCTAAGACTTTACTCCTATTACCCTGGATTATGGTACCTTTACGTAAATATACCTCAAACCGTGCAACACAAACTAGAATATAAAGCTATCGTTGTCCTAAATCAGAGACCAAAGGGAAAATATTCAAAAATAACTCCTCAATAGCGTTATACCATATGACGAGGGAGCATTATCTATTTTTTTTTTTTTTTTTTTTTTGCAAAAATGTACTGTGATCTATAACAACCACAGACGTCACGCGGCTTCCAATTACCAATCAGCTACGAGTAGGATGGACTGAAACCTATACTACTACTATGGTGAATAGTGTATATGTACTCAGTTATAGTCAATAACACACCCTGTTAACCTAAACACTTGATACGCAAACAACGAAGTTACAGAATAAATGTTCGTGCATTTTTTTTATGTGGTGTGTATAAATTGTTTAGAGATTTTTATCATTACATTAACTAATACGTTACAGAATTTTATAGACAGAATTTTCCTGTATTTATTATTTTACTGTATTTAATTGCTATTAATATATTTCTTAGTATTTCCACTTGGCGTGAAGCTTTGGCAATGGATGCTATATTAATATTTACTTCTGTATCCATACAATACGAGGTTTTGCAGTTTAGTCCTGCTGTGATGTCAGATACTTTTCTCCTTGAAGTCAATCCCAAGAAGCTTGTGCT
Organism: Thermobia domestica; assembly: GCF_964235325.1. Taxonomy (NCBI): domain Eukaryota; kingdom Metazoa; phylum Arthropoda; class Insecta; order Zygentoma; family Lepismatidae; genus Thermobia; species Thermobia domestica. Next base: position 37,116,949 of record NC_137463.1, on the reverse strand, counting down.
CATTGATTATTAATGATGTACAAATTTTATATCCTAAATGTCTCCTCAAGGCATTTCTTCAACAAAATTATTTTGATTACATTTAAATGCAAGAAGTAACGTTTTTGGTCTTTAGTTTTCTTCCTAAATACAAGGTGATTTGAAATTACGCTCAGTCATCTATTCCGCACGAGAAATGTCTATTCTAGTAAAATATGAACTAGAACACTTTAAAGTTAAACATATACTATTGGGAGATAACATAAGCTATTACATTGATGGGTTAAATATTAAAATTTTTTTATGGTCTTTCAGCTACAAACAAACGTTTTCAGTTAGTATATTTTTGTAATGAAGGCATGCTATCCTCATTTACTGATAGACTCTAGTTACATTTATGTTTATGCAGATCCTAATACTATATAATAGGAAAGTGACGAGACGTCTAATGCAATTTAACAAGTGTGTAGTTCCATTGCCAATTTCCTAAGTTTGCATATAAACATTTGCAATTAGAGTTAAGTATCGCATGTATAAATGTGATACTATCTCATTCATTTTTATTGTCTACAAACTCAAAATTATTTGCTATGAATCATATTGTACAACTTGAGTTTTCTTTGTTCAATTGAGTGGACTTTATTATAACGCATAAACGCATTCACTTCCACTTAGGCATTTCTTTTGTGGGTGGTTGGAACTATTTGCAAATAGCCACTACCACCTTTTTCTACAATTTCATTACACATGTTAGCATTATACGATTTCCAGAACATCTGTACTGTTCGAAGGCCAAACTCAATTAGTTTAACTATTTCAATTGACATTTGATACCCTACATATTACATTATTACATATAATTGTTTTAATGCGTATGTCAATAATTTGCAATTGATCTATTCAGATGAAATAACGGCATTTTAAAAAGTTGAAACAGTGCTCATCTTTCTGTACAAGAACGATCGGTTTCTATCACTGGTGATGTGAAATTGTGGTGATCAACATCGTGTCTGCAAATTATCTCGGTGTTCTAAGATTTCCTTTCAGATTATCATTTTACAAATTATTTCATACTCATTCATTGTTATTAGTCCTAATTTCCTTTCAGTCTGAAGATCATGATAGTGGTAGTTAAGAGTTTAATTATATATTTTAGGTTATAGAGATTAAAAATAGTTACATATTTTGTATTACGACCACAAGACACTCTAAAATGTTATTTTAATATTTAAACTTTAAAGGGAAATCATATCTATGCTGAAATTTATGTGACTTATAGTCATAATGAAAATGATATAACTCCATTGAGAACTCTAAAATGCTTCCAAGCAATGTATATTAATACACTGTAGAGTAAATGATAATAATGGTTTGTATTACGTCTATTATATGTTATTAAATAACGTTTTTACTTACGTTGAATTCCATTCAACACCAAAAGAGCAGAGTGCCAGTGCTAAATGCATGACTTTAGTACGAGTATCTCCTGATTCAACTTCGTATGTCACGGAACTGTAGAAATACTTTGTCCATAACATGATTGCAATGATAACAGCAAAGACAGCCAGAGAGACCCAAACAACAAACCATATAATTCTAGACACATAAAAATAATAAACAATTATTTTCGAATAATACGTATACTTTTCAAATAAATTATTTAATATCTATAGCTATATAATCATACGGTAATTTGTTTCATTTAACTGATTTATATCCATAAAATTACACGGAAATTCAAGGTTGTAACACTCAATATATATTTGAACAACATAGTCATATCATTATCAAATTCAAATAAATTTTAGTCGTTCGTCCATTCGATAATGAGGAGTTTGTGATGTCATTTGTGTATGATAGTGTTTATGTCTTCCAAATAAAATCTAAGGATTTAGAGAAAATGATCCTTTAATTTCACAACTGATAATATAAATGACAAGAGTTATATCTCATATATTACTATTATATTTCATATTCGAATCTAGATAGCAAAGTATATTCTTGATCCGTTGAGAGAGAAAGAGAGAGATAGGAAGAAACCTACAAATGCATAACACACATTCTTAGTCCGGAATTATTCATACATAATTGAACAAAGGTATTTTTTTTTATTATTTTTGAATTTTAATTTCCATTTAGTAAAAAGAACTTCTACTGCTCGACAAAATCGGCATTTTTTATCCAGGGGTGCCCACAGAGGGGGGCTGTGACTCAAACTGTGTAATTGAAATATTAGGGGGGTAAAAATCTATATAAATATGTTTGAGGGGGTGTAAAAATTAATCGAAAAGAAGATTTTTTCATGGAAGAATACCTACGGATACACAATTGGGGGGTGCGTCATGGACATAAGGGGGGATGGGCACCACTGGTTTATCTGTTGATTTGTTATAAGATAATTTTCATTCATTTATCTGATTTTGATAAAGGTTCAGTTATACCTTCCTTGTGTCTTTGGAACTATCATATTCTTCTTGATTTAAATCCGAGACAAAAAGATAGTACATGGACTAATATTAACTGTATAATGCAAATTTTCACACGTTCATGAAGCAACAAGAGAGGAATTTTCCAGTTCAATTCAAGTAAAACATATAACTTTGACACAAAATCGAGCGTATATTTTCTTTAGAAATTCACGTACATCATGAGATCCGATTCAGGTACAACCGGGGAAACTGAACCCAATTTGCAAAATTTCTTACAGACATGATATTATAAGAACATTTTCCAGTTTAGCTTCCGTATAATAATCTAGTTTATGAAAAATGTGAATATTTGTGGTTCAAATTCGGAGGAATGAAGGGATACATTTACCAGTCATATCTTGAAATTCATGACGGTTATAGAAATGGAAATGGAATTTTTGGGATTTAGACTTTTTGTTTAAAATTACATATGTACATATATATATATATATATATATATATATATATATATATATATATATATATATATATATATATATATAGTGTGTAACAAAAGGTACGGCAAAATTACACGGTGGATTCCTTATGGGTAGACAAACAAGAAAGTTTATATGACCATATGGCACGAATGCATCGTTAAAGAGTTACGACCATTGAGCCATCTGATGCTGTGAAATAGTCACATTCTGGGATTGTTTTCATGTAACTCATTTTATATAGCAACATTAGTGGCGATGATGCCATCTATTCAGTTAAAAAAATTAACTATTTGAGCACCCAAAAGAACTGTTTGGCAACAATGAGCTGGCTTCAACAATTCCCTCAAACGAACTGTGTACATTGTTTTCTAGATACTTTTTCTGGTAATAGTAGTAAAAGAAATTTCAGCTTTCTACGAGAAACGATATAACGTATCATTTTTAAACTCTGTGTACGTAGTTTTAACTTGTGTTTTGTGGTTGTTTCGTTGCAATGACTTTTTAATAATAACTACGAGGAGTGTGTATTGAGAAGCAACGCTTTCCAAACTAATTGGTCGTTCTAACAATATTGGAGCCATTTTATATTATGAGATAAATCTTACTTTGAGACAGACCTAACCTTTTCAGTAACAATGAGCAACTTTCAACAATAACCCGTTCAAATTATCGAAATTCTATACCTTTAGTTAAATAGATATCTATGCTGACAATAATACTAAAAACTTTCTCCAGTTTCAACAAAAAAAGTAGTTTCCTTATAGAATGCTTATATAGACCGTCTTCTGTTTTGCCATTGCTTTGCAACAATTACATTTCGATAATAGCTACGAGAATTGAATAGTGATTAGAAACGCTTTGGAAACTCTACGATTAGTTGCTCTAAAAGTATTAGAGCTTTATTTTTTCATTGTAAATTAAGTCTGAGTTTGACATAGTTTGACCCCGTTTGGCAACAATGACCTGCTTGTAACAATAATCGCATAACAAAATAAAGAAATTACACATGTACAGTTCTTTAGATATGTTTGCATTCAGGAGTAAAAGTGGATCTGAAAAGGTACGGGGACCCATGACGTTACTCCTTCCCCCGTACCTATTTTTTTAAGAAGTGGGAAGACGCCAAAGAGATTTTTGGAAATTGTGTAACGGCGTTCCCTTGCGTTCCCCCTCACTTTTACCACCTTTGTAGTGAGTTTTACTACAAAGCTCAATTGACTTCTGAGTCAGGATAATCAAATTATAATTCATCTTTCATAAATAATAATCGCCTCCAGCATAGCAGCATCAACAATACGATGAATTGATAAATACAATTTTCCTACATATTGCTATATTCATTTTGCTTAATTAGTTGGTTTCATCGATAAATTATTTATTTCGTTGGTATTTCGCCATTGATTTTATGTAACATATCGCATATAGTAAATTGGTGATGGTATCGCTGTACGTGGAACTAAAAACGCACTATTTAAACGATCAAAATAGCCTTAAAATAAAATCACTCAAAATTTTCACTCTTGATTCTGAAGTAACTCTTACACTTTGTATTAATTGTCAGTGTTATGAATAACTGTTTAATAATAGTGCGCTATTAACTAAGGATTAATTGAAATATTTTTCATAGCATAGAGTAGTTTCTTTGATGTCAGAAAATGTTTATCGAGTTAATTTCATTGCTACGTTTCACATTATTAGTATCTACGTAGTATTTTATTGATGTATGTGCAATACATTCATGTTAAAACGTTATGTATTTTGAACCAATTACAATTCAAGGACACTTACTTGTGTGAAACAGGAAACAATAAAAATAAATTGTAGTGTTTCTAGCAATATTTGTCATTAGCTCAAAATTTGATTGATCTGTATTTAGTGCCAGTCGTTTGAAGTTATGATTAATCCAAAGTTAGGTATATTGTGAGTTCAGTTCTTAACCCACAACATCAAAAATTATAAATGAATCTTTTAAGCCACATAGAAAAATTAATCGTATAAATATACAGAGTGTAGCATAAATGCATGGCCAAAAGTGACGAGGTAATCGCGGACATAAAATAAGTAAAAATGTTCCTATAAATGTGAGTCCGACGCCGCTTCGTTTCCGAGATACATGGTGTTCAAATGTTGAGTCTCTCCAATGGCTCATTACGGGAAAGTGAATCAAAATGTTCAATATTACAGGAATAACACACTCACGTGGAATTATGTCTGTGGAAATACATTTATACTAACATACAGAATGAAACTGATCAACATTTGAGATTATTGGGTTGTCAGTGTGGCCAGCCTGGTACAAAGTGTTACGTTTTCAAATAGCACTAGACGTTCACACGTTAGCATATGATTGCTGACATCGAAATGTTTCTAAACTTGGGGGAGATTCCCCATCACCAACGGTTCCACTCGCTGTAATATTGAACATTTCCATTCACTTTCGCATAGTGAACCATTGGAGGGACTCGACATTTGAACACCCTGTATCTCGGAAACGAGGTAGCATCGGATTCATGTTTATAGAAACATTTTTACTTATTTGGATATCCGTATTCATCTCGTCAGTTTTGGGCATGTATTTGTGTTACACCCTGTATATTCTGTTTTTATGCATTTAAAAATGTCAATATAGTGTAACTTTATATTTGTAAATAATATAGCAAACAATGAGAAGGCAAGTAATACTTGCAAAATACATTACCACTCACTATAGTATCAGATGTTGTTACCTACCTGATAATCAAACACGGAGCTTCTCGAATATGTTTCAACCCGTCCATGGACGAGTAAGACAGGAATTCCTTGATTGCGTCACGTATTGCTGCATATATTTCCACAATGGTTTTACTCAGGAAATATTTGAATCTGCAAAATGAAACCGAAATTAAACTTAACTGATGAAACTCGTTATCTTATTCTTCCGTGTGAATCAATAAAACACACACACACACAGAGAAAATTAATGTTATGTGCACTGGACTTTAGGGTTTGAATTTATGAATGTATTTTGTTAAGCAGAATCCAAATTTCGAAACCAAAAGACAATCCACCTTATCAATTTTTATGAAGGAAAAACTTTAGTGATTTTTGCATAGGGAGAATGTACGGGAAACAGCCGTACAAAAAACAAAGTTCTGTGTGGTGCACCCAGGGCATGGATTCGATGTATTTTGGTACACAGAATCCAAATTTCGAAACCCCAAGACGATCTACCGTGTCAAATTTTTTTTTGGGGGGGCGAAAATCCTTGAGCGAATTTTGGTAAGTATTTTAGTACCGATATAAGACTGATCACGTTTTTCGCCCATCAAACAAAATTTACACGGTGAATCATTCTGGGGTTTCGAAATTTGGATTCTGTGTAACAAAATTACATCGAATCCATCCCTTGGGGTTCGGTGCACAGAACTTTTGTTATTTTTGTGTGTATGTGTGGCTATGTAATAGTTCTGATTGAATTTTGTCTTCTTATCTAGAAAAATTTCTTTCAGAACTTATAGGTTTCTTATTTTAAGAATAGAATTTTTAAAGTAAATCAATGGCCATTGGGAAATAGGGTTTAACAAAATAAGCAATACTTCATATATTAATAACGTAAGGTTCCAAATTAAATATAATGATTCATAGAAGGTTTTCCTTTGTTATATCATTTTATAGTTTTCGTAACTGACATAAAAACTTGAACTGTAAGAAAAAGAATGCATCAGCAAATCATACAAGAATCCGGATACAATTTGTGATTAATGTACCAAACCATTCTCTCCTTAAATCAACTTTTTCAGCTATATATATATATATCTGTACTTAAAACATTACTTCAAGTTTATTTATTGACCAATATTGCTTGGACAATCATCTGTTTACTAAAGATTAAGTATTATCATTCTATTCACAATAAAAATAACTTAATTCAAAGTAGCGTTTTATTTGTATATGTAAAGAAACTTAAAAAGTGGGGATGATGTTCTTCTTTTTGTAAACAATATTGATAACAATTTATACATTTCTAGCTTTGTAATGGTGACTGTGCTTTACATTGAAGCTCTATACATTGCGAGATATCAATTAACTTTTTAGATATTTCCTTTAAGTTGAGATTATCCCCAAAATGGGGTTATTACTATACTCAAAATTGAGCACGTGCTCTTAGGATAATAGTACGATGCTCAGTCAAATGGTATATTGGAAGGTTATATGTTTTTAATTATTAGAGTTATAAACGAAATGAAGTTGAGTTTAGTTGATTGATTTTGAGTTCAGCAGTGAGGCTATATGAGACGGGACCTACTGATTAACATGAAATCCGAACCACATGAAATCCCACCGGGAATCGAACCTGGGTCTTCCACGCCATAGAAGCGTATGCTAGCCGCTTAGTCACGAAAGGAGCTCAACGAAATGAACTAGATTGCTGCCCTCATAAACACTATATATATAGCTCATTTAGTTCGAATTTCTATGTGTTAATATACTTAGATTAAGGTCAATTATTTTTTTTTCCTTCGGGCTTTTGAATGAAGCTAAAGCCTTGATTTAACATCGTAATGAAAAAGGCAACTGTCGGATATCTAAAATTAACTAATTCCATTCAATGTACAAACGCCTTACAACAGTGCAATACACGTTGTAAAGAATCATGTTCTTAGACGCATGCTTACTTGTAAACGTAAATACTCCGTTGTCATGTCTCTTTGACAGATGACAGATTTTTCTGACACATAGGCTGATCCAACAAATATCTATTACTACTTTTTCTACACAAACGTTTTTCGTAGGAATGTTCATACATACCTTACTCATCAACACTCGAACATTTACTGGCTTCGAACTGTACTGTACTTTTCGCTTTTATTCATACTATATAAACAGAAAAATATTCTTACCGAGCACATGAAGATAGTCCCGTAACATTCACATATCTTTCCAGTTCTTCTTTGTGATTTTGTACCATCACCAGTGTAGTACGAACAGTGCCAACCTGTTTTGGTTGTCTTTGCAGTACCTGCTTACTTGTTTCACACTTTCTGGCTTTTAAACATTTGTTATATAGAAGCTTCATAACGGAGATAACGGTAAGATAAGCAAACTCAATCAAAGACATTAAACTTCCACCGAAGAACAACGATCCAACACCACCGAAAGAAACTGAAAGAAATATAATTCAAAGTCAGACTATTAAGTTCCTGGGATTATTGTAAAGTAAACGACACCAAAGTTTTTATTGTAGTGAGTGCAAGGTTGGACGGAATTCGCTCCCTATTGAAAATCTTTAATTTTTATAAATACTTAACTAATTTTCATAAAATTAAAGTATTTTATTCCTTACAATGTGTAGAATTTATTACATGACGTACCCTATCTTTTGTATCGTTGCAGGTATCAATAGCATACCATGGTGCAATATCCAAACTTGCGTGAGAAGATTCAGCGGTACGAAATACGGCAGTCCGTGGTACAAGCAAAGAATTAGTGGGAAAATGAGAAAGAGCATAGTTACTTAGTAAATGCAAAGACTATAAGGAATCACCATTAGAAGTTAGTAGACACAGTGTTGTGCAGCAATTAGGAAGTACTGTTGTTACCTCTCAACATATATGACGGAGGAAAATGAACAAGTGGTTCAGGAAACATTCACTTAAAATCATTAGAAATCATAAACATAGTCATCTCGCGAAAGTAGTTTTATCCGACAAACATTCTGAACTGTTCTGAAGAATATTTTGTTTTAAATTTTCTTCCATAGAAACCACATTATTACCAGAAATCATCGATGACAGATTCTGATCATGGTTGGATTATGGGGAGATAATCCTTCCTTGGTATGAAGACGGATCCGAAGGTCCGATCTTTTCAGTAATATCCTGTCGTCTGATGAAGCAGTGCTTCATGTTGGACGGTTTCTTAACCAGAATAATTGTTATTATTTGACAAGAAAGAATATGACGGTAGTTGTTGGAAAAAGCCAACATTAGCCAAAGATCATAGTATAATGGGGCACGATATCCAGGAAGGATGTGTATACAAGAGTCATTCGAATGATTGTTACGTTTCCAGATTATGTTCACGGTATTGTATTCACGTGGGACAATTTCTACGACTTAATCTTTATTCAAGATGGGGTTCGCCTCCTTTCGCACGTCCTGTCTTATCTGGAACAACACAAAATTTTCATGACGCTGGTTGGGGCGTCATGGCTCACTTGAATAGCTAGCATCCACTTCTGATCTAGCACCTTAAGACTTCTTCCTCTCGGGATGTACAAAAGAACAAGTCTCTCGCACAAAACCAAAACCTTTTGATGAATCGGAGGACTAAATTCGCCAAGTTCTTGCAAATATACTATTGGAGTTTCTCCAGAAGCCAATCTCAAATGCCTGTACCGCTTTACGAAAACTGTTGAATAAATATAATTATTACGTGGAATTTCCGCAATATATAAAAATTCCGCAGTAGTAAGGAACAAAATGTTTTCCTTTTTTCAGGAAAATTAAGTAAGTATCTTAAAAAAAACTAACAATAATTTCCAATAGGTAGTTAACTCCGACTAATCTTGTGCAATTATGTGGAACGTAACTCAAAGAGAATTTTTACATACAGTATGGCACTTAATATTTAAAATTCATTTTCATAAAAGTATTAAGATGAAACATGTATTATTATGACTAAATAATAACGTACTCGATTCAATTTTCACATCAATACTTTCCGTATTTGGTACGTTAATGTAATAATTAGATCTAACAAAGCACCTACCAAAAATTATTGTTATAGTTAAAACTTGTCCTATTCTTGTCTATATAGTGTTATTTCTTTATTTGCATACGTATTAAATATACAAGAATAATTTTTAGACTTTAAAGTCTCCTAAAGCATTTTTACGTTTTATTTTCAAATAAAATTAAATAAGGTAAATTATTTGAGGGTGAGAGTGCATCATTCACATTGTAATTAAATACATTATATTCATTAACGAATAACTTTCCACATGTATTCAATTTATATAAAACATATTTCAGTTATAATATGTTTAACATTGATTAGCTGAGATGAACATAAACTGAATTTTTTGAGAAACAATCATAAGGAAAATGCAACTCCATCAAAATGAGTCAAACAAATAGATAAGTAAATAAACATTCACGTACACCACCTAATTATTGTCATGGAAAGTAAGGATAACAAGTTATCATAATGATATACGTTTAATCAACAACCATTCACTCAAATATTTCTAGTTCCCATAGACATGCCAGATATTGGACGATAATTAAAAAATGGAGTGTAACAATCGTATAAATGTTTGACATGTTTGGCATAATATGTTGTACACGACTATTTCATGAACTTCTTCCGGTATCTTAGTGATACGTAATCACCAACATTTCGCATTATTTAAAAGTATTTTTCAATTATGTTTGATCATCGATGGAATTTTATCGAATAATGTAGCCAACTTTTGTTTTCCACTCAAATTCGTATAATTATGCTAGACAAACTCCACTTTAAAATTATAATTTATATACCATATTACTCTAAAATGTAACAGTCAAAATTTATTTTCAAAAAATACTGCCACTGCAACTACAAAAGATCTGAATTGGCATTTATTACTCATTCTTTCTTTTCTGTGCAAACGTTTGTTGTCGCTACTTTTTATTTTTATTATTTTGTCTTCCTTTCTACCTTTACATTACTTTCTCCAAATATATATTTAATCACTTTTTGTAAGAACATAGGCATGTATTCTGCTATAGTAAACTGAATGTTTGTCAACAAAACAAAATATTATTTACTTAATATTCAATCATATTTAAGTTTCGGTATTAAGCAGTCAAGAACACTCAAAACAGATCAGAATTAAGTGTTAAAATCATCTTATATAGCTATCGAACAGTAGGTAATACTCTCACGTAACTGATAAGGAGCGGACATGAATCTGTCACCCGGACATCCGAGTCAAAGCTAGTTCATTTGATAAACATAACAAATATATGTTAGTGCACAAAACATTATGTGCCATGGACAACGGAGTAAGTTCCTGGGACCCTTTAACCCTGTTAGTATAAAAAAAATGTAGACTCGCAATGAAATAGATATTACATAAACACTGTTCATTGGAAAGTCATTTTTTTAGTACTTCATTCTCTTCAGCATGAAACAAGCTCTCCAGAGGTGCTATGAGTTGATGCTCATAACATACTTGATCAGAGAAAATTGGGAGAATGTCGGGAAAATTCCCTCCAGAAATCCCTCCCATCAAATTTGAAACCCTCTGCTGTAGCCCTGGGTAAAAGCACACAATCCAAATGTATCTTGAAAAAATACAATAAGAGATAAGAACTTTGTGTACCAAGTTTTGTATTGATAGACAGAATAGGTTTGAGGGGAAAACGTGTATTGGTGTAAAAGGTTTTCCCTCATAACTATAAGCAATGACTTTCCAATTAACAGTGTCGATGGAATAGATATTTCACTGCGAGTCTGCGATTTGCTTTATACTAACAGTCAATGGGCCTCTGGGGCTTATTCCACTGTCCATGGCACCTAATTTTTGTGCGCGAATATATCTTTGTTATGTTTATCGAATGAACTGGGTTTTACTCGAATGTGTGGATGACAGGTTCATGTCCGTTCCTTGTGAGTATAATTTATGATACGGTAAATTCATATTTTCATAGACATTAATAGCTTCCAATTTATCATTCCATTCAGATTTCTAATTTGCCCTCAGTACTTTTACAAACACATGCAATACTATAAATACGATGTACTGTTATTATACCTCATATTATTTATCATCAATTGTCTTTAGCATTTGTTGTTTCACACTTACCCAACATCTCAAGATCTCCAAACATTACATCACGTGAAAATCTTATTGTTGGAAACTGTGATATCTGAAATACGATTGTTGGTGCTTCAATTCTGTAAAAGAAGATTATACAAAATTCATCAGGAAAGTTGCATTGTATGAGTTGTATGAGCCTCATACGAAATAAGAATGTTTTGTTTACCGATATGCAAAAAACTAACCTGTTAGTGTGTAATGTATTGAAATTGTCATAACGTTCAAGCGATGGGAAGGATGAAAACAGTAGAAATAGGAGCCAGAATAGAGAGAATTCCTGGTAAATGTTGCATAATTCAAAACATTAAAAAATTGTCTTCTTCCTTTATTAAGTTCTAGACACTTGAAGAAGTTCGTGGCTCAGTAGAAGAGCCTTCACCTCTGATGCGTGCGATTCCTGGTTCGATTCCAGTTCGTGTTCGTGGGTTTTCTTGGGCTTCTCCCATTTCCACACAGTTTATTCATTCTATCATTCCATTCATTTCTCATCATCACTGTTTACCTTAGTCTAGCGGGCATAATCGTAGGAGGTAACACTGAAAGATTTCATTTCATTTCTAATAATATACATTAATTAATTGCCATTTCAACCTTTCCTGTTATTTGGCTAAGCGGTGGTGATAGAAAAAGGGGGCATGCCCTGAATGTCACTTGTACGGTAATATTCTGAATTCGCAATGAACATATTTTCTATTATAATGAACACATGATATCGGATCCCAGGAATCACCATACGTATGTTTTTCATAACCCTGTACTAGATTGCCTATCGTTTTACTCGTTTCAGATTTGATGTTTTTATGAGATTGATTCATAAAATTGAGCTTGTTTCAAACATATCAAAATTGAAATTTCTGTGTTGTGGTTACATCACAAGATTGTTCACAAGTAGAACTGGCGCAATTTTGTTGGAAATCTCACAGTTGTGTAATCATTACATTATAACTATAGACTGACGTAGATATGGGGGCTTACATATAACCAGCCTTTTCTTCAATAAAACACGTACACTGAAAATAACAAAATTAAAAATGAAGAAATGAAGAAAATTAATTCTTTTACCTACAATGCAAATAACATTTTAGTAGAAAATAGTGCTGCAATTATGTATATAGATAACAAAACTAAACCGAACACTGGATTCACAAACGCACATAGTATAATTTTTGAAATTCCCCCTTTCTTATTACCCCCAATCGTTCGTGTGTTCTGCAGCACTATCGACAGCTGAAATAGAAGCCTAAAACATAGGGATGAAGGCAATAAAATAGGTTACAAATCAAAATGCCTTATTTGCCAATCTCTTTTGTAGGTGAGAGGTGCACAACAGAATGGGGTTAAGTGCTTGTGTTAGTGACAAAAGAGGTCTATCCTTAATATATGATTTTAACCATAAAATATTAAGAACATCTCACACAAGATGATGATTATTACAGTCTTTCTTGTAATTCAATGGGATATTTCTTTATAGTTTAAGTAAATTTCATACTTTAACATTAGAAAGGTTAATCTGACCATAAGTGAATGTCTCCGAAAATTCTGCGGAACAAAGAAATATTATCAAGATTTTTACGAGTATCACTATTGACACAATATTCATAGGTATGTTTGACTCATTTCTAAAGATGAAGTTGAGTAATGTTTTCATACACCCATCTAAAGATATCTTGTTCGATGGGACCAAGGCGACGAAAAGTTACGTTAATTCAAACCAATACAATACACCCTTAACGTAACTTCGGAAATTTATGAAGTAAAAATAACACTGAGATACTTTCTATACATTTTTATTATTTTTTTCTAATAAAGGTAAGTACTTTCCTTTACATTTAAACCACATTTATATTTATTACATTAAAATCATGATGGCATACATGGATACGTTAAATCAGTGCTAGATCCGTCACTTCTGAAGTGAGAAATATCTGGACGCGAATTTCTTCGATGTTCTGCCGTTTAATTCCACATTCTTATTCCACTGATGTTTCCATAATCATTAACTCTCATTAATCCGTTCTTTATTTTAAAGGACGTAATCATGTGACATATAACTAGTAATTTCATTTCGTAATGCCATAGCAGTCGTTTTAAATGCTTTTGAACCAGTAATTACATAGTCCCAAATTGACACACACGAATTAACAGCATTACTAAGGACTTTTCAGAAAGTATTAGCATTCAACTTTAAAGTTTAATAATATCTCATAATTCTTGTATATTATGCTTCAATTACTTATTAATTAAACTACTTTTCAATTCTAATAAATTTTGATAATTTAATGTAATATGCTTTTAACTGCATCCTGTATATTGCAAAAATCCCCACATCACAACAGACGCACGTGTCATTCCAACACGTGCTAATGATTACAAACAACCTAGCATAAAACAGGCCAATACGGAAGACACCGAGGAACACCGAAAGCAGACGGACCTCACGGAAGGACCCGAGGAGGACAAATGAAAGGAGGACCACCGAGGGAGCCAACATCAGTCGACCAACTGATCGCCTAACCTGAAGGGGCACCCGACAAAACATTTAGTATTCCTTCACTTGGTCATTGAGAAGGAGACATTGAATTAGACACACTTGTATTTATTATAATTTGTAAAAAACTTGGTGAAGGGGAAAAGACACCCAGTCTATCATTTGACTCTACCAAACATTACATGGTGTAGGCACCGGAGTTTTGTACGGGGCGCTCTCTTTCTTAACTTTTTATCTAAACACTGACAAGGTTAGTATCATAATTCAACTATATTTGACATAATCCTTCCCTGCCTCCCTCTCTTCTTACCATTCCTGAGTGCGATTTATGCCAGATACTAGGTCAGGTAAACGGACGTACAGATCAGGAGAGAATAATATAAATATGACAGAGGGTGCATCGAATTTATCCTTTAATATGCCACATTTAACGGCACGAGGACCCGGACAGGTTTTTTTATGCTATTCGACCATATGGCAGCAATGCAAGCATGGTCACCGGCTAAGAAAGAGGAAATTCTACCAATATATTTACAAGACACGGCACTAGATATCGTATTACAGCTTAAAAATCAAAATCAATTTGATACAATGAATTATGACAATCTAAAATCTAAGTTAGTAGCTTTATGTAGGCCAAAGGTCCCATCGTATAAAGCAGAACAGGAATTGTTCGAGATACAACAGGGAATGGACGAGAAAATAGACTCTTACTTTTTACGTAAACTTCGAGCAATAAGGCAGTTATTACCGGAAGTGACTGAAGAACCAAATATCCACCATTTATCTTTGGGTTTGCAGAGGAATTTCCTTAATAAGATAGCATTAGAAAGGTTTGCAACAGTAGAAGCGCTACAGAATAAATTAAACACACTGGAAGCCGCTATTGACCTTATAAGGAAAAGAGAACACGCAGAGCTATCACAAAAATTACATATGTTATACGGCCAGAACAATATACCTAACCTGAATAATACATCATATGGCCTATCAACAGAGCCAAAGTCAACATATCTTGGACAATATCATCATACCTATCCTGTACAAATGCAACCTGTTACACAACCAATGAACACCTATATACCTGGATATCAACAACAAAGTAATCCTTCCATGGCAATTCCTCCACCAAAAGCAAAATCCTCCACAAAGTGACCTCTCTACCTTGGCCAATAAAATGGCAAAATTATCGCTGGTGATAGCCTAGACGAATTATAAAAGCCATCAGAGGAATAGGAACCAGGGAAACGGAAGGAGAAACAATAATAATGGGAAGAAAAAACAGGGACAAGCCCGGAATAATGAACAAGTTGCTCCAACGGAAGATCAAATTTTGGTGTGCGCAATATGCCGAAGCGGGGGCATGGGGCATCTAATTGCTACAAGCGTAAAAAAACGCATAACGCAGCAGCTTGACAAGGGGCCTACAGTTACCATCACACGGAAGGAGGAGACCTAAAAGAAACTGACAAAAATATGAAATTCCTGCAATAAACGAACAATCAGGACAATTGGCAGAAAGACGGGAAAATATTGCATTAGAGGACGAAACTAACAGGTCGCATTTAACAATTAAAACTAGATAAGGCTTTCAGAATGAGATAATTGATACAGGAAGTACGGTTTACCTATGGCCAGCCCAAATCGTTCCCACTGGAACAAATATAATTCCATTTCAGACAATAATAAAAGGAATTTCAGGCAATAACATTCATTTGAACCAAATATCATTAATAAAATTTAGAATGGGTCAGACAACATTCACTCATTACTTTAGAGTAATTGGCAAGACAATGCCAATAATAATTGGAATCGATTTTCTCCAACGTTCGCATTCCACCATTGATTTAAACATAAATACAATCTCGTTTTTGTTTTAAACAACCGACGAAACCGCAGTTACCAGTTCAAAGTACAGAGAATACATTGTCAGCTTTAACGACTCAGATAATATGGCAGACGGACTACAATTATTTATACCTGACTAAGCAAATAACTTTGCCTCCAAAATCGCATACATATGTACAAGTAAGAGGAAAGAAAAAATAGGTGACAGAGAATTTCTATATGCATCATTGTTTCCTGGATTACGCGAGAAATATAGGTTAAATGCCCTCGATCAAAAGATAAAAACAAGCAAAATTGATACTTTTAATATCTAATCCAAGTAGCAAAAGCGTAACTATAAAGAGGAATACGCCAAATTTTAATTTCTAATCCAAATGGCAAAAGCGTAGCTATAAAGAGGAATACGCCAGTGGCGGCTCTTGAGGAAGGGCACGAAATCTCTTTTAACGCCCTAGAAGAACCAGATTTTTTTGAAAAAGCATATCAATTTAAGACAAAAGAAGAAAGGGAAGAACGTTTAAAGTACACAAAAACACTTTTCAATAAAGAGCTTTTTGACGTCAACCCCAACCTGGACAGAAAGCAAGAACAAGCAGTTTATGATTTGTTATTTAAACATAGAGACGTTTTTACATATGCCCCTGATGATATCGGATATTTTAGTGGATACGTTCATAAAATCAGAATTTCTAAGTCTGCCATATTCCACAACCGCTCCCCACCTATTCCATTAAATATTAGGAGTCAAGTAGATAAGCAGATTCAAGACCTTATCAAGCAAACATAATTAGGCCTACTGACAATAATGAATTCTCTTCTCTACTTCTTGTGCTCAAGAAGCCTAATACGAAGGAATTTCAATCTCAATCTGCAGAAATGTAACATTTACACCAAGTATTTGTCGTTGCCTTCTCAAGCATCAGAGGACGTTCTAAATTCTATAAAGGGGAAAATTTTCATACCAACTGCCGATCTTTCGAATTCGTACTTCCAAATTTTGTTGCATCCTAAGACCGTAAATATATGACTGTCTAGCTCAATCATAATAGAAAATCATACGAATTTTTGAGATGCACGATGGGTGCCAAAACAAGTTCCCAAAGTCTCAGTGTAGCCACGAAAATGATTTTGGAGGGACTACCAGATAGAATTACAAATTTTGATAGCGATCTTTTAACTAGTTCGCATAATTTTTCACAGCACTTGGAGGATTTGGAGTTATTATTCCAGAAGCTTAGGAAACACGATTTTCGAGCATCACCCAAAAAGACACATATTGGCTATCAGGAACTTAACATATTAGGACACCTTGTTAGTGGAGAATCCATTAAAATATCTAAAAAAAAATAGCTAAATAGATACTAAATTTTAAGAGACCGACTAGAAAGCGGATTCTCAAAAGCTTTATAGGCCTATGCTCGTATCTTAGGGCCCACATTAAAGACTTATGAGCCTTAAAATGAGCGTTAAAAATTGATCCTTTCCAACAGTTAGTAACATCCAAATCTAAATTTAAATGGACAGAGAATCACCATGTTCTCTTTGAACAATTAAAAGAAGACATACTAAACGCTCCATCACTTGCTCACTTTGACGATTCGCTACAAATCCGCGTTTATAGCGATTGCTGTCAAACTCAGGCAGGAGGACTACTCGCCTGCTATGACCCAAAAACTGACACTGAGAAGGTGGTTGCTTATTGTTCCCGGAGGCTAACGAAAAGTGAAGAGAAAGCTAGCATATGGCAAAAAGAGTTGTACGCTCTTATATACACATTGAGCAAATTTCGCTACTCTCTACTGAATAGAAAATTTAATCTGTACGTAGACGCAAAGTGTATCGCGACAATGAACACCCAGCCGGACAAAGTCGGGAAATGCACAAGATAGAGGGTGCGGCACGTAAAACCGGCCCGTAAAGTGAACACATAAAATGAAATGTAATGTATTGAATATGATTAACTACAACACATAAATGAAATGTAATGTATTGAATATGACTACTCACCTTCACAGCGGCCTTCACAGCAGGTGTTGAAAGTGTCCTCCGCCCACTTCAACACACATGTGAGCACGATTGAGGAGATTCATATATACCCTTGTCAGTTCTTGTGTTGTAATGCTATTGGTGACATCCTGGATCCTGGTCTTGAGTTCTTCAATTGTGTGTGGATTTGTTTCGTATACTCTTCCCTTTAACAGTCCCCATAAGTAAAAGTCACACGTGGACAAGTCTGGTGACCGAGGAGGCCACAAGCCTTTGCTGATTGTCCTCTCTTGTGTAAACATCTCATGCACAAGGAACAATGATGCAGCTGATGTGTGGCATGTTGCACCGTCCTGCTGAAAGTAACATAACTGACGCTCCTCTTCGGTCAAGTGTGTATAAAACTCCTCCAGGATTCCCATATACACGTCACTGTTCACTGTCGTCTCAAAAAATATGGGCCCAATAACGCGTGTGGCGGAAATGGCACAGCAAACACCAATCTTATCAT
Organism: Thermobia domestica; assembly: GCF_964235325.1. Classification (NCBI taxonomy): domain Eukaryota; kingdom Metazoa; phylum Arthropoda; class Insecta; order Zygentoma; family Lepismatidae; genus Thermobia; species Thermobia domestica. Next base: position 37,098,384 of record NC_137463.1, on the reverse strand, counting down.
CGTGCAAGGGTACCTTGTGGATTGCGTGTGGATTTTCTGTCGACCAATACCGGTTGTTTTGGGAATTTACGTAGGGGAACGTGGGGCATAACGGGGATGGGGGGCATAATGAGGTATCGGTATTTTTCGAATTGTAATTTACTGCAATCTAGCAATAAGTACCTGAACAACATTCTCAAGGACGAAGGGTTGTCGCGCTTGAGTAGCGTTCTTATCAGTTGAAAAGGAACAGTGCTGTGCGTCAGTTCTTTGTTTTCGAGGTGTGGCATATAACAATTGGGAATTTTCTTTTGTCAAGGTAAGGCAAGTTATTTTTTACACACTTTTAAACTATTGATATGTTGAAAGAATATTTCTTCTGTGTTTGTTGTGTGTTTTTGAGTTTTAAGGATTGTATCTTATAACAGAGATACTCGTTGATTTAACACTACAACTCATCTTGGGCAAAACGAGGTGGGGCAAAACGGTATTGGAACCACCCCATTTTGCCCCATTACCTCATTATGCCCCGTAAGAGTATCGATTGTGTAGTTTACTATCCAGCTCGAAACATTTCTTGTTAATGCTGGTATTGCATAAGCTCTTGTTTGCTGTCATTTTAGGATGGTTCGCACATATAAAAGGAAATCAACGAGGCATAGTTGGGAGGAAGAAAAGATGAAGGCGGCCATCGAGTGTGTAATACGCGGTGAAATGGGATATTATAAAGCTTCTCGGCAGTTCAACGTTCCCCAGACTACGCTGGAGCGGTGTTGTAACAAGGAACGAGAAAACCCTGGATCTTTCCAGAAACAAATGGGACATTTCAAGCCTGTGTTACCTATGAACAGGAGTGCGAGTTAGTAGATTATTTAGTGAAAATGGAGAGGCGACTTTTTGGTCTAACTGGCAATGAACTGAGAGAATTAGCGTTTCAATTGGCAGAAAGAAACAAAATTCAACAATCCCCTTTCAACAAAGAAGAAAAAAGGCTGGAGTTGACTGGTTAAGAGGATTTATTAAGCGTCACCCTGAAATAACACTTCGTAAACCAGAATTTACATCGGGAGCTCGCGCGATGGGGTTCAACATGGTAGCTGTTTCCACCTTTTTTGATTTTTTGGCTGGAGTCATTGATGAACATCATTTCTCTGCAGAAAATATTTATAATGTAGATGAAACCGGAATAACCATGAATCCTAAAGGACATACAAGGGCTGTCGCAGAAAAAGGGAAACATCAAGTTCGAGCTGTAGCTTCAACAGAGAGAGGAGAAACGGTTACTGCAGTAATTTGTTGTTCAGCTGCTGGAGCTTACATGCCACCTATGATTATTTATCCTAGAGCGAGGATGCAGCAGGAATTTGAGATGGGCCTTTCACCTGGATCATGGGCAGAAGTTAGTGCTACTGAATGGATTACAAATGAACTTTTTCTGAAATGGTTCAAGAAATTCTTAATGTTTTCAGGAGTATCTACAAGTAAACCAGTTCTTCTTCTTCTGGATGGTCATAGCGCCCACACTAAAAACTTGGACTTAATTGACATGGCAGCAAGAGAAAATGGAGTCGTTTTGCTTTGTCTGCCTCCTCATTGCTCTCACCGACTTCAACCCCTTGACGTCGGCTTTATGAGACAACTCAGCAAGTTCTATGAAGATGAGGTTAGAAAATGGATTAGAACCAATTACCCAAAAGCTGTTACGCTCCAAGTCATCTCTCAACTCTTTGGCCCTGCATTTTTGCGAGCAGCATCACTCGCAATGAAAGCCCTACACTAATTGCACCTAGCAAATCCCTCTTCAATCCACACGCACAAAGCGTACAGTCGAATACATCTGAATCTTCGATTGACGCAGAAATTCCCGGATCCTCTTACAAAGAACAAACTCCATCAACATCAAGTTTTCCTTCTGCTTCGCCTCGAAACATAATAGCTATTCCAAAAATTAAGCAAGAGACAAAACGTACAAACCGTAAAAGGGGTAAAGCAGCCATATTAACTGCATCTCCGTACAAAAAGGAACTTCAATTAGCTCAAGAAAATTTCAAACAATCAAAGGTGTATAGAAAAAAACGTACTATAGCGCAACCAACCTCAAACAAAGGCCTACAAAAGAATGGTCGAAAAAGGAAACTAGTTAAAGAGTCATCAAGCTCGTCCGATGAAGAAGACGATGACGCAGCTTGTCTTCATTGTGGCAACCTTTGGTCCAAATCTAATGATGCTGGATTTCATGCACGAGATGCTATCAGTGGGCCCACAATTCGTGTGTCGGGATTATTAGCGATGACGATGAAATTGAATACTATTGCAAATTCTGTTAGAAAAAGCATGATTCTACCAATGTTTCACATCTACTTCAGACTTAATAGTTGTACTGTATGCTTGTCTATTTTTGATTTCCTCGTATAAATGTATATATAAGGTTCGAATTCGCAGTTTTGTTTAAGTTTTTCATGCTCAATTTCAAAATTTGTTTATGTTGATTTGATGTCAGGAAATATTAAGATTTAATTGACAATAGTTCGATGTAATCTACATAAATATTGTAGTACAATTCCCAATGATCACATTTTTTATTTTTCTTAATAATGCCTAATTCAGAATGTATCTTATACGTTTTGAAGTAATTATGAGCATTTTTTAAAAAGAGTACTCATCTTTTGTTATATTCGACTATTGATTCTAATAAATATTTCATAAAATTCAAGTTGTGTTGTATAATAGTAATCATATATTGTTGTTTTGTTTTATAATGATAAGTCTATATTAGAGCTGGATATTATAGATGTAATAGTGTACGGAGCAGTATGGGGTAGGGGCATAATGGGGTTGACTGAAATCCAATGTTCCATTATGCCCCACGTAGGGGGCATAATGGGGATAAGAGCCATTTTTGGAATAAGCTAAGCAAAAAGGTCCAAAACAATATTATTAAAAGGATTTGCTGATTGAAATATTACAATAAATGTTCAACGTGCCTACCACAGAAAAAATATTGCAATTGAGATATTGGTTACCAATTTATACAAGCAAATATCTTAGCTTCCCCATTATGCCCCACGTTCCCCTACCCAGACAGGTGGAACCACGCCTCGTCACTCATGATGAGCATTAGTGGATCCAAGAAACCACTGGCAACATTGCTCAACAGCCATGAACAGAAATGCACCCTCTTCTGCAGGTCAGGCTCCTTCAGTTCTTGCACAACACTTATCCGGTACGGTTTTAACTTCAGCCCCCTTAAAACACGTCTCCAACTTCTCTGACTCACACGAACCTGTTGAATCAATCTCCTGGTTGACTTTCGAGAACTTCTTGTCATTATCTCCTCCACTTGCATCTTTAATTCAGTTGTGCAGACAGATGGTCGTCTGTTCCTTCGAGCATTTTGAACCGATCCTGTACGCCGCCATTTTTCAATCAATTCCTGAATAGTGCTTTTCGCTAGCACAGAACGTCCTTGAAATTTCTCCCGAAACAAATTCTTTGTTTTCACAAAAGACCCAGTGAGAATGAACCCTTCAACAATGGCAACACGCTCGGGTATCGAATACGGCATTATCACACACTGACACTCACCCGGCTTAACACAACGAGGCCTTTTCTCTACTGGTTTCGACAAGTTTCACTGGCTGCGGCTGCACGTGACTGCTGCAGGTCACGTAAGTCGACCCGACCTCGACACGCCATCTCTTGGTAGGAAGGTACATTATTTAAGTGTTGCCAAAAAGACAATATACCAGAATATTACGACGGGCCGGTTTTACGTGCCGCACCCTGTATAAGCTATTTCTAGCTGATTATGGTTTTGATATACAATATTTGCCTGGATCCAAACGCCCAGCAGATATAATCAGTAGGCTAGAACAGGCAAAAGATATTAAGAAAGAAGGTGAAAAAGAAGAAAATGACGAAGAAAAAGGGGAGGACTATTATGCTTTTAAATCAAATAGCCTTCAAGTTGATACTATAGAAGCAGGAAATAACTAGCCTTTACCGAATATCACAAGAGAGCAGCGCAAGAATGAAAATTACAGAGACATCATATCCGTTTTAGAAGGAAGGGAGCCGGAAAAGTTCTCTATAGTCAGATCATCAAGTTTTTTTTTTTTTTTTTTTTTTTTTTTGTCTTAAAAACGGCATTTGATATCGAAAAGAAAACCACCTTGATTATGGATTACTACATCTCTTATGCATACCGAAGTCCCTAGCTAACTTGTGGTTCACAACCTTCCACCGCCAGGCGACCAATCCGCATTTTGGATTTTCAAAATCACACAAGACCGCTATCAAGAAATTTTATATGCCATATCTGAAAAACTATCTTGGTCATAAGATACGCACGTGTGCAGATTGCCAACATCTAAAGAAACTACCACAAAAGAAATAAGCCGTACTATTACATCACTCGGTGGGAGAGATAGCAATAACAAGGATATATGACGAGCTAGGGCCCCTCCCAAGCAGAGAAGGAAGAAATAAGTACATACTAGTAGCCACGGAACTAGCCACACGATATGTCATTGCTAAGGCAGTATACCCCATAAACGCAGAAAACATAGAGAAATTTCTCTAGTATGGTATTGTCCTCAAATTTGGAGCTTTTACAACATTATATTGAGACTGACACCCAGTACATGGAGCAACTCGTTTACAAAAATTGGCGTAGAAGTACGATTTCGTCTATAAGTAGTCACTCGCATATAATCATAGGGTTAGTAGGGTTAGTTAGGGTTAGTAGAACAAACTAATAAAATCATACAGAATTGTCTAAAGTTTTTCGTACAAGAACATCATACGGATTGGGAAAGATGGTTACCGCACATTATTTATGGCATCAATACGTACGTACAAGGAGGGACCAAATATTCAGCAAGTTTCATATTGTTTAGTTATGAACCCAGGACCCCGCCAGAATGTACGCTCGAATCAAGACAACATATACAAATTGACAGAGATAAACTAGCGGCCATCAGGAAGAAAGTACGAAACAACCTGGAACAGGCGTATAACAGACAAAAGCAGTTTTACGATAAGCGCCATAAAGAAACAACTTATAATCCAGGGGACCATGTTTTGGTATATTATCCCACCACGAAAGTAGGTTTACCCGAACATTTAACAGTTCACTACGACGGCCCGGCACACATCCTGGAGAAGATTAATTCAATTCTATATCGAGTAGAATTACCGTCTAAATTCAAGGACAGAATTCAAGAAATTGCGATCGACCGCATAAAACCATTTTATGAGGACCAAACAGACGGAAGACAAAATTAAGGAGAAAGAAGCACAGATCCAAGAAGAACTTAACAAAACTCCTAGTACTTACCAGGAACAGAAGAGGAACTAACACCAGAAGAAACGAAAAAAAAAAACAGAGATACACTGACATAAATTCGCACATGTTTATTTCAACTATATCTCATTTTGTTATTTAACTTCGTTACAATTTGTGTTTCCGTTCTCACAAAATGCAAGATAAACATTTTTTCTCTTTCTTTTTTAACTTCAAAAGTCATTAATCCTTGCAAGGTCGAAATGCAATGCTTTCTTGTCTCCAACATCACTTCTTCAATACGAACGTACATGAATGCTTATTACGTCTTACAGGATCTTCATAAAATCAGGCTCTTGATTCCATTATACAGAGTGACCAGAAATTCACATTCTCTATTTTTTTCTTTTTTAAGAAAAGAAGCTATTAAATTCCAAAACTGATTCTTCTCTTTTCATTCGTTCTAGTAATAATTAAATTGTGCCTCGCGTTTCATGAGCCCCGTTACAAAACAAAACTTAACCAATTGGCTAAGCATACCTTCACCATTAGGAACACTCAATTCACTGACGCCTACTACTATTAATACTACGAAAGAGACTCCACTGATATAGACTACCCATACCGGATGTGACCGATCCTTAATAAACTGATATATTTATTAATAACAGTGATGACACTTCTGCCCACTTTGAGGGAAATGATAAACTGTTTTTGATCCTGCTTACATGGGACAGAACTAGAGTGTTATTACCATTATGTATATATTTCGCAACAAGTTTTTCATAATGATCTTGGTGTTTCATAGTGTTAATAGTGCTTGCTTGTGTCTAAACAGTATCTCAAGTGTGTCAGTGTTGCGGTGCAGTTACCTTTTACTAATTACAATTGGGTATTTTCTCAAAATAATCTTCCAAATTATTTTTTTCCAGTGTGGGGGTGCAAGGATCCCCACATCAGAACAGACGCACATGTCATCTCAACACGTGCTAATGATTACAAACTACCTAGCAGACAACAGGCCAACACGGAAGACACCGAGGAACACCGAAAGCAGACGGACCTCACGGAAGGACCCGAGGGGGACAAATAAAAGGAGGACCACCGAGGGACCCAACATCAGTCGACCAACTGATCACTTAACCTTTACCTTCCTAGGTCGCTGTGGACTAGGAGCACCTCTTCCTTACGATATGTCGCACTGGACTAGAGATCCATCTTAAACTTATAATTCAAGTCTAACCTACAACCTGCCAAAGTGTTCTGGAAACTGCCATGAGTGGAAGGGGCACCCGGCAAAACATTTAGTATTCCTTCACTTGGTCATTGATGAAGAGACATTGAATTAGAGACAATTGTATTTATTATATTTTGTAATAAAACTTGGTGAAGGGGAAAAGATACCCGGTCTATCATTAGACTCTACTAAACATTACAATATATTTCTCTGAAATTTTGAAAATTCTTCCAATAACTTTCTTGGATTCTCCTTTATCTGCTCATATACACCACGGTTTTAAATCCAGAAAGTAACCAAAGAGAAAAATGTATTTAACCCTTTCTTGAGTCTAAACTTAACATAGATTATTTAAAGTTAATCACGTAGTCCATATTTTAAAATAATAATGTAAAACTCATACGTTTTTTCCGGGAATTCTCAGTAATATCTTTATCTAAAGATAGCATGATTTATTTTTATATTGGAATATTCGTCATCATTCACGTACTTTTCATGAAAACAGTTGTTGCTAGAGAAAAGAATATTTCTTAAGTCAATCATGCATAGTTCTCAGGATACCAGTAAGCAGAAACGATATTATGTCCGAGATGGATATATCGTGGCTATTGAATCCATATTTGCTCTAAAATTATTCTTTCTGCACAAAGTTGGTGCTTTCAATTACATAAAAGTGTAAAGACTTAGTAAAATAAGGCATTCGTCAAAACCTGCAGAAATATTAATTGTTACACTAATTTTGTAGAGTTCGGTAAATGGCAAATAACATATTAGATTAACTTTAATCTAATATGTTATTTGATTAATTATTATTAGATTAATTTTGAGATCTCTTAATGCTACCGTATTTCTAAATCAGGCACATTTGCTAGCACTTAATATTTGAATTCTTAAGGGGATACACAGTGGGTAAATTGTAGAGTTCTTATTTGTTGTGCGTGGGGTCCGTGGTTTGATCATGGTCAAGTAATTTTTTGCTGAACACTCGTGTTTGCTCGGGTATTCCCATTCCCTCATTCATTTTCATTCGACCATTAACTTGCCTTAATCATATGTCTCTCTTAGCCTAACAGGTATAATCATGTCACGTTAAACTGAAAGATTTTATCTTATTTTAAATTCTTAAGCTTTTTAAGAATACACTACTACAGTGTTCAAGTTTAAATATTGAAGTTTGAAATATTGTGTGTAGTTTAGTTAGAAGCTAAATCTGTAAAATTGTTTCAGTAAATTCTTAAAACTTCCTAAGAAGTGCAAATAATAAAATATCCTACAGTCAACTGATTGAAACCCTACTTACTTGCCTCCGCCTAGAAAATACGCTTGAAAATTAAATTCTTCACAGCCTGGTAAACAATCACATTCTTCACGTGCAAATGTTCCTGAAAAAGGAACAAGGGTTATATAATCTTCATACTATGCTCAAATCTACTACAACTAGTAATTTCCGAGAGACCCTGTATGCCATTAGATGAATAGTTTATGACTGTACGCACAAACTATCTTGCAAAATTTAGCTATATTTATTCTGGATAATCTTCTTATCTACCATTAGAATGTTTACCCATTTTGTGTATAATTGTGACACAAATCTTCATGAACTCGAGTTCTAGATTTAAAGATACAAATATATTTAGTCATCGGGATCCAAATCAATGGATACACTCTGTTCTTTTCTCTTGGATGAAGAATGGTTTTAACATTTTAAATGTAAACAATCAAGTTAATTAATCAATTCAGAAACCTTGTTTCTAAAATATTTACTTTTATAGAGGTACGTATAAGTTATATGCCTTAAAATATAAGTCAATTGAATCTCGGAATCTCTTGATAAAATTGTGATCACTAGTGCAGATTTGGTATGTTACAAAAATAATTGCGGTTAAGCATGTTAGTGTGGTAATAAAAGTATGATGTGATATTGCCCTTTAAAATTAAAACGTGAATCAACGGGAGAAATAATGTGAAGTTGCTATATTTCAAAATGTTGCAAAATTAAGGACACAGGAAAAATAACACACATTTTGTGAGCAGTTGAAGCCCTCAAATGAATTTTCTACCCTCTGATATTAGGAAAACTAATTAGATCAAAGGCTAAGGGGGTGATAACTCCCCCTAAGAAACTTTTGCCACTACATTAGTAATGTTCCTTAGAGTTCTTAGAATCAAAAAATACTTGTTGGTCAACATATAAGTGTAACACCAGGGTCATGATGTCCTTAACCCTTTAGCACATGTATATATTTAAATACATCGATGGAATCTCATTAAATGACCCTTGACCAGACCGTTTTTGCAACACTGGAACAAGTTATACCTCGAGCGATTTGTAAGAGTCTAGGCTTTCACTTTACGTAATGAACGAGACATTCCTGAATACAAAGGAAAACTAATTGAGGGATATTAAAGAAAATTTGCCTTAAAAAGTCCCTTGCGATTCTTTTAATTGTTATGTGGCAACACTTCAAACCAGATGAATAATGAAAAGTAGTTATGTGTCCTATTTTATGTTCAACTTAAACTGAAAATTTAGTCTTGATCCATCAAATAGCAGCAGAGGAAAAATGTATTTTATAGTCTTCACAGGGTCCCTAATAATTGATTTCCATGGAAGTACGAGTATGACTTTGTGTCAGTGTACAGTTATTACGTGCCAACACTGTAAACTAGGTGAATAATAAAATGTATTTCTGTGCCCTATTTTATGTTCAACTTACACTGAAAACTTAGTCTTGATCCATCAAATAGCAGCAGAGCAGAGCAAATAGAGAAATAAAAAATAAATCCAACAAATATGTATTTTATAGTGTTCACAGTGTTCTTAATAATTAATTTTCATGGAAGTACGAGTATGACTGTGTAAATGCTCCGTTTTATTTTTCTATCAAAAACAAGTGATACAAATCATTCTAGTAGATTTTTTCTAATTCGTTATATTATGACAGATTCCCAATACCGAGAAATCCCCTAGGGAGGTTTTACAGTTTGTTATTCCATTGTGCGAATAGAAAATATTTCAAAGCAATAATTTTACTGTTCTACGGTTACATTTTGTTCTTTTGAAAATACTTGGTGTGTATTGGTATTCAACAATGAATACAACTTCCAAATATGTCTGCTAGTATGTAAAGTTGTCAATAAGCTCTCGAAGTTATTGCGTAAGGCATGTATTCTAATTGCATGCGAACACAAATAATCGCACTTAATATAGTATGTAATATGTAGTTTTTTAATTGCCGTAATAATAAATAATCTGTTACATTCTTAGTGTTCTTGTCTGTATGAAATTGATAATAGTACCGCATTCGCCCTGAAATCCATTTGTTCTCAGTTATTCTGAAGAAGAATGGCAGACAAGAAAAGGGAATGCTGTTGTGAAAAATCTAAAATTCTCTTTAATATACTACACCTAAAACGAAACTGACTTGAGGACGAGAAATTTCATCGAAGAAAACTTTCATAAAATTTTTCAGGTCAAAGAACTGTGGCAAAAGAGTGACGCTGCGAAACTGCACCATTTAACATCAATTTGCATCCAAATCCCTGCAGAATAAGACACAAACAAACATGGTCTATCGCTGGTACTATCAAAGTTTTACATAATTATCACAATTGCTTAGGTAGTCTACTGAATCATGTTAGGCGGAAAATTGTACACTCTTAGTGGATAATTTACCATATTTAAAGCGTACTGCTGAACAACAATATGTAGCAGATATATTTAGGAGCCGTATGTAGTTTGCTAGAAACAGCGAAAATGTTGAACACGAAAGAAGGAAAAGAATGTTTCTTGAGGAACTTGGTGACATGGGTCACTAGAATTGTTCAATATGCCAATTAAGGAGCAGCTATTCGAAAGGAAGATGAATCACTACAGCTACACATAGGAGAAATGGATTTCATAGCAGCCGAAATGAGGTACCACAACTTAGGACGTAAAGACTAGACAGGAAAGTTATGACCTTTTGGGAAAACAATATCTGTGGTCTTTCCGACAAAGTTTCCAGTTATAATCAAAGAAGTAAATACTGTTTAATATAAAGATTCCCCTGAGTCAAAGGAAGAAGTCAATTATATATGGAATCGTAACAAATCGAGCGCGTCTGATGTTCCCAGACCCATCAATAGTTTGAATCCTCATTTTGATGAAGTAACTCCGTTTCTAGATATAACTTGAAAATCAACCAAGAAGCGAGTTCGTAGAACATTTTGACACAATCTAAGTAGCATTATTGTAAATGATTAACGTCTCATAAGGAAGGATAAGTCCCTGATTCTTGTGCTCCTTCCCTCGGATATTAAAAAGAGGAAAACGAGCAGTCGAAATCAATATAGAATATAATTTGAAGAGAACAGTTAGAAGTATCCTTCGACGAGACATGGGCGTATCATTCAATATGTTTTAAATAGATGTCCTTCTTATATCTTGTTCATCACTCCAGAGGTTATGTTGATTGAGTACGTGAATGTGCTGAAAGATATCCACGTGGCGTTATAGTTGTTGCTTCTTACTGCTATAATGGTAAACTTATATGTTACGCAAAGTGAAAAACGCACTAAACTAAATCCACCTTATTATCAGACTAACATTTTGGAACCAATATATCTTTCCTTTATGGTAGTGAACAATTCGCTTTTTTATTTGCTGTGAAACATTGTGCACTCTTACGACGAGGTCAGTGGTCATGTACATGGAACAGATTACACGTCAAAAGAGAATTCATGGATTCCCTTTTAGAATAATTACTGTGAAATATTCGTTATTTTTCGGGTTTCCCTACTTGAATTGTGAGTTGGGTTATTGAGACCAGGGCATACTCGACGGTCTTTGTAAAGTTTGTCAAGCGGAATGCACCAAACTGAATGAAATTTCTTCAACACAGTCTCCATCAGTGGAAACGGGATTTAAGGCTCTTAGCTAACGTAGGTAGTGTATACATCTAGGAAAACCACTGGAAGTTACCGGCATTTGTTATGGTTGGTTGCCACGTTAAAGGAATCTTGTAGCTGTCATTTAAAAAATCTTGAAACCCTACCATATTTCACCATGTAAACATAGTCTTGAAAGGGACACACAACATTTTTTTTTTTCATTTAGCAAGGAGTTGAACAATGTGCAACTTCCTGGGACGTCTTGCTTGCTACCTGCTATCGCCCTCCCGCTGACATAAAGGAAAAACCAGTTTCGAAGCTTCCAAAACAAGGGATTATTTTGGACAGGGAGGGGAACTGCGCCAAACTACACGCTTTTAATGAGGAGATCCACTGTTTGTCCACTAGTGTGCAGTGCTGTATAGGTGGAAAACCCTTTTTTTTTTTTTTTTTTTTTTGCTTTCACGAAGTTGTAACATCCAAACAGTATATAGAAAGATCGGGTTGCAAGGTTTTTTATGACAGCTACAAGATTTATTTAACGTGGCAATGTGGTCTTAAGTTGGTAAAGTGTCAAATTGTTCCTTATACATCTGAAATATCTTATATACGTAAGTAAGATAAAACAAGCAGTGCAAGCATTATTCCCATGAATTGAAACTATTTATGTTTAGCATGTATTAGCTACTAATAAAATACTACAATAAGAACATAATTGTTAAATTAAGAAATGAAGCTTTTTCTCTAACCCAAATGTGTATTGCTTTTAAGTTTATGTTGGCACAATTGCTCACAAGTAGCAATCAACCCACCAACACATTCAGTAGTTCAGTGTTACATCAAAATGCAGTAACAAATTGTACTTCTTAAAGTATTTTGTCTTCTTGGAATTACAGTTATGTGTATTAGTTTCCGTACTCTATCTCCTTCTGTGTGTCTTCTTACTTGTCATTCTCGAACTCCAAATGTAGCCTGGAAAAATTTGATTATCATATTTTATGTGTAGAATGTTCCAAACTATAATGTCAGTAAATAACATATTATCATCCAGTTACTTATATCGAAATACACTTACCTCTGTGACGAGCAATGCAAGCCAGTCCTTTCGTGTCGCATGGTTTTAAATTACCTGCAAACAAGTTTTGGAAATTATTTTGTGTTCTTCTGGAACCACACTTTTCTTTACAAATCCACTATTGTTAAGTATAATTACACAATATTCATAAAAGAATATAAAGAAATGAAGCACATTACTGATTGTTGTTCATGATTTATATTGCATCTTTATCTGTTGGTTTTGAAGTTAAGTGTAAATTTTCAGCACACATATTTACGAAATATCGATCTACTTGTATCTGAACCACGGGTATTCCCTCCGACCATCTAATACGGAGCTCTATATCAAAGGCAAAAAATGTTAACAACTGATAATGAGAGATTATTGACTTTGAAGAAATCGTGTGTTGAAAAGAATTATTTATATCCAATATTTGGTTCTCATATATAATTCTGTGATGGTTGGCAATATTACTGTCCGAGTTGAATGGTACAGTAAGGGACACTTCTGGATGGTACACTTTTGCCTTAAATATCCATATAGGTGTACCATCCAGAAGTGTCTCCTTACTGTACTATATAAAATGTTTGATGAGATTTTATAAAAAGCAATTTCCAGCGCTACAATTCACAAATCTGCTCTATAGTTCAGATGAGATATATTTGAATAGTATGTCGATTTTTGTACCAGTTACCCTATATCTAGGTCTATGATAATTACATCCGTATTATTGTCATTATTGACAAGGCAGGCTATTCTAATATTTCCGTATTGTTCTTACCGAAATTAAATAAGAAAGGTGGAGAGCATTTGCAGTACTCCATAACATCCTGAAACTTGCACTGAATGTTGCACGCTGCACGGCTGTAGATCAAGCTAGTGTTCAGTTTCCTCTCATCTTCAAACAAACATTTTCGCTGTTTAATAGTCAACTTTCGTAAACTTGGAGAGCTGACAATTGCTAATAAGTTGACATCATAAATGAAACCGGTCTTTTGTCCCACTTTATTGTAGATAAAATGATTTACTATCTTCTGTGGAAACTCGTGTGGAGAACTCAAGAAGAGCTGGAAATTATAATTACATTATTATTTTAAACAAAGTTCATAAGAGTTTACGTTTCATAAAAGCACTGTAAAATAAACATTATTGTAATACCAGCTGTTAAGTATGCTTCTGCACTTTATCTCCTTCTGTAGCTGGAGATAAATCTATAATGAAAAATGAATAATTGAATTTGAAGCAATTATAAAAGTATGAATCTGTCTTGAATGCTTTTTGTTCAATATCACTAATAATCGGACATTCAGTAAGTCTACTTTTTAGTCATTTTGGACATATTTTGTTCTCAAAATCTCTATCTGAAGCTTCTCTCATAGCTAAGATGATTTATGTTCAAGTATTCTAAATAACTATTAAAACATAGAAAAAACTATATTATATTTTTCCAAATACTTAAGAGTATTGTACAAATTGTATGTCTCCTTTTTAAACAACTTTAGTAATTCTTATGTTCTGAACGGCCAAATTAACAAGACATTCAAATCAAATAGGTATAATTGCTTTCAAAGGAGACAATATAAACAATAATTGACACTTTCAGTCAGTTAGCATGAAGTGTATGTGTAGAACGTTTACCACTTTTAAAAAGCACACTTTAACAAAGTATGTACCTAAGTTGGGGATGGAAGCTAACAACCTGTGCGTAAGTTAAAGAGGTTGTACTACCCATTCGTGGGAATGTGTTAGGTAAAAACCGGCATGGGGTAAAAATTCTATATTTCATCAACATCCCTAATTTTGTAGTATAAGATGTGAGATTTAGCTAAGAAGAAAATAAATCAACTAAAAGTATTATTGCTTTCAAATGACAGTATATAAACAATAGTTGAAAATTACACCCAGGTAGCGTTAAATATATGTATAGAACGTTCACCATTTTTTAAAAAAATACTATTTTAACAGCGTATTTGTCTGTTAGAGATAAAAGGTAACCACCATTCTAGAAGTTTAAAAATGTTGTACTAATTTTCGTAGCTACAAAATTGGCATCGGTGTGAGTATAGCCATTTTGATCAACATCTGTAATTTACTGGTACAAGATGTGAGTTATAGCTAAAAAGAAAATAAATAAAATGAAACTCATACCTGTGTATTCTTCGTCACATATACTACAATAAATCGCAAGTGTTCGTCGCTACTATCAATTGTCTGGTTGTTGTCAACTTCTTTTAAATTGGCAATTCCTTGACTGAAAGAATATTTCGAGAGAAAGAAAGACAATTTTACTTAATTCTATGGAAATAATAATAATAATAATAATAATAATAATAATAATAATAATAATAATAATAATAATAATAATAATAATAATAATAATATAGAACAAAAATCTTAAATATACGAACACCTTTAATATTTACCGATGATTAGAGGTTACCTACAGTAATATGTAACTTAAGAAATTTAAACGTAAACACGTTTAATATCAGAAGTGAAATAACATTATTAGTTTAATACAAGATTGCTCAAAAATGTATATACTGTTTAATTATGAATATGCCTAAAATGTGTTTGACGGAAAGTGTTATTTTTGGTAGTGTTATGGTTTCAAGTTATATATTCTATTAACACATTGATTCCGAGTTCACTTGCTGCACGTAATAAAGAATCACGACCAAAATCGTAGATTGTAGTACAGGTGAACATGGTGGTAAGAGTAGTTTGTGAACATGGTTGACAACGAAGTAACGTATGCAGAGAGGATTGTCGTATAATGAGGATACATTCAAACTCAATGATACAATAAACCGGCACATTTGTGTTTACTGGTCCGCTATATATTCGGAAATCCAAGTGAATAAGGCAATGAATTTACGGGAGTTGAATGTGTGTGTTGGGTTCCCTTATTGTATTTCCATTAGGCCGTACCCCTTTAACAGAACAATTACTGTGAGGATTGCCTGCAAATGCTATGGACATCAATTTTGACTTCCATCAGATACCTTTATTAGACCATCTACAATAAGGTGATAACTCACATAACTACCATCATCTTGTTAGAGAGTTCCTGAATGAAACTTTACCTTCAAGGATGGTTAGGTCGAATATAACGTTTTCCAAAATTCATTAAAATAAACTTTTAGTTATGGGAACTGACAAGAACGTTGATAATGAAAAAACAAGCTCTTTCATTGCATGACCTACTTGGAGCCATCGAACATCATTGTACAGATATCGAACTTCGCATCTTCTACTCGGTAATTTGCGCAGTATTTCGGCTGCTTTGCGTTTTTTATATGCAAACGACCAACATTATGAACACATAAACTGATATCAGTTCTTTATCACGAACTGCTATGTAATAACTGAACTTAGAATAATGTTTACTTAAAAAAATGAATCCTTGCCGTCAATCCATTTAAGAATTCTTCATAATTAAACACTGTATACATTTGTAGCCACTTTGTATGTAAATTCTTCTCGAGTTGTTAGAGTAGTTTTAAATGTAATCCAGAAGCTATAACGTTCAGATTTATAATGTATACATCGTTTAAAATGTGGTTACTTAAGAATCTTAATAAATATTTCAGAGCGACCGCAGCATATGCTGGTTATTGTTATCCCTTTGAGATATTTTCTACATTTCATAAGATGGCACTTAAATCTTTAACATATATCTTCATAGTTTATACAAAATTACATGAGGTTAAGTTCTTGAAAGGAGATCTATGACATTAGTTATTTTATTCTATCATGATAGTGCATCACTTTTTCAAATACTCCTTCAACTGAATTTTAAACCTGGAACGCTCATATAGTTTCTATACTTTATATATATATATATATATATATATATATATATATATATATATATATATATATGGTGCTAATCAATCCTAAATACATACTTCCAATTTTTATCACAGACTTTAGCAGAAATATTTCCTTTTAATAATAATATGATGTTTCGAGATTACTGAGATGACAGTACTTATTGAACACAATTACAAAGTTAAATAATTGAGCCCCTATATACTGAACCTACGAACATTCTTTACACATTGTTTTTGTTTAATATTTTTCAATATTCCCGCAAAGTATAGTTATCTAACTATGCCTTCAAATCTCTATTATTACTGTTACAAATGTGAAATGAATACTTATTGTAGTTTTGTCTCTGCTTTCTGGTCTAATTGCCAATGGCCAGAACACTAAACAGCGTACCTTGTTAGAGTTCGACTTTCATAGTTCATGTGAATCCACGTATTGTTTCAACAGGCAATGATCTTTGTTGTATTTCTTATGTTTCAGTTCTAATATATTAATTTCATTTAATATTTGAACAGAATTTACACGTTATTTTCAAACTATTTAGTCTTCAAAACTCCACAATAACTTAGCTCATTAATAATATTTCTGATAACACTTCCCAACTCACTAGCAGTTCGGTCCAAGAAATATTAAGGGGTCAATTTAAAAGTATAATAACCTACCAGTTATGTCAGGTTTTGAAACTAAGGTTGCATTTTTTACAAAGAGCAATCTTACGAATACTCACTGTCAGCTGAGGTAACAGGAAATCCCAAAGTAAGTATAAACTGTGAAAATCTGACTTAAAACTAAATTCAACAGAAACACGTCAACACACATAATATACAATGACTTCAAATAAGAATACAAGAAAGCTCAGCACACCAAAACGTATATTACTATATCTCCAAATAAAAGGAAAGAATTTCTGCAATGCAAATGCAACTCTCTGTGTAATTCCGGGTGGATCTTTCTGAAGCACATTGGTCTCAAGTATTAAGTTGCAATAAAGTCCAGGCTCTGCTAAATTGGTACCTCATATATTTAATGGTGATATTGGTCTTTGAGGCTTTTTGTGTAATCTTCGCACGCGTAATTCATGGGTTTTCTTTATGAAATAAGTGTGAAGAAAATGTAAGTGTATCTGTCTTGATCAATCTTTTCATTAGCCAGTAAACTTATAAATATAAATCTGATATAGTTTTAGTAAATTTAGATGATCTTATGTCCAATTGAAAATTTTTAATTTTTGTCGTTTTCCGCTGGAAAAGAAAGGATTTATGTTAAAGCTGGAATTGAAGTATACATTTCAAACTTGGATTCCATATGCAATAAAATAATAATAATAATAATAATAATAATAATAATAATAATAATAATAAAAATAAAAATAATAAATAGTAATAATAATAATAATTATATTGTGATTAATTGATTGGTTAATTGGTTTAAACATTTCTTGCATGAACGTAGTAAGTTTTAATATAATAAAGTTACGGTAACATTGTTAGGACGTTAAACAGCGTGTTTTCTGTTTCCATACTTAGTACGAAACGAAAAATACTTTTAAAATGTGGTCATAGTTGAAACAGCATTCCATTGTTAGCTAACATTGCTGCACAGATCCCTTGAAATTGTTACAATGTTTGTATGAAATGACATTTTAAGCACATCCTCTTCTCCACGTACAGCCCACTCCAAGCTATCACACCATCTTCAACTTTGAAATAGGTCAATCGATCCAGTACTCCATAATGTGGCGATGAAATAGGTCAAGGGAAACAACGAGCTCATCTATTGAACTTTGGAATGATACATTGTACCATCCATTAATTTTGAGCATTGACAAAAGCTAAGACATATGAATTTTCTCTCGAATGTATATGCAAATCTGTGTCCCAGACTAATGTTTCGTATTAACACTTTAAACTTTAAGACAAACTCACAGCCTAAGATAATATGCGTAATATCTTTTGTTGATTCTTTTCTCTAATTAAGGGGCCGCGGTGGCTCAGTGGTAGAGCGTTCACCTCTGGTGCTTGGGGTCCCGGGTTCGATCCCAGCCCCTGCCAAGTGAACTTTGTGGTGGACAAACACCGTGTGCGTGGGTTTTCTCAAGGTTCTCCCGTTTCCTCCCACTTTCTTCATTCCACCCTTTCATTTATTTCTCATAATCACCGTCTCCTTTAGCCTAACCGGCATAATCGTGGGACGTAAAACTCAAGGATTTCATTTTTCTCTAATTAACCATACCACCTAATGAACCTTAGGGATTGTAGTTTCAAATCTTCGGTGAATAGTTATATTTGGGAATCTGATTGGCTGGTCGCTGAATCCGTTCAACATTAAACTTTGAATTTGAAATAGAAATTTATTACATGAAGCTAATACCGATTCATGGCCATCAACATTTTTTAAAGATTTTTCAATATTAAGATCCGTACAATTGATTCATAGATAGTGTAAGGTTATTACTGAAAAAGTACGTTTAGGGAAATCAGAATGATTGACACCTCCTTCTAATTAACTCCTGAAACCCGATATGTAATTTTTGAAACTTATTGACATGTATTAACAATTTCAAACTTTAGATTTTATTACTATAGTTACAACTGATAGTCTAATGTCAGTGTTGGAAAAAATAGAATTTTAAACCTAATTGGCTATTATTAAAACCGATTAATATGCAACAATATTATCACACTTTGAACTTGTCACAACTCACAGTCTACTAGCCATTGGTGTAAAGTTATATTTGTGTAATCTGATTGGCTGATCATCTGCAACGATTTAATTAAAAATTTCCACAAGTAGTTTCAAAATTTTGTTTTTAATTTATAAAGAAAAGGCAA
Organism: Thermobia domestica; assembly: GCF_964235325.1. Classification (NCBI taxonomy): domain Eukaryota; kingdom Metazoa; phylum Arthropoda; class Insecta; order Zygentoma; family Lepismatidae; genus Thermobia; species Thermobia domestica. Next base: position 37,079,290 of record NC_137463.1, on the reverse strand, counting down.
TCAAGAAAGTTCTATCGCTGTTTTACCCACTACTTTGGAACATCGATATATCACCTAAGACGTACCTTGAAGATCAATAATAGTCCCCATCACCATCGAAGACCAGGCCCGTAGCCAGCCCAAGAATTTAGGGGGGGCCCGGTAAAAGTTAGGGGGGGCCCGACCCAATCATATTATACTTCATTACCATATTATAGTTCATTTGCAAGCCTACCGTGAAATTTTCTTAGGGGCCAGCCAAAGTTTAGGGGGGGCCCGGCCCCCTAGCCCCCCCGTGGATACGGGCCTGTCGAAGACCTTCTGCCAACGTACTGGAGTCCATTGATTCTATCGCGGCAGAACTTGGTGGGTCACGAAGCGAAGAAGGTATCAAGTGCATTTTGCACCTCTACCAGGGTTTTGAATTAGTGTCCTCTACAGTGATTGTCCAAGGAATGGAATGGGTGATAATCGGACTGTACAATGTCCGAGGAGTATGGCGGATGCAGTTTCCCATCCAAGTTGTAGAATGATGTCCCGGGTCATCCTAGACAAGTGGGGCTTAACGTTGTCCTGTAATAGCAGGACTTTTTGAGATTCAGAAGTGCTGGCTACAGAATTTTGAGTTTTTATTGAACACGGCTGAACTACTGACAGTACATAGCTGCTTTGTTGCTCTGTCCAGCTCGTAACAGTTCCCTATGCATGATGCCGCGAGCAGTTCACCGAACATACAGAAGGACCTTCTTCTGATGGAGTGCTGATTTCGGTTGTTTTGGAACCAGTTCATGGGATGCTAACCACTGATGACGGTGCTGTGGAGCTTCGTACAGGACTCATTTCTCATCACATGTCAACACCCTGTCCAGAAATCGCTCATTCCTGAGACGAGACAGCAAAGAAACACAGGTGTCTACTCGCATTGCCTTCTGGCACGGGGCCAAATCATGTGAAACCCATCGAACCAACTTGTAGTGCTTCCCAAGTTGATGGAGGTACTGCGGAATGGTTTCTCCACTTACACTGAATTGTAGTTCCAGTTCCTCACATATCTGGTTCCTGTCCACCTCAATTGCTACCTGAAGATCTTCATTTTGTACATGTGTTTGTCTTCCGGCACGTGGTGCGTCTTAGAGTGTTTCGTCACCGTTCTTAAACTTGTTGAACCACAGCTCCACTGTCCGCGTAGTCACGACATCCTCACTGAAGGCCTGGCATATCTTCCGTCCCGCTACAGCGGCGTTTGACCCCAGTTTGAACTCGTACAACATACACGCCCTTATGACGCTCTGTGGATGTCCCATGTTCCCTCTGTTCTTATGCAAGTGCATACAACCAGGTAGCATGTTGGATATACCCACACGAACAACTAATCCATACACGCCTTATCTCCATTCGCATTCAACTCACGGTGTGAGAGCCCATTGAAGACAGATCTCCGCCAAAAGTGACAGAACAATCTTGGTTACCTTTATAGTTTGAAAATTCTTGTTTATTTTTTTCACTCCCTGAATTTTCGATTTCATTGAATACTTTTACAAATGTAAGAGGAGGTGGATTATTCACTGTCAGCGGAGGTGAATCATTAAGCAACATCAATTTCACATCATTAACGTTCCATTAGTCACTTGACCAATCACATTTCAGTACTTAAATAAAGGACTCAAGCAGGAAAAATCAGGTAAAGAAGATGTGTATCGCCAACGTTAAGCTTTAGGACGAATTTCTATTTGTCAAGTACTATCCTGAGAATACGCTACAAACAAATATGAGTGTGGTTATTATATAAGATTTTCCTCCCTTGAATCAGTGATGGGTTTTAGCAAGCCAGAATGCTTGGTGTGCATTTGGAAGCTAAAGAGTGGTAAATATTATCATCCTTAGTTGACCACGTTAATCATCATTATATCCCTGAGCAGAATGTGATATTAGGGCGTGTCGATTTTTTCAATTTTCAAATTCCTAAAATGAGGGGTGCTAAAAAGTTGAGACCTACCATATATTTACAAATTCGATAAAATGTTGTTTTGCTAGGTAAATATCAATCCAAATTTGTTTCATTTTAGTGTTTTTTTTTTTTCAAATTTACTTTTGTTGTTCATAGATGGCTCCAGCGTTGTATTTCCATTATTGAGCAGAAATGCATACCTGTTAAGATTAGTTTTATCTAGTTACACCTTTCTAAGTTACAACTTTAATATTATGTCAAATTTATATTCTACCATCTTATATTAGATGTTTTCAATTTTCTTAAACGGGTGCCAAAGTTCTCACAGCTATTATATAATAGCTCCTAGGGTATAAAGTCGAGAGCTTTAAAAGTAAGACTTTTTAGTTTCAGATCTATTTTGTGTTGGTGATTGTGGCTTGAGTATCTAAACTTTTTCAACTAGTCTTAATGTTAACATCGTGGATTCTTGATGTTTCTTTACAATGACTTGTAACACGAAAACAAAACTAATACATTTACGCATATGAGTAATTTGATTGGAACCAGCAGAGAATTGTTACCCTCTGAACTTCAACATTACGTGATGTTCTCAGGTTTACTGTTAAATGAACAAAGTGTTAAATACAACCGAAACTATTCTTTAGACTGACCTGCTAAAGATGTTTACCTCAAATGCTTGAGAAGTGGAAAAGAGCGAACAGCTCTTTCGTTGCCAAAGCGATAAATTCATGAGTTACTATTCTAAATAAGATCTAGGAAAGTTGGGAGCAGGCAAGGAACATTTCTCTTGGGAGAGGAAACTTATATGTGAAAGGATTTTTTGTTTCCAGATTTGACAAACTTTTTGACATTCTCAATTTCAAGTGTAGAATGGTTTTGTGCTCTAAACTAGGTTGCTCCAAACGTGATGGTTGCAGAAAAGAAATACACATTGGCTGTACTTGTGTCAAGGTGGTGAAAATCCCTGTGAAAGAACTTCTTTCCATTAAATTTCAACGGAAAAAACTGGCTCTATTGGACCCGATTAGATAGGTTTGCCAGATGCGATTGAGAATGAGTCAAGGCAGAAAACAGAAACCCTTAGAAGATCAAAAAAGATAATTATGCAAATATGGAGATAGAAGTAAAAGAAGCATGTCAACAGTACAAAGTGAAATCTCTGATAGTGAAAGTGAAGAACTAACACCTAATACACAAAATGCAGATAATAGAAATTATGAATATAAATTGCAAAATTCAAGCATGCATTTCACTATGAAGAAAACAAAATATAATACGTTACAAATACCCAATTTTGCCATGCAGAGCATTATGTATGGTGTCGTCTTCCATGCTACAGCTGTCATATCTACTGCCGCCTTTATGGATTCTGGCTTGGTCACTGATAAAGACCAAATAAGAAAAATAATGAAATCCATAGACCAGGAACTTCATGAGTTTTGTCAGGAAGGTACAACCGACTGCATCTTCTTTGACGGCCATGACAAACGTTATGCTGGTAGCAGAAACTTCAAACCACCAGTTTACCAGGATTATAAGAGAACAACACTATTCTGTTTGCACCAAGCTAGGTGGACGCTACCTTTATCATTTCACTTCTCAGAAAGATTGTGACAATAAAAAACAAGCTCAAATTATTGCTGATAATCTTGCAGATTTTATGAAGAAAAAGGACATTGATAAAAGCTTACAAGCAATTGGAGGTGATTCTACTAATATCAATACTGGTTGGAAGGGGTGATATGCATTGGGTAGAAGTCAAACTCGGTCGTAAGTTAAATTGGCTAGCGTGTGCTCGTCACATGAACGAGATACCTTTGGTTAGTGTATGCTTTTCACAGGGATTTTTACCTTCGAGAAATTAATCACAACACTGGATGACGGAACTTTGTCGAGCAGTCAGTGGAAAGGTACTATTGGTAATATACTAGCGCAATAACTGAACTTGAAATCGATCCTTCATTCCAGAAACTCCCAATAAGAGAGCCTCTTATTGCGCTGAGTGAAAATGCCGTTAAACATTTATCTCCAGATCAAGCATAAGGATATCGGATTACACATGCCATTTAGACTAGTAAACTTCCACGGGAACTGGCGCTTTTCGAAATTGGTCCAGTCAATCATTCAAGATGGTGTCGTTTATGGGTTTCTAAACATGGACTTAACGGCAAAAATTTATGAATCTTAGGCAGCTAGTGGAATACATTGTTGATGTCTATGACCCATGCTGGTTCAACATCAAAGTCAAGCAGTAGTGGGTGAAAGGGCCACGCCACATCTTGTTTCAACAGCAGCGACTTAAAATGGAGAAGATTGTTGTGGATACTGTACTTCCAACGATCCGGCGCACTACATGGTTTGCATTCAGTGACATTGCAATCCAGACACTTCTGTGCTCGGATTACCCAATGCCTCGTCCCTGCTAGAGATGATCGACTGGTCTGAAAGGGGTTATGAACCTTCCTTGGTATGCAAACTTTCAAAAGCAGAAAGTTTGTAAACGTTCTGATGAAAGTACCACAGTGGCCATGCCACACTCAATCTATGGAAAGGTGTATGAAACAAATCACAGAGGTAGCAGAAAAAGTCTATAGGCATGAGAACGTGAGGGGTACATCAAAGTTCAAGAAGCAAGTTCACAGACGATGTTAAAAAATGAATCAAAACAGGACTTAATGAAACTTTGCTTACTTATTACTGTTTCTTCAATGCATTGGTATTAAGTAAAACAAGAACAGCTTTATCACAAAATGTAACACAAATATAGCATATTATATATATATATATATATATATATATATATATATATATATATATATATATATATATATATATATAGTAGCAAATAACAATTGTATGAACTGTGTGATGCTGCACTTGCAAAATACAAAATAGCTCATTACAATTGAAAATTAGTAGTTTGCAAATGTGGTCCAGTAAGGTATTTTAAAAGTCTATGAAAAATGCGTTTCTCGAGATTGTAACAGAGGTTACACGGTTCAAGCATGGAGAATGTTACGTTTTTACTACAACAATTATAAAGTATAATAGTACCTAATCAAAATAATACTTTCTTTCTGTTCGTAGTATCAGCAATACAATAATGTCTAAATACAGTATTTGAGTATGTAGGTCCATGAGTGCAGAAATTTAATTGAGTGTTTCTTCAAAGTCTTGATTATTTATTGTTTGTTATTTTACTTCTAGCTTGTATCAATATGTTTGGTGACTAATAAAATGTTTTAGACCGAAAAATATTTTTTTTTGAAACATCACATGCACTTTCGAAACTATTTTGGTATGAAATTCCGGAAACTGCTCTTGTGCTATATTCAAATCTTGATTTACCTAGCTAGAATTTATTTAATCGCAAAACTAAGTGAGGATTTGAATTTCTCATACCTAAAAACATACTTTTAAGACCCCTCATCATGAAAAATTGCAAAAAGTATATTTCACCCTCAAAAATGACACGCCCTAATGTGATAGTTGTAAGATCAGTATGTACACTTCAGTTCACATAAACCTAGAAAATCTTTCAGAGACTAAGTGCAAAAAAGTAAGCGTACATCCATCACAATTCCCACAGATTTATAAGACGGATCTGTTCGTTATATAGACACTATCTGCGAGAAGTACTTGTGTTGACGGTAGCCAAGCGTCGTGAGGTACTGAAAAAAAAATACTTATAAAGCAGGAAGGGACAGGGTTCGAAACTGGATCTAAAATACTTTTATATTTATTTATTTAAACATGAAGATATTATGATATAATTAAAAGTGTAATAGAGTGGGGTGGGGGGACTCTGAACGGCGGGCGACTCTGAACATATTAACGTTTGTCATTTGTTTCCAAAAACCGCCACCTTGAGTTTCGTAGAAAGTGGTGGAATTGGAAGACGTTTATGTGGTGAACTAAATATTCGTGCTACATGAGGAACTCACGTTTGTTTTGGAGAGGAAAGCGAAAGAGACAAACACAAATTTAAGGATCAAGTAATAAAATAGCCATACTGTAGTTTGAGACCTTGTGTATATAGTATGTAATTTCTATTAGAGACAGCACAGAACCACGTTGTTGATGCATGGAAGTTTGGCGGGGATTTAGTCATGCCTGACTGCTACATGGTGACTGGTGCTGCCATCTGTGAAAAATTACGAACACATAACTGACAACCTGCGTTGTGGGGCTACTCTGAACAGATTTGATGGGGTGACACTGAACACAGCTTTGTATTGCTGTTATGATGTTTTTACTGTACAATTTGTATACAGTGCCTTATCAGAGTTTCATGTTTCATTACAGCTGCCCAGAGACTACAAGAGAGTAAAGAATGGCACAAAATACGAACGGTGGAATGAGCAAACAATGGCGCAAGCCTTCGAGGAAATTAAAAAAAACTGTCCCTGTGGCAGGTTGCCGAGAAATACGAGATAAGCAAGGGCACGTTACACTTGCGGTTGAAATCTGTCAGTAGGAGGTCACAAGGAGGTCAGTCCGTGTTTGGGAAAGAAGAGGAAGACGAAATGGCAAACTTGTTGCTCAAGGTGGCACGGAAAGCTTTCCCTATAACATCGCAAAATGTACGAAAAGCCGCATTTGACTACGCTGAAAAGAATGCACTGAAACATCTTTTCGACAGGGAGACGTAATCGGCGGGAAAAGATTGGCTTCGATTGTTTCTCAAACGAAACCCTGAATTATTATTACGAACGCTGAAACAGCTATCTCTTACAAGAGCAAATGGTTTCAGCAAGGAAGTTGTCACAGAATATTTTGATCTCCTGCATCAAACCGGTACTGGCTTGGTCAACTCTCCGGAACACATCTACAACGTGGAAGAGACTGACCTTTCTTTCAACAATAAACCAAAGAGTGTTGTGGCAGACAAAGGTTGTTCGCAGTGTTTGTGACATGAGCCGAGAAAGGAAAAAATGTTTCGTTAATTACGTGATGTAATGCTGCAAGCGCTTTCATTTCTCTGTCCTGGGTTATCTGCAATAGGTAACTGGATCCAATGTTCAAGATGCAGCCGTTGGTACCGCATAGTCTGTATGAGCACTGTTACAATGTGCTTTGAATCTGTGGACGATGCACAACCAGTGCGTGAGCACATGTCAGTTCTACGGGGTCTACGTTCCCCAAGGAGTTTTAATACACTGTTTTGACTTTAGTAAATCTCTTCCTTTGTTTTTATTGGACAGATCACACATGCAGATTATTCTTCCCTAAAATATATACAATACGTTTAGTATTTCTGCATATTTTTAGTGCCTTTTTTAATGTTCAGTGTCACCCCTCCTTTGTTCAGTTTCACCTCCCGATCGTGGGTGACTCTAAACACAACACTCGTATTCATTTCCACGCACGTAGCATCCATTCTATACCAGATATCGCGCATAGCTTGCACCGAGTGTTGAACAACATATTGGGGTTTCGATTCCATGTAAAGTTTCTTCCATTCGTTGCGAACCGTTTGCTTATAAGATAAATTACCACGAAATTGTTCAGTGTCACCCCACCCCACTATATTTGTTACACGTGTAAATTTCAAATTTAATATTTTGGTGTTAAAATTGCTGTGTACTGCTATACTGCATTGTTTTTCAGTTGTAGTTCCAAGTCAAATACTTATAAGACTTCTTGGTCTATGTTAATCAAGTCTTAGAGGACAATTACATTTTCTTTATTTCTGACAATTTCTAAATTTTCGGGTGTGTAAAATATGAGCATCCGAAACTTTAAGATTAGTGCACTAAGGAATCATTATATTATGATAAAAAAAAGTAAGTCCTTGAATTCATCCATATCATCATATATGCTAATGAAGATACATCTTAGAAAACAAACTAAATCACAAACTTCCTCATTTTGAATTATACTTATTTTATACGTATTACAGGAGACAACATATCAATTAGTTCTCGCGAACTATTTCAGTTTCAATTCTAGCCATTTCAAAAATGTAAGGATAAACCTTATACAAATACAGGAATGTCAAAGAGTTGCAAAATGATTCTGACATCCTATTCAAGAGAAGAAAGCAATGTACTCGTTCATATGATAATAGACTGGAATAAAACCTGCACTTACAAGGAAACTTACGGAAGTGTCACTCACTGATTTGAATGAAACTTTGCACACTTGTAGAACATCAAAAAATAATCGACACGTATTTTTTGTTATCGGCAATGGTGAAGATGTAAGGGTAGAAACGTTAGGGGTGCCCTCTAAGCATACACAGAAAGCAATCATTTAATTTACAAGAAAACATACTGACAGGGAGTTTTAGGACAGCTGATTCAGAATCTGACATCAAAATTAGTAAATTCAAAATCTCGGATCCAATATAGTGATTACAATTACAAAACGTCTTCTGGTTTGAAATTCTCTGCAGTTAGCAAAGAACAATTATAGTTGGCAGGGGTTAATACGAGAAGGTTGACAACCAATTTGAAATCCCTTTCTATATTTATTTTAATTGGATGCTTGATTAAAGTGAGTTTCTGCACTTCTCATTATAATGTTTACAGGGACACAAACACTAGAAATGTGTCACAGTCAATAAATCTATGACTCATAGCTACACCATACAGCTTTTAATTTCTGAAAATTGTGTTGTTATCTGCGTTGTTAATTGTTTTGCGGGAATGGAACATGTGAACCTACAGTCCAAAACAACCTCTTTTAATCTAAAAAATGTCCTTGTGAAAGCATCATATTCGGGAAAATTAACATCAGGTGTTCTGAGATCATGGTTTCAAGAGGTAATTCTCCCAATGTCTAATGTAAAGTCCATTTTGTTATTAGATTTGTGGAGTGGTCACAACTCATCAACTTTTCAACCTAATTTACGAACAAAAGAGTATCTCAACATAGAAACCATTCTGCACTAACAACTGGTAGGATTCAGCCTCTTGATGTGCTCGGCTTTGGACCGTGGAAAACCTTCTTGATACATTTTGCTGATATTGTTCTCTACAACTATAGCATAAATTTACATCTCGGTAGTAAAATAATTTAGATCCAAGTCACTGATTCATAATCAGTTTTCTTCTCCTAGATTAGCAAAGCTTATTAGATATGCGTGAAGAAAAATAGTTATTTGGAAGATGATTGTTCTACATTTTGCGATTTGTCACAGTTATTGCTGTAATAAGGTGAACTTGGTGTAAACAATGTTTATATAACATACACTTTTTTTAAGAAATATCATTACTGTGAAGCGTTTTCTCAATAAATTCATAATTATAACAATTGAGGATATATGAATTTCTGACATAGTAAGAGACGAGGGGACCCACTATACATAAGCACCCCGAAAAGTAAGATGTGCAGAGACTCACTTTAATCAAGCATTCCGTTAAAATAAAGGGGTTCCAAATTAATTGAAAAGGTGTTTCAAATCCGTCTGCAATCTTCTCGTAGTAACCCCTGCCAACTATAATTGTTCTTGGCTATCTGTAGAGAATTTTGTAATTGTAATCATTATATTAGATCCACCATTAATTTTCTAATTTTGACTTCAGATTCTGAATCAGCTGTCCTAAAACTCCCTGTCAGTATATTTTCTTCTATACTAATGATTGTTTTCTGTCTATGCTTGGAAACCACCCTTACGTTCAAAGGGTGGTTTCTACCCTTAAATCTTTACCATTGCCGAAACAAAAAATACGTGTCAATTATTTATCAATGTTCTTCAAGTATGCAAAGTTTCATTCAAATCAGTGAGTGACACTTCCGTAAGTCCCCTTGTTAGTGGATCTTGCGGCACAAAATACCGAATTCTCACCTCATACAGGAAAGTATTAAAAATGTCGCGCTAAAATGCAAAGTTATCTCCAAACCATGATGTGATGCTTCTGTATACTATTAATATTAATAAATTTTACTCGTGTAAGGGTGTGAGTTGGGGGAACAAAACTTACACAACTACGCATTACGCTCTAGAAAACATTCGCTACCTTTTATATTTTAAGACTTTCCAAGGTTAAGAGCTGTCCATATGTATCATTTCTAAAATTAAATTTGAGTAATTAATGCTACCTGTCTTATTCAAGATATTGGACACCTAGACTCACCCACTTTAATACATAATAGAATAACAGTTAACAAAGAAGATAAATTAGGACATCAACCTATCAAGTGGTAATACGTGATTAGGTATATTTAGGTGGTGATTAGGTATATTTTTTTGCTATTTTTACACACAGAAGGGGATAAACTGGCCAAAATATCCACAAAAGTATGTACTCATATCTAAGGGAACATTTACGAAAATTTATTTTTTATAGTTCGATGGTCTCCTTAAATTTGAGAAGGTATGATAATGAATTCATGTCATGTAAAACAACATGAATATCCGTACTAAACAATGCAACCATATAACGTGATAAACCCTTATCAAAAAGAATAAATAGTTCAAAATTTCTGAAATTTGACTTTTTGACATTATTTTTCATCGAAGAGAACGAAATGGACAAACCAAAGTTACAAAGATAGATACCCAAATCCTATACTGGAATAACAAATTTTTAGTTTTGACCTTTTCTAAAATGTAAGTAGATATTCGTCTGCACACCTCCCAAAATGTAGTGGGTGACCACAAGTACACCTGCAAAAATTTATAGAGGACGATCCTAAATATCATATTACCAGATTGTTTGCTTAGACGACGTCCCAGGGTAAATCAAACTAGTACTATTACATCAGACTAGTACTAGTACTATTGACGTTAGTACTATTACATTACAGAGCTCACCTGGCCATTTTTGGTAATGCAGAATGATAAGCAAAACAAGGTCCGTAGGGATTATTAAAAAAATCAGCAGTATCAGGAGAAGGCGCTGTCCATTCCTTCTTAATATATGTGGCGATCAATTTTGGAACGTCTATGATCTGAAAGTAAATGTATTTCTATTTTCTAAATAACCATGTATATAAAACTTTTTCTCTAATAATGTTTATTAGATAATGTTAATGCTTTATTAGGTAGTAGCCGGATTTTTTAAGAAATATTACCATATACCTTGCAAAGTAATTACAACAACAAAAGTAAATCATAAGAACACTAAAATACAAAACAAAAAGAGAACAAAACCATAAATCAGCTACTGAGAGACACACGGCACTTTTAGAATCTCCAATAATTTTTAGACCGTTACATGTGCACTTAAATGTTTAAATTGAAATTTCTTATTAATTTAACTAAAACTTCTAAATATACCTCACCTCGAACTGACAACACATTAATCATTTTTATTTCGAATTAATTAATGTTGGAATGATAAAGCTCCCTATTATGGTGCAGGAGACACCACACTATTCTAGATTAAATATATTTGTCTACAAAAAAGCACAGAAATTATTACTAGTTCTCTAAAACTACTTCGAATAAATTGTGCTTATTCTGGCAAAAGGAAGAAACAACCAATAAATAAAACGTTCTGCTAAACATAGATAATACACATCTGCCTGCATTTCTATGATAATGAGCAGAGCATGTTTTGCTATGTAAAGGAAGGATGTATTTCTATGTTAATCGCTACATGTAGTATTTTCTTATTACTCAATAATATTACTTCCTTTAGTAATCAGACGATTAGTTTGTAACTTATTCTATATATTCGCTTTAAGGAAAACTACCGTGAAATTTGTGTGTAATTACCGATGGAGCATACCAGATAATGTGTTAAAAGTTTTAAAACAATTGATTTTAATATTTATTTGCTGAAATACAAGTATGCAAACTTGGAATCTTTTCACAGATATTTCTTTTATAAAATGACTCATGTAATTAATTTTATAAACTAAATTATGTGAAATAATTTTATTATAATGGGTATCGATATAGATTTTTCTTTCATTATTAGTCAATACTTTGTACTAACCTTATTTTGCAGAACCTCTATGATGATATCATTGAACCTATCATCACCTTCATACTTAATCATACTCTTCATGTTAACAGCACTAAGTCTAGCAACGTCTTCGAAATAAGATTTGTATTGAGGTTGTTGTTTTTTGTCGATAACTCCAAAAAGCCTTTAAGTTGGAAAATAAATAGACCTTTTATGTTTAATTTGCCAATTGTTAATATTTATTGCATGGACTTAATGTCTAAAATACATATATGATATGTACACCACCAGTGTGTCTGTAAAAGTGTATTAATTACGCTGTATCCTCTAGTAATTGTAATTAAAATTTGTCAAAATATTAACATCACAATAACAAAACTACATATAACTCAGACTACCGAAATCTCTTACAGGTCAAAGTATCATAAATTATTCACATATACTTGAATTTATAGCCTCTTCATTTCTTTAAAAAAATAATATAATATACATCATTCTCTTTATTTAGTAGATAAAGAAATAGGTATAATCCCAAACCAATATTTAAAGTTATGAAATGTATACACTTGTTATTTTAACTTTCTTTCACACTTCAAAGAAGCAATTTGATCAAAAGCTCAAACAAACTTTCATATTAGTCCTTTAAAAAATCGTTTCGTATTACGTCATCCAAAGTTCTGAACAAGAAAATTTATTCCAGTGAAAACATTTTCTGAGTTTAAAAATAGAACAGTACAAGATCGTCTTTCTTTTCTTAATATTCTTTATATAATATTATCGAGATCTTGTAGAACAAGTGACCAGAAATTATATATATAAACGTGTGTATGTGTGTGTGTGTGAGTATGTGTTAATGTATGCATACATGTATATATTCAGCAATGGCTTCATACTCTTTAGTGTACTTTGTATCTGATATTCGTAATGTATTTCAAAGTAAAATATGAAGTTAATTTTCTATAATCGAGAATAATCACATAGTGACATAGAAGAAAGCAACGAAATAATAGATTTAAAATAGATATTTCCGATTCTTGTAATTACAGTTTCTCGATAGAAAATGATACTTTAGGCTAGAACTGAAAATATATATGTTATATGAATAGAGATGGTATGGAAGAACGATAGCAATGATGATCATATTCTTTTTTACAAGGATTTTAACCTACAGTCTCCTTCGATTCTTTGTTACCAATGGCTGAATATCTTCTACAGTTTGCTGTCCTTTATGATCCATGCGCCTTGAAGTACACGCTGCAAACTATTGTTCCCGATGTTGCACTTTCCCTCTATATTAATATGATAGGGCTTAGCACTTTCCCTCTATATCAACATGATAGGGCTGTCTCCTTGGATCAGCACTAAAGTAGAAGTTATACTTTCTTCCTAAGGTATTAAATGAGGAAGTTCAGAAAGTAAAATTCCCTCATTGGTTATCTATAAAGTGGTAAAGCGAGACGTGAAGTGGTTCAGATATGCGTGTTAATATAAGATAATTAGTTAGTACTTACTCTTTGACTACTTTTTTGTACTTGCGACTGAGAAGCTTTGGGGGACAGATAGTAGTTGCAGGCAATGGGATATTCCATTCATTGTAATTTCTCTCTATAGTCTCGACTACTGGGTTATCTTGAAATTTACTCCAAGAGCTATAAATCAGATAACTCGTTATTATGATACTTATTAGGAAGAGACCAATCCATATCAACCTATGGAAAAGCAGAACAAGAAATTGAAATAAAGAAATCGGATTACATAGCAAAAAGATATAAATTGACATATTTAGCTTACCTCACGAATTTAGAGAAAGTTTTCATTTCCGTATTCAAACTACAAATTTGAACTTCTTTCTTGTACAAGTTAAAAATTACTTTGAATTGTGAGTGAACACAACTCTTAAGTATACCTACTATTTTCAGTGTTAAAAAATCAATGTGATTCAAGAATTAATATTCATACCTTTTGATATATTATGTCTTGGTATGTACATTCCAACAATCATTATTAACGTAATATTGAGTCGTTCACTTTCAAATCGAATGAGTTCTTCGTGTTTTCAGATTTTTCTTTCATTTCCTTATCTAATTCAATTCCATTATTATGCGACGTATATATCGTTTCTCAATTTTAATAACTTGCACTACGGTCTTTACCTTTCCATATTATTTCCACGTGCCGTTTTTCTCCTTTGATACCATCCGTCACATGTACCCTCCTTCTTTGCTCCTCTTTCTCCTTGCTGCCACTATACCCTCCAGCATGTCTCTAATGATATAGTTCATTCTAAGTCAATATCTCAATCAATTCCTCTTTCTTTTTTCACCTATATCAAAAAGTATATTTGTTTTGCTACTTGGCACTTTGCTTTCTTATTTGATTTCCGCTTGATCCAGCTAATGCTCTCCATTCTTCTCCACACCCTGATTTTGTTGGCTTCTTCATTTGTTCCATTTGCTTCTGCATAATATCCACAAAAGTCCACATGAATCACTTTATGAGATTTTTCTCAGCTCTGTATAATTAAATGGCATTCTTCGAATTAGTTTTCAATTGGTTCGGTTTTATAACCAGAATTTCCTTTGATGACGAACATTTTATATGTATGTGTGTGTGTATATATATAGCACATCTAAATTTAGTCAACCTTGTTCGGTGTATTGCATTACATTATCAAATTGCAATCATCGTATTAAAATATTGACTGGCTTTCCTAACCTCTGGTTGGAGTCGCACTTAAATTTCGCTTGACTATCTTAAATTGTGATGAACGTAAATTATTTGCTCAAGGTAATTTCGGACAATTTAGCTGCTGTGTATGGTTTTGATTTCTAATTTTAAGCTCTGACTAGCCCACCAGCTTAAAGTTTAATAGGTGTAATTATGACCCACCACCATTACGGCAATTACTATATTTTAAGTTTAGTTGAACCGCAGAAATGTTGCTCACATAATGATAATTTTATACATATATAACAATTTTTCAGAAGCAACTACCCATATTTTGTAACAGAAGAACCGTCCATGTTAGGGTCATGAAATGTCGTATAATGTTCTTTGGCATATTTATCAGAAAAATTTGTATGAAAATTATCCTGAAATATGAACCGTAAAAAACATTTTTATCTTGTCCTAATAATGACACATTTTGATAATTAGGGCCATAAATAAATTAGAATCTTGCAAAAAGGTCTTCTACAATGTTTTCAATTTTATAAAATCATTTACATAAAAACAATATATGTTTTCTGTTATTACTGAAATCGTAGATCTACAGCTAAATAGATAAAAGATTAGTGTTATGGTGTAATCTCATATTGCTTTTATTTCTACGTATGAATTTATAACTGCTCCCATATGGACAATGGCTGCAGAGAGAGGTGGGTATACTCGTCATCCAGTACCTTTAGTATCTACTGTTGTGGATATTTGTTACCTTAGAATTCTTAGCAACTTTTTTTATTAGTTTTTTTCAAGAAGTTTGCGAGCAATTAATGTTCAGTTTTCTTACTTCAGAAATCATAAATGTAATAGTAGTTTCGATGTGATTACTTTAACCTAGTGTGCTCAAAGTCTTGTTAGTTTCAATATTAAATTCTTTAGAATTAAATATAAAAAGTCATGATCTAATTTCAATTTTAAAAAATTCTAGAAATTTTATTTGTTAGTATGTACAATATATTTGTTAGTATTTAATATAATGCTTAAATAGTTAAATTTCATAGCTAAAACTATATTTTGCTAATTTTCTGTTATATTAAATTGATAACTGTCAAATAGCTTGTTAAAGTTATGACTTGGAAATTCAAACTTTTAAATACATTAATGTATTGTTGTAGTTGACTTTTCAAAATGAAATACATAATCGTAGAAAAAGTTTGTTACATTTATATCTTAAATTGAAAATGTAAACGTCTATGTTCATTACGAGACAGAAATCTCAATTTTATCGTTTGAATGAGAAGAGTTTCGTAGCAGGCCTGATAGAATGTTTATAACTGGTTTCATGAACATTTTTAAAAGTTATATGATAATTTTTGTTAATTCTGTGAACGAAATACAGCATTTTTAAAATTATAAAACATGTTAGTGTTAATGTTTTAATTCTTTGTGAAATAAGCATTTTCATAATTTAGAATGTAACATTATTAAAATTTGCATCGTGATTTTGATTTTTAAAAAGTTTCAAGATGTACTTCCATAATTCTAATTGTTATACTTGCACTTTCAAATTAATTTTATATGCTGCTTGAGTATGGTTAGAGAAAAAAATAACGACTTTAAAACTGCACGATTAGTTGACCGATCAGGAAGAAGCTGATTAACATGTAACTGATATAAGAAACATTGAACTAAGAAATTTAAGGTTATTATACTATTTGCTTGTTGTTTCAAGACTATTGGGTTATAATAGTTGAAAATAAATGCCAAATATTATGAAATGAAAACTTTGTTATCTATTTCGAAAGTACAAAAGACGTATGTGTATTTTAATCCAAAATTATCAAGTCGTTACAGCCCAAAATTGATGCATGCCTTTTAGAAATGTTTAACCATAACTCAATCCTAGAATCTAAAACTTGTATCCAAAAGTGAGTTATTCTTCTCTTCATATAAATCATTTTCCTATTATCTAACTAGAGCTCCTCCGTGGCTAAGTGGTTAGCATATTCGACTTTGGTGTGGGAGACCTGGGTTCGATTCCCGGCAGGAGCTCTTGTGGTTCGGATTCCACGTTAATCAGTAGGTCCAAGTCTCATGTAGCCTCGCTGCTGAACGGGACGTTAAACTCAAAATCAACTCAACTCAGCTATTATCTAACTATAGAAATAGAAAACAATTTGGTCAAGTGGTTTTCAGTTCAATGATAAATTATTGATTCCTAGACTAACATTTTTTGTTAGTGAATTATTTCAGAGCTACGTTCTCCCTGTTTTCTTCCTTGGTTGCATATTCTGATAAACGAAATCATTTTCACTCTGAAGATAAGTAAAATAATTAAACCTCTTAGAACTATAGTCATATTTTTTGAAGTCATCAATAACATGTTTATGTGGCCTGAATAATCTTTGAGTCTATGAAAGTTAAAAACGTAATGCTTTATTGTCTATGGTCACAAGTTATATACACAAAAGAATTTTATATGGTAGGTAAAAGTTAAAATTGTTTGAGCCACTTTGTGAGGAAGAATGACTTAGACTCGAAGAAAACAGACCTAGATAGTTTAATCCGTCGACGACGCGAAGTAAGGCGGAGCTTTTTTCTAAAAATGACAAATTTCAACAGTTAACTGTGAAAGTCTTAGTGAGAATTAAAGCACGTTCCTTAGTACGTTTCAGTTACAACTTAGCGTTAATATTTAGCAATTCGAGGAAACTTTAGTTCCATTCCTTTGAAACGGAAAACGATTGGAAGCAAAAGAAAAGAACTGCAGAGATTAATTTCACTAAAGAGAATTTTATCCAACCAGAACGAGACATTCCAAGCTCTCATACTGCTTCACATGTAATTAGAGGCTCAGCAGCTCACACGTAATTAAGCAGCTCACATATAATTAAGCAACTGAATGAAGCAATCCATTAACGCCTTGCCTAAACATACACAGTTTCGAAACAAACAAAAGAAGAATGGTAGTTACCTTAATGTTCCAATGCTGTGAACTAATCCCCACATACTCAATCGTAGACCTTACTGTCATTAAACAATATCAACGTATATACACCTTCAGGATGGACATAATGAATCTTACATCTAAATACATCCTTGAAATATTGCAGAAGGGACTTGAATGCTTTTATTACTTCATCTGAATGAATAACCACTGAAATCTATTTAACCGTCACTGATTCCAAATTTCCAGTTAGTAGCATGATTTCTCGTCCATTTATCACAAAGGCGAGACTCTACAGATTGACTAGCATGCCACCATATTTTGTTTGTAGCAAAGAACTCTCGTAGCACACACCTAATACTTTCGCTACTGTTGATTGACTGCTCATATTTTTAAATTATTATTACTTCTAATCATAAAATCTACACAGAAAGGATGTATTTAGTCTATATATATATATATATAAAATTTAATAACAGTTCATATTTCATGTTTATTTATTTTCAAAATTTATCATTGGGACCACTTTTTTCCTCTTTCTTTCGCTTAAGCTTACACTACTGCCATCTTGTGAGAATTGTCTTCCACTTTCCACATTCTCGCGAGCCAGTTGAGCAATCCATGCTGTCATTGAACACGGTGTAAGGAGTGACAACAGAAAATACAATAACACATGCATATCCTAAGAATTTAACTTTGAGATGGATAATATATTCCATCACAAATATAAGTGTATTTCCGCTTCTTCGCCCGAGTCGTCAGCAAAAATTATAGCGTTTTGATTGGTTGTTAGAGTCACGGAGCATTATGCCACATACCCTCCTCTCTTCGTGGTAAATTTAAATTTGTTCCCTCTGACGTCATTGGGGCAGGGATATTAAATTCCAATTATCTTTGTGATCTGCTATTT
This sequence comes from Thermobia domestica, assembly GCF_964235325.1. NCBI lineage: Eukaryota > Metazoa > Arthropoda > Insecta > Zygentoma > Lepismatidae > Thermobia > Thermobia domestica. Next base: position 37,060,982 of record NC_137463.1, on the reverse strand, counting down.
GACCCCTGGATCACTGGGAATCAGGATTGAAGTCTTAGATAAGTGTTATGGTGTAATCGTTATGCTGATGTTGTATATAGAACTAATTTATATATTATGTGGATCTTTTCGTAATGAAAAATATTTTCTTCAAGCAGTGGGTGGATATTTTTATTAGCAGTATATTAACTTAGGAGTTTGAGTCCTATACCATATTTAATTGTTCCGTCTTACAGGAATTATTTCTAATGAAAATAATTTCATCAGTGGATGTATATTATATTATCCACGAGTAAATTAATCACGGAGATTGAATACTATATGTTACATATTTGTTAGCCTCTTATAGGGTTTATATTGTAATGAAAAATAAGTAACAGTATTACACGTACACCACCTGAAGGAGTTTGATTCTTGTGGTGTGCTATTTTGAATACAATTATTTAAACCGTAAATAGTAATAGATTTATGTTAGTTCCAGTTTTAGTAAACAGATTAGAGTGAAGATGGATTTTATTCTTGGAATGCTTAATTGATTTCAGAAAGCCACTTCTCGCTATCTGTTACCATTTTCACTTTATAACGATCAACACTAAAACCAGAAGTAATTCATTTATACTATTTTCAGCTTAAATAAGAGGTTTAGAAAAAAACTTGTTACCTATTCTTGAAACGCCAAATATATATAGTATAAGCTATTTTCTCGCTTATACTTAGTCTCACGCTATATCTTAGTGCGTCTCTCGCTATATTTTAGTGCTTTTGCTCTATATATTATAGATCAATATTGAAACCAGAAATTCTAGTGAATTTCTGCAATTTCAGGTTTCACTTGAGACTTAAGAATGAAAATAAAATATATTGTTCACACACATAATCGTTTGCAGAAAAGCATTTCTATCTATCTATTACGATTTTTTACTCTACAGCAATCAACATGTAAACTGAAAGTGGTTGATTTTCTTCGTGACGTTACAAGGAATGTAAGATGTGCTCAAACAACAAAATAGGAAAAATCACTGGTAGTTATGAATCGTGTAAATATATGTCTAGATTGTATACAAATTAGTAATCAATTCTTTAAACTATTTTACAAATTTTAGCTTGATAATTAATATTAAGTTATTTCTACTAGTTCCCACTTATACTGTGCAAAAATAATTATTAATTATGGTAAGAGACTTAAGTTACCTTTCCGCAAAGTGCCTGCTTTTCCTTGCAGCCTCTCCAATTCCATGGAATGTTGTTCCTAATAGGACGTTTGATAAATACTGAATCATATTTTGTTATTATTTCTCTTATTTAGCCTACAAAGTGAATAGTGCAATATATTATACAGTGCTGAAACAGCATAAAAGAAAAATTATTATTAAAACATATAATATGTCAAATGTAGCACTAAATGTAGCCATGAACTTTTTCATAATATGTTGAACTTATAGTTTGTTACGTTTTAAAATTCTTAGACCATGATGAACAAGTAAATATTTTAGCTATTAGTTGTGAAAGCATGTTCGAAATTCTACAAAAATATTATGTCCAGCTGCAAAGTTCTTTAATATCAATATTTTGTAATGATGCCCAACGGAAACCAGAACAGCATACACACAAAGATCGAAGTTATTGTGTCAGTGTTAGGTTGGTGGAAGAGAACTTTTAAATTAGACTTTAACTTTTTTAAAAGCTTGTGTTCAGCTAATTCCAGTTTATTTATTATTTCAAGATGCAATATATAGTGTTTAAAAGTAGTTACTTTGACATTAGAACATAGAACGTCAATATACCTGAACGCTTAAAGACTAAATTCTTCTAATGTTTCCCCAAAACATTATCCATAATCAAATAATATGATACGGGATGAGAATTTATCTCCGACTTTTGGGACAGCATTAATTGAGATGGTTTTCAGTATTTGAAACACACTTTTGAAATATGAGATCAGCGGATTTAAATAAAATAAAGATCGAAAAGTATAATACTTTCTTCATGCATAATATCACCTATAAAAATCTTAAATCAGCATCTGATTCACGGGCAGCGGTTGCCATTTAACTTGTACTTACATGTAATTAACTACATTGTAACTATTTCTTTATCCATCACTTTTACTTATAAAGTTATATTTGATAGACGGACATATGCAATCATTCAGCTTCTACAAAGTAAATTTTAAAAAAAAAAATGACGCATTTTATTTGAATCTAGAATTTCTAACTGAAATCTGATTTTCATGGAGTTTGTGGCAAATGATCCAGGAAGAATGGGAGTTTTATGGAACTATGATTACTGGTTTCAATTCTTGCGGAGTAATATCGACCACGTCTCAAGAAAGCAGCAAATATTGCCAGTGTACCTTACAATTGGAATAAGGCGCGGTGTGATGTGAAGATTTGAGTTTTATTCGTTAGATGGCAACCTAGTCAATCAAGGTCAATAAGAAAGAGAGAATTGGGCCGTTGTATTGGAAATTATGCTGCACAGATCTGTACTACTATGTGAGTATGATCAGGACATAATCAGAATAGTGTACTCTTTGGAGCACCGTGAGTTTATAGTTAAAAGTTTTTGGCAAACGGAATCTGTTGTTGCTACACAAAGGACTTCAAAAACAAATTTGCCTCACGTTCTGCTCCAGATAGCAACATAATACACCTATGGTCGCTAGTGAATAAATTGGAAGAAACAGGATCCCTTCTGCATCAGACAGGGAAGTACCGGATCCCGCAGGTAAGTGTTGTGGAAAACGTCAGTTATCGACTTCTAAGATCACCCAAGAACTCTCTTCGTCGTTTGTCGCAAGAAACCGACTATAGCTATTCGTGGCCTTGGTTTGACAAGGTTCTAACTGAACGTGACTATATTTTGAGAAAAACACGTTTAAAGTTTTATTAGGCTATAGTTGTTTTATTTATAAACTAATCATTATGATGTTTTTACGCATTGATTAACTGCTTACAAGGTTTACATTATAAAAATTGATGTTGAAAATGGGGCTTTACTTTGTTTGTTTTGGACACTCAGTAAAATGCAGTTAGAACCTTGTCTTACTGAAACGATCATTTTCAGAGGCACAACGTTCTAACTGCACTTAGAACCTTGTCAAACCAAAATGACGAGAAAAACACGCATGACTTAGAACGATAAGAGTGTAACTCCAATTGAGTAGATTAACTATTCATATTTTAATTACATGAAATATGTGTCGAATATAGTTACAAGTTTAATGGTGCAGTATAATGCTCCTTGTCTTCCAGCGGCATGAATAGAAGGGACTCTTTAATATATTTTTTTCATTAGTTCTGAAAACCTCACACAATGCTTTTGTTGTTTTGGTTTGATACCAAAAACACTCAAACTACTATTGAAACATGATACTTTAGCTTGTCGTCTTGGAGTTAATAGAAATTTAATATTTGCTGCATTAACAGACTCGTAACCGTGGCTTGATTTGAACAATACGGTAGTGAATTCTTGAGTCAACGTCAAGTTAGCTAATTGAGTAAATAGAATAGCTTTGTAATTTCGAAGTTTTGCTGTCGTCCCAAAGTCTTTAAAGTCATTCGGCCTCATCTGAATAACGCGGTATTGGTTGTGACGGTCTACACTCTTCAATATTCTTACGAGACCCAAAGGAGAGTAAAAGTCCATCTTGTTAATAGATTTTTCAGTAATTGCACTGTGTACGAGATCTACATCCTGAACACAGGGATGTCCTGGAAGAGAGTATTTCACTGGAACAGAATTGATGTTCAGATTTTCTCTCAAAATGTCCAAAACTGTATATGACAATGGGAATTATGGTTTTGTGGTAGACAAGAATCGAACCAAGTAATCAGTTTCGTGATCTCATTTTCTTCGAGCACTGCGTCCAATATTCTCCTGAGGGCATTCACACTCACAAGGACACTCACAAGGGCATTCCCTGCACATGTAACCATTGTTTCGTTCCAGATAGGATAATATACTTTTTTTGTTAGAGTAAAGTACGCGATCAAGTTGCAAACATTTAACTTTATCTTATACAATACTAGCAGCGTTCACCCCGCTTCGCTGCGGTCACCCCGGAACGCAATAAACGTTGTTACTTAGATAATTTTTACTTTTTCGCTTTCAAGTGATATGATAAAAACCATAGAAGATTGCAGTAAATGTTAACATTATATCGCCTGTCATTTATGTTAACCCGCCCCGCTTCGCTGCGGTCACCCCGGAACGCAATAAACTTTGTTACTTAGATAATTTTTACTTTTTCGCTTTCAAGTGATTGCAGTAAATGTTAACATTATAGCGCCTGTCATTTATGTTAACCCGCCGAGTGACACGGTCATGCGGGTTGCATATAAATACGTTTATTTTTACCTATGATGATCTAACAAAGGATTTGTACGTTATGGACACTTGAATGGTCAATTATCTCAAGACACTGGTAATTAAAAATTAAAGTGATATGATAAAAACCATCTAGGGTCCAAATCCTAATAACCCCCCAAAAATAAAAGAAATTGGTTCAGCCGTATTAGCGTGATAAGGGAACAAAGGATTTGTACGTTCTCTTTTATATATATAGATATCTGCATGGGAACATGTTATAACGTTTTGCAGGTGGAGGCCGAGGACTGAAAGATCTTTGTTTTCTTTTTCACTTTTTCTGTGTTCTCTCATTTATGCCTTGCGCAAAATATGCATCTCATAATTGTTCTTTTGTTCACCACTTAAGATTTCAGTCTCTTTTGCCACCTTTATACGCCTTGTAATATCACATCTGTTACTTTTTGGCAAATGAAAACCTAAGTTAAACTCCGTTCAAAATATTCGATAGTGCATTAATTCTTTAATTGGTGTGCATGGGGTCCTTCTTTCAATCCCTGTTCGTGCTAAGTGAACTTTGTGGTGGACAAACACCGTTCGAGTGGGTTTTCTCGGGTTCTCACGTATCCTCCCATTTTCTCATTCCACCATTTCGTTCATTTCTCATCAGCACCGTCTCCTTTAGCATAACTGGCATATCCGTGAGACGTAAAACTTAAAGATTTGATTCCTTAATTGGTGTTTTGTTTTCATACTTGCACTTTTCAATGTAGAGATCATACATTTTTGCAATGTTCAGATGACTTTCTAGGGACAATCTACTGGTATCACCTCGGCTGTGGTGGAATTCCATTGTTGGGGAAAATTTTATGTAATCCATTGCAAGATCTGCTTCACCCTCTGGCTTCCGACGATTATTACTGCTTTTCCTCTTTGATCTACAATAGGTGTGTTTGTATTCATAGTCTTGGTTTTGTGTGCAGTATACACAGATTTTGGGATACGTCGAGGGTCGACAAATAAAGTGTATTGCACAGTTGAATCTTTTGTCCTTTAACATTGAGAACGTAATGTAAAGAATACTTCCAACACGATTTAGGTTTCTTTGTTTTTGGAGTTTTGTCTCCTCTCAATTTTCACTTGATTCCTCTTCATTATCCTGAATACATTGAATTACGAAAATCAAGTTTGAAATTTTGTATATTTTACATCAATAGATGGAAGTAAACCTTCACATGTACCATCCAGAGTTTGGAGTCTTGCTACAAGTAATTTTATATTAAGCTTTTATCAATTTGGTTTAACATCTAGGATTTACCAATTTAGTTATTTTTATATAGCACGATTCAGGAAGTGGAAGAAAAGTATCATTTTTTACCTCTCAAGGTAAGTTCATAGAATAAATCTTACATTGTAAGAAAAGTGACGTAGAAAGTACATACGTACGAGGCGCATCCAAAAAGTAAGCTTCCCACGCGTCATATAGCTAGAAAACGGTATGTTGCGCGAAGTGACTACATGCACGTGAGAGAGTAAGGTCCTAGCACGGCGGAACTTCCCAAGTGCTTTCAGTAGCGTCGGGGCAGTGGCTGAAGATGGACGTTCCTATTCCTGCTCCCGCTGCGTGTGAAGTGCGAGCAGTGATAAAGGTTTTGAATGCACAGGGCATAGCACCAATCGTTAGCTGTGCAATGTCCATGGGCCTAACGGCATGAAGAAGCAGTTCTTGCAGATTTTCCGCTCCTTATTGCACACCACTGTCATGGAGTATATGTTGATCAAGAAGTTTTGTGTTGAAGCAACTGAACCTAGAGCACAAAGCAAGGCGCATAGGGTCAGCATTGACATTTTTGCAACGATACAGCTGACAATGGATTTCAGTCGGTGCTATGCCGTGTGCATTCAAAAATTTTATCACTGCTCGCACCTCACACGTGGCGGGAGCTGGAATAGGAACGTCCATCTTCAACCACTGCCACGACGCTACTGAGAGCACTAGGGAAGTTCCGCTAGTGCATGTGCCATTCTAGGGCCTTACTCTCTCACGTACACGTACTCGCTTCGTGCAACATACCGTTTCTTAGCTATGGGACGCGTGGGAAACTTACTTTCTGGATGCGCCCCGTAAACTATATGAAAAAGATAGGAATACTTCTGTAACTTACAGCTTCTGAAATTGCAGTTAGAACCTTGTCAAACTGAATACTATAATAGAGTCAGAAGCAGTTAGAACCTTGTCAAATTGGTAAACCGTCTAGTTTTCACGTTACAATAATAAGAGTCGTATATTTGCATTAAGCTCAATTTCTATTGTTACGTACTGCATGTAACTCAATTTAGACAAAAATGTCAGTTAGAATCTTTTCAAACTAACGCCACGTATTCAACATGTGATCTATGGATATTACCACTAACAGTTAATTTGTGTTCTCACTAAAATTTAATTCGTATTCTGAAATTTGCCTTCAAAAATCCAAAACCTCATTCCAATTGTAAGGTACACTCGCGAGTATTTTCTATTTATCTTGAGGTGTGGTCGATACTACCCTGAATGAATTTAAACCACATAAACCTCCCATCCGCCCTTTGCCTCAAACTTCATGAAAATCGGATTTCAGTTAGAAATTCTAGACCGAAATGAAATCCGTGAGTTTTAAGAAATCACCCTGTATATGCATGCACTAAAGTATTTCATGAGTACACCTTTATAAGCTACTTTTACGCATACAATTAGGCCCGATTCATGGTCACGTGTAGTTGTGATTACATGTACTTAATTACAACTAAGTAATCGTAAGTGACACTTGCACTCACTACTTTTAATCATAAAGTTAAATATGAATTTAAAAAATGTTATATATGATGCATGGACAAATGTTGCCATTTAACTGATATTGCATCAATAAATTACATGATATATTACTTCTTTTAACACCTACTTTTGGTCATAAAGCTACATGTTATTGTTTATATATTGAAATATTTTCTTTCCCAAGTCTCGTTAGTCACATAATGCTAAGTTAACTAATTAAAGTTAACATTTTTAGTTACACGTTCTTTCACAAATTACATTTATAATCGTAAGTATTTGTGTAGTTTATCATAAAATATCGTATTTCCATATTAAATGCCATAATTATTCATTATTATTATTTCATGTATCATTCGTTAAAGTTTATTTGTTCTGTTTATACATGTACTGTAAATTTTAATTAAGAGAAAGAAGTTATTTAGTATATTTCATTTTCTGTGTTTCATTAAATGAGTAACTGTTTTACTAATTCTTAAATTAATTTATCTTTGACGGGGTTTAAGTACATAAAATTGAAATTTCTTAGTAAACCTATAGGTTGAAGAAAAGCCGTGAGTATTAATAACATTATAGTGCCTTAAGCAGAAATGTGGTGTGTTAATGTGGATAATAAAACTATAGTTCACTCACGTCAATCGATGTATTTGTTTATTTGAAATTAAAGGAAGAAAGGTAAATAATTTGAACTTGTTCTTATACAGCCTGAGTAACGATTATTCATTCAAGGGAAAAAATATAATTAGCATTATAGTTCCCCGATATTTGATCCAACTTCATCCCGTTATGTACTTATTCGCAATATTTTTCAATTTTCGATTTTTCAAATGAAATCAGTTACGCAAATGTAGAATATATATATAAAAAAAACATTATGATAGATATTCTGACTGAATTGAGAGCTCTTTGCTGCAACTGAGAAGCTCCCATGCTCCACGGTCCTCCGCTAACCTCTTCGTCTTCATGTATGATCTTTCTGGCTTTATATCGTCCATTAATTGTAGCCTCGTTCGCTCTCTCCCTCTCTTTACTGCCACCATACCCTCTAGCACGTACCTCATGATGCAATTTCTTTTCAGACAATGTCCCAAACAGTTTCTCTTCCTCTTCTAAATAATATCTAAAAGTGATTTTTTCTCCCCCACCATTTCTAACACTCGCTCATTCGTTTTCCACCTGACCCAGCTAATTTTCCCCATTTTGCTCCACTCCCACATTTCGAAAGCTTCCAGTCGTCTGTTATCACTTTTGCGTAATGTCCAGGTGTACGCCCCATACAGTACAACACTCCACACGAAGCATTTTATGAATCTTTTTCTCAACTCTCTATTCAAGGTCCCACGAAACAAACTTTTCGGCCCCTAAAGGCTTCTTTCGCCTTTCTTATCCTTGCTTTTATTTCCCGTTCATGTCATTACTATGAATACTACCCAGGTATTGAAAACTAACCACTTGTTCTCTTTTCTAACCTCTATTTTTATATTTGACACAGACGTTCCGATTGCTTTCCAGTTATCATATTTTTTGTCTTTCTAACATTTATTTTCATCCCATATTCTGCACTGTCCTTCCTCAAAACTTTGAGATGGTGGCTATTTTTTGAAATTTTTTGGTGGGCCAAAAGGTCACGAAATTGATTTTGGTTGGTTGGTCTTGGTCCTTGAGTACATTGGACCTGAACTGGTGTATCTAATTGATAAAACAACAAAAGATATTGTTTTACCCTAAAAAAATACATTAATTCTCCTAAAAAAGAAGGGAGAATCTAAGACATGGTGAGTACCTCTTGAATAATCATATCAGTTCGTATCCTTTTCATTGGTGAATTAGAGCTAAAATATTGATTTTTTTAAAAGGCTTCTTTTTCTACATTAACTTATAGTGAACAATATGTTTTTAAGGCCAAGGTCAGCAGATTCTTTTCTCAAATCAATCAACTATTGATGTTACCTATATTGCGCTACATGTCATTATAGTCTTTACTACAAACGTATACGTCACACAAAGTATTGATTTTATTTGTCAGCGTAATTCATTAAAGAAAGGTAGTAACTTCGTTTTATAAAATAACCGAACATTAACATTCCTTTCGTATTGCTTATTTAACACGTGGTAATTTAAAATGCAAGGTCAATGAATTGAGATACGTGCTTTGCAATGTATGACATTATTGTAAAACTCGAATTAGTTATTTTAATATTGACGAATACTTCATTAATTACGACTTTCCAAATATTAAAAATATGTTACCCAAAGTCATATTTGCAAACAGTAATATATTTTAGATAGTTCATAACAAAAGTATGTATTTATTCCATGAAATTATTTTTTTGATGTAGTGGTTTTTACCACATCACATCTTACCATCTTCCTCAAGTCTCTGACACCCACGTGCACCAAATTGACGACTTGTCTTTTTTTTCTGGTATTAAATATGAATTGAACAAAATAATGTCATGATACTATTTTAAAACTATGACGAAAGCATTGAGCCAATCGCAAATATTTAAACTTTTATTTTGAAAATTTTGAAAACTTGGTTTATAAATGTACACATCTCAAAAAGGGCCGTTTTCAAGGAATCGAAATAGTTTAAAATAAATGAATCAAGCAGCATTTTACACATGAATTTTATCATCATGGTGCATGCCAGACTACTTTCAGAGGTTTCGGAAATTTTCTGTTTATTTTATTTTTTACTATTATATTATTTGTTTGAACCAACACTTATTATTTTTTTCTTTGAAAATTATTATTCAGAACTTTTCACACATTATGTTTGTCTTTTTTGAGTTCAGAGCTCCCCTCTCCCCAAATGTACGTACCAATCTTAACACATTTGAATTAAATATATACTTTAGTTGACAGATACAATTAATCTTGTGCACCGCCGTTGCTCAATGGTAGAGCGTTCACCTCCGGTGTGTGTGGTCCCTGACTTGACTCCAGATCGTGTCAAGTGAATTTTCTGATAAACAAACACTGTGCGTTTTTTCTCAGGGTTCTCCCGTGTCCTCTCACTTTCTTCACTCCACCATTTCATTCATTTCTCATCATCACTGTCTCCTTTAACGTAGCCGGTATAATTGTGGTACGTAAAACCTAAAAATTTCATTTCATTTCAATTAATCTTAGGTGTTATTAATTTTAAACATAATATTTCATGTCCTGAAATATAAAATGTTCATTGAAAGATCACAGATGAATTGACAAAAGCTATCCCCGAAACACATTAAACTTTTATAGAAACAGCAAAAATGCCTCTTTTTATTACACATTCACATGATAAAAATTGCAATTTATCATGCTAATACTTGCTTTATTTTCATGCTTTATTTTCTAAAATTATGCTTTATTATGCTTTTAGCTTCTTCTGGACCCTTAAATAACCACAACCATGTTCTAGGGACCAACCATATGTCTAAATTGCTATTATGCTTTTTATGCTTTTTATGCTTTTGGGTTACTCTATTCATTATCTTTAAAGCGAAGAACTTAAGATAATTATCAGCGAAGAAATTCGTAATATCTTTTGCGATAGAAATATCAATTAATGAAATGAAAGTAGAATGTCCGAAAATAATTTTGATCTTTCATGATGTTGGAGAGTGATAAAGGAAACGTAAATACTTACAAAGCAGGGACGTATGAAGAGGGTACATCCTGCAGCACCGGAACTCTCTGCAATCCCTAATTTTCTATAAGACGTTTGTGGCAACATACCTCATTTTACAAATCTAATTTTTGACTTATTACTAGTGAAAAGATGTATTAAATATAGCGATATTGATAAAGATTTTAGCATATAAATCGGCGTCATAGAAGTTCTTATTTGTATCGAGCTTGGTTCTAATGGTAATTATATTTTCGGTTGTTACCAAATTTATACCATTTTCGTGATAAGGATATATTAAATATTACGATATTGATATGATTTTTACCATGTGACAGTTATAGTTTTGGTGGTGTCCAAATTTATAGAATATTTTTGACAGGTTTTTCGTGATGGACGTGCATTAAGTATCACGATGTTGATATGATTTTAGTCATATTTGTGGGCGCCATGGAATATCTTATTTTTTAAAATTTAGTGTCAGTAACGATTGTAGTTTTGGCGGAAGCCACATAAATGTTTTTGTCAGTAAATTAAACACTTCTCGTTACATTAGTCACTTCTCAGCTTATTTGAACTTAATCGTTCAATCAACGAAATCATACGATACATAATTGTAACTTTGCAATACGAGAAACAAACAGAAGAACACCGCCTTACACGTGGAATTAAGAAAAACCAATATTCGGAAAAACAACTGGGTCTGTCAGATCCCTATAAGAGTAACGTTTTCTTTTTTTTTTTTTTTTTTTTACACCAGAGTAGTAGTAAATAGTTAAAATCCAAAGAGCCTAATATAGTATATCTACTTCCTGTATGAAAGAATGACATTTGTAAATATTGACATATCAATCTATTAGAACGAATGAAGTATTCGTATACTTCCACACGTAGCTGTATGTTTATGTTTATGTGTATGTATTGTGCCTAAATGGTAGAAGTACGATTTATCTCAGTGATTACGAGTAAATAACAGCAGTTTTTCAGAAGTCGAGTAATTATACAGAGCACAATATTTGCTTTTTATTTAAAGAGAAGCGGTTTCTTAGCCTGTTTCTGCGTGATTTTTTTTCTTTTACCGAAAAAAAAATAGTCAGTATTGGAAATCCTCACATGGGAACTTGAAAATGAATTACAACTTGAATTTTAGATTTTTCACTTAATTCCGACGAGAAATAAGTGAGTATCATACATGACACACTTACAACTCACAAAGAACATGCCAGATGACACCAACATCTCTTATTCATACACGTCAATATCTCACACAGCACACAAAACAGTCATTTGATGCCTTTGATAAATCACAGAAAAGCTAAAGTGAAAAAGGATATGTGCCATATATGGCACGGCATGCGGTAAAGGGTTAATTAAAATTGAATACGGAGGACTATTTTAATCCACTTATATTATGTATTTGCTTAAACAAAGTGATTGTATTCCAAGGATCCATAATTGAAAATTAGGAATAGAGGGAGAACGAATTTTTTGTTTGTTTGTTTATTTATTTATTTGAAGTTCAAAGTAGAATATAGTATTGTCTGTTAAACAAATAGATGTATACCTGTTTGTGAGTTTGGCATTCCTACATCGACTAGCGTGGAGAATAAGAGAATTAAATTATACAAAGCTCTAGTTTTGTGGAGAGAGCCATTGCAAATTTGGAATACATTGCGTAAGAAGACAGAAGTGTAAACACAATAATACATAGAGTGGATCACTGGTTGACAATTTGTGTGTCAAGCACTCCTACAGGGTGTGTGGCGAAATTTTAGAATATAAAAATCATGGAGCTTACAATAATATGCTAAAACATCAATTTTGAGATAGACTATACTTGTGAACACCTTCAGCGGCTGCTGAATAATATATAGGGACACTGATTTGTAGGAACTTACGTGCATCAAAGGTTATTATTAATAATAAAGAAACTAAACAAATATGTCGCTATTGCATTAAGTTGAATTTCTGTTTAGTATGAATCTTAAGAACAATGATATAAAGTTATTTTTGACCTGATGTGGAAATTATAGCTTTTAAGAACCGCTTCCATAAACGTTGGATACTCGTTCGGTTCAAAGTGTGATCCCCATAAACTGCAAGCAAGTTCTTATGAATTTGACGAGGCTGATTCATCACTGGTTTCGAACAGGAATACCATTACTTACCGTTATCAGGTCTTGATGTATGCCTCAGTGCCCATTCTTATTACCTCTGAACAATAGGAAACACCATTATTACTACCATTTTTAAGCCAAGGACCAAGTATATTCACTTAAAATTTGATCATCATAATGTAAGTAATGAAAATATTATACACATCTATGCAAAATTTATTGAACATCCTTTGTATTCTATAGTCTAAATATTATATTGAAAAGAAAAAAACAGTGACAACAATCTGACAACATTAACTGTAAGATGGTGAGTCATGATTTGAGTTTAGCGTCTATTTCGGCAACGGCCTATTAGTGCGTGGAGTTAGCGTAAAAATATTTCACTTCCGGCTACCAGTCTGCAATTTTACACAGTTCTTATATATATACCAAAGAACAGAAAGCCGCCGGGAGAAGATTTCCTTTGCCTTTCGTAACCGAGAAATATCTAGGTCTTGGCTTATGCGCTGGTCGTCGACTGCGCATGGTCACAGCTTTGCGGCCGCAAGCAGCTGGCCTCGGCTAGCTGACTTGGGCTGTGTGTTGCGAACGGGTAACATCTGGAAGGATTAAGTTGTTCGAATGGATTATGAATCTAAATGGACGTTTCGTGTTGGTTTACGTTTCTTGTATTGAAGTCTTCGTTTGTAGAAGAGTGTGTTATAGAAGGAAATAAGAATATCCATTACAAGTGAGGATTATGATTATAGTGATATTTCATTTACTGCAATATTTAGTGTATTTGCGTATTTTTGCAAAATTAGTGAAATTAGTGTTGCTTGGAAAATCGATAAAAGTGTTGGAAGGGAGGCTTGGTTCAGTTCTCTCTGCTTCTATTAGTAAGCAAATTACAGAAAGGTGCATGAGTAATATTCAGAATCACGTAATTATAATTGTGTCTGCATTTTTTTTTCGAATTCGTGAATGTGGGAAATTGTGGATCTACGTCCCATTTTCTCATTTGAGTTTCTGATTGAATTGAGATCATTTAAAGTGAATCCTGAGCATAACCTCACGTTACAGTGGAATATTCTTGTTTTGATAAGAGAGTCCGAGACGATTGAGGGCAGAGAAACTACAGAAAGTTGAGGTAAAAACGTGGATTTTCAGAGGTGAGTGAATTTTCAATTTTTCTATTAGATTGTCTGTCTACGTCCATTTTGTGTACTCTGTGGGTTGTCTTGTTGGATTCCATTTGGTTAGATTTTCAGCGGAATATATAATTATCGCGAATAAGCTCGGCAAATCCAGGGGAACAAAGGTGGAGGGATTGTACCCGAAACCTTTGAAATGTGTTATTTACCCTATGTTCGTTACAGGTCTGAATTTCTTGTTTTTGATTCAAAGAGTAAAATCCGAAAGGCTTATTAATGCTGTTTTTGAATGCTGAAGAACTGACAGTAAAATTTAATTCTCTTTTTCTAAAAAGTAAATCTTCGTTTGACTTGTTCGTGCTGTTTGAAGTATGTTTGACCGGTTTGTGTTTGAAATGTTTCGATGCTGCAACGCATTCAATTGAGTATAGCGAAGTTGTTTGCGGTTTGTTTTTACATCGGGAATTTTCCATTTTCAAAGTAAATTGCGACAAATTAATAAAAATAATTTCTTTTTATGATAAGTATTTATGGAACTTTTTCTTCGGTTTGAAAGAAAAGGAAAATCTTCACTCGATTAAAGGTACGAATTTATTTCTTATTTTTAAAGAAAGGAATATATTAGTACTAGACAAGAGAGGTCCTGGACTGGCCTTGAGTATTCATATTAGAGTTAAGTGTGAGGTGTCCTTGGCTGGCCTCGAATATTTGCGTCAAACTTTAGAGGTTCCTGACTTGACTGGAGAATTTGCTTTATTATTCAATTTGAAGATTTACGATTCAGCGAACGATTCTTTGGAATTATATTATTTTTTTTCTTTTCTCAAACTGAGAAATAAAATATTTATTGAATCCAGATTTTGACTTGGCAGCGAGAAGATAGATTAATTATTGTAATTTTTTTGTAATAAACATTTATTCCTGAATTGGTTGTGTTGTTATTTGTTTATATATAAATTTACTGTTAGTTTATGAACTATTACTCCTCTGGATTTCCGAATTGAAATAACAGTCTGAGCTATCCGGATGCTTGCTCGTGTAAAGCCCCTTCTGAGGCCGGGCTGGATTGGTTTTTCGCACCTTGTCCGCTAGGCTACGGATGGGGGCGTTACAAATTTGAAACACTGCCCAAGTCCGTTCTAAAATTTTTGGGTTTGTATTGTAAGTCCGCTCTAAAATTTTTGTTTTGTTTGGTAAGTCCTCTTAAAAATTTTTGTTTTTGTAAGTATTTCACATCCGTTATTATTACTTTTGATCTAAGGATTAAGCTGATTGTTATTTATGGTAGTTCACATCTTGCTTTTGCATTTCAGAATTAAATTCGTGATTGATAATTATAACTTATTGTTCATTTATAAATTACTAGTATGTTTGATAAATTGAATTATGGTGAAGCAAGGAATTATTAGGATTATTTCCATTTGGTCAAAAAAGTCTGGGTCGCAGTAGTGTTCGTAGTTAGTATTGTATTTTGTATGTATTATAATTAAATTATTTATGTTCTATTTATATTTGTATTGTTCTATAATAATACTTATGTGTGATCCGATGGAGTATGTCAGTATTGATATTCCGGAGCAATATTCCGAATTGATAACGGTCGATAGAACCGGTAATCTTGAAACAGATACTAGATCTGATTTTGGACAGTTGAATATGTCACTTACTCCGCCAACTCAAGGGAGTTTTCATTTTAGACAACCTGCTATGAGAGCTAATAATTTAGAATGTGGAGGTAGTTCGCAGTCACCTGCGGATGAATATAATTTTAGTAGATTTGTTAATATTGGGAGTTTGAATGAATCGTTTCGAGATCAAAGGCAATTTACTTTCGATGAGCCTTTAATGAGTTCTGGTTCAAATAATGATAGTAATTCGATAAATTTTGGAAATTCAGGTCCTGATAAGAATGAGGTTCCTTCTAGGTACTTGAATCTTAGAGATTATTACCGAAGGGTTTCTCAAATTAGGAATTCCACTCCCAAGACTTCGTTACATCCGCGGTATGGTGCTCCACCTAGGAGAACTCAGATGGGTGAAAATGTATTAACAGGGTTGCCAACTTTGCATAGTACTAATGAATCTTCAAATGTTGAGCATAATCTCCTGATGAAGTATACATTTAAAAGAACTAGTGATTTTCTAGAGTCAAAATTTAAGGAATTTAAAACAACTGATGGCAGTAATAGTTTGCAAGTTTTTGAAATATTAGCCAAAATTGAGGAAACTCTAATGGATACTAGCTACTCTTTGAGTATGATTCTTTCTGTTCTTGTCGGGAAATGTGAAGGTTCGTTATTAAAGGAAATTTTGTTAGCATTAAATCATCAAATAGCTTGGAATGAGTTAAAATCTAGGCTTGTTAAGAATTTTATTACGCCTGTTGCATTGCATTCACTTATTTCTAATAGAATTTATAGACGTCAACGCCTGTCTGAATCAGTTACTCAGTATGTAAGATCTATAGTAATTGCAATGAATGTATTAAATTTTATGGATAATGAGTCAGACATGGTTAATATAGTATGTGGAATGAATCCAAACAATAGATATAAAATGCTGAATTATTACATTCCAGCTACCCGATCCGAGTTAATGGATATTGCTGATAAGCATGAATTAAACTTTCGAAATGAATTGGAATATAATAGGGAGATGGGTTCTTTTCGGAGAAAGACTAATTTAGTAATGTTAAATCCTGATCAAGGTTTTAAAAATCGAGAATTTCCTGTCGGTGATAAAAATTTTTCTTTGAATAAAGGATTAAATAATTCTTACGCTACTAATGTAAAGAATCATTTGAAAGTAGAACCTCAGGTTCATGGAAAAAACAAGATTCCGAATGAACAGTCTGATCAATTTAAAGCACCTAATGCTTCAGTTAACACAATTCCTAGTGAATTGGATAATACCGTCGCTTCATTTGTGGTTGGTAAAATACATAATTATTTAACAGACATTTGTGTGGATGGAGGTTCAAGCTTTAACATCGTTCGACTGGACTTAGTGCGGTCTTGTGGATTGGAAAAATTTATTAGACTGACTCCTGAAAAGGTGGTGAATGCTCCGTCCGGGTTAAATTTTTCAACGAACCGGGAGATAATATTGACTTTGAATCTCTCAGGTCATTTTGAGAGAATATCATTTAAGATAGTGGAACAGTTGCCTTGCATGTGTCTTCTGGGAACGCCTTTCTTACGATCAACAAACTCAGTTATAGATTATGCTAGAAACTGTTTGATTCTACGCGGTGGAAAGAAACGGGTTAGGTTAAATTATAAGAAGATGATTCAACATAACAAACATCTTAGCGGATTTAAATCTGGTGATGGGTCTGGCCAAAGGGATAAAATGATAACTGATCATCACTCTACTAAACATGATGTTTCTTCTGTTTCGAACTTTATGGTATCGATTTTTATTTGTGAAGATGGATTTAATTTTCGGAAAAAAGATGCGAGTATTCAGTGTGATTTGGATTATTTAGATCTTGAATCCAAATTATTAGAAATTCCAGCGCCTAGTGCTATCCAGCTGAATCATCTGAGATCTATGATTGATTCAGAAGTTAGAGACGTTCGAAAAATAGAAGATTCCATTGAATCCATGTGGAAGGATGAAAGTCGTACGAATTTTGGGAAAACACTGGGTGGTGCGATTGAAAGGTCCGAAGTTACTAATCCAGTTGGGACTCAGTATAATAATTCATCTTCAAGGGGCAGTTGTGTCTCAGTGATTGATCGTTTTCATGGAAATCAGAGTGGTGCAAATGAAATATCCGAAATGAACTTGGAGAATTCGGGACAGTGCTTTGCGAATTCTCAGTTAATTGACAAATTAGGAAGTAAAAGTAGTTCAAAAGAAAATTCGAGTCAACCTTTGGTTGTTGATTTAAAATCTGCCGTTTTGAATGTTGAACTGGGTCATAGTGAACATTCGGCGAACAATGCTAGGTTGCCAGATAAGGATCAAGATAGTGTTGTGAAACCCGATGCGAAGGCTAGTGGAAAGAAAATCAAGCGTAGTAATCGTAGGAAGAAAGGACCAAAGAATAAGACTTTAGTGGTAACTCAGGATACAAACTTAGCTGAAAAGAAAGTGGAGCTTAGTCATAGCAGTGGTCCAGTGAATAAAGTGGATAAACTGAATTCCTTAGATGGTAGCAGCGGCTCTGAGGTATCGGATATTGATATCGATCAAGCTGAAAACTTTCACAAGTTGATTCAGAGAAATAAAAAGTTTATTTCGGACGAGCCTCGTACATCCGATAGTTTACATGATCAGGCTACCATGCAGGTGAAAAATCAGGAATGCACACAGTTGAAAAACCAAAATGATAATCGGGATTCTTGGAAATTCAATGAACCAGAGGTGATCTCTTTCATTGATTCTATAAAGTCTAAATATAAAGACGTGATATCAGATAGAGTAGGGTGTATAAAAAATTTTATTGGCAGATTATATCTTAAGGACAATAAACCATTTAAGGACACACCATTTCCTATTCCAAAAAATAAAGAAAAGATTTTTTATGATCAAATTCGAGAGTTATTGGATCAAGGTATTCTAGAGGAAGTTGATCACTCTAATTTTGCCAGTAGCTGTTTTCTAGTTCGGAATAAGAATAACACTCATCGTATTGTTGGGAATTACATTAAGGCTAATTCACTTATTGTGAACGACGTATATCCGTCTCCTAATTTAGAGGAATGCCTTACAGGTTTAGCTGATAAGCGCGTGTACACGAAAATTGATTTACGCCGTGCGTACTTCCAAATCCAGCTAGATAAAGGTTCTCGAGACATAACAACTATTGTAACTCCAAAAGGGTGCTATCAGTATACTCGTCTTCCAGTAGGAATTAAGACGGGAAGTAATATTTTGTCTCGAGCCATGGAAAAGGTATTAGGAGATATGAGAGACGAGGGTGTTAAATTATTTTTCGATGATGTCCTGATAGCTTCCAATTCCATCGAAGAACATATGAAAACTGTTGAAAGAGTATTCGAACGATTTAAAGATTATGGTATTACTGTATCCCCAGACAAATGTATGTTCTTTTATAGACGTATTAACTATTTAGGATATGTGATAGAAGAGGATCAAATGGAAATCGATCCTAGTAGGGTGAGCCATTAAAAATATTCCTCCTCCTAGAAATAGACGTGGTCTTATGAAAATATTAGGTTTATTTAATTACTACTCCAAATTTGCTTCTGAATTTCAAGAACTAATGGGACCGCTGAGTGCCTTAAAGTCTCCCAAGGTGAAATTTGAATGGACGAAGGAGCACCAAATGTTGCTAGATAGATTAAAGAACATTTTAATTGAAAATGTCGTTTTAAAAACGCCGGATTTGAACTAGAGGTTCATTGTCAACGTGGACGGCTCTGGGAAGAGTGTGGCTGGGTGCATCTATCAGGAGAATGAAAATGGCAATCTTCAACCTGTTGCCTATTTTAGTAAACGGCTTTCGGAGGCTGATAAGCACCGAAGCATATATGAAATAGAGTTTATCAGCCTGGTTAAAACTATTTCACGTTATAAACATTATCTGGTAAATGAATTTGACGTACTCACCGACAACAAAGCGTTAACTTTGATTTTGAATAATAGCAAGAGACTCCTGAAATATGGTCCATTGGTAGAAATACTTTGTCAGTTTAATTTTAAGATAAAACATGTCAGGTCAGCAGAGAATACCGTTGCGGACTTTCTGACCAGGATGTACGATCCTTTTGAGTTCGACATTATGGAAGGACCTGTAGGACTAGCTGCTTTCAAGAAGAACATGGAAATAGCCAATAAGTGGAAACTTCCTTTAGTAGAAGATTCGATTGATAAATTACAGCGAGAAGACATCGAGCTGAAGGAAATAATAGAGAAGTTAGAGCGTGGGGAAAGTATTTCAGGATTCCTACTTAATAATAAAATACTTATGAAGAAGACTAAATCTGTCATGAATCCATATAAGGTGGTAATTCCTAAAAAACTACGAAAGGTTATGATAGAATATCATGACGACAGGATAGTCGGAGGACATTCTGGTACTTATAAGACATTAAAAAAGCTGATGCGGAAATTTACTTGGGAAAAAATGAAAGAGGATGTTAGAGACTATGTTTCTACATGTGATATTTGTCAGAAATCCAAAGAGGTTAATCAGAAGAAGATGGGGCATCTAGCTTCCGAATTCAGTAAAAGAATAAATGCTCATTGGATGTTTGACATTGTAGGTGTTCTCCCTAATTCTCAGGGAAATAAGTTTATTTTGATTGGAGTTGATAACGCCAGTCGCTTCGTTGTGTTGGAAAAATTGAGGACCATAAATTCAACAGTGGTGGCAAATAAAATGGAGATTTTCAGTAGAATTGGTTTTCCGGAGGCCATATCGACTGACAATGCTTCCATCTTTGTGTCTGAGAAATTTAGAACCTTCTTGTTTGGACTAGGAATTCGTCATATCCGACTCAGTCCCTATCACCCGGGAGGAAACGCAGCGGAGAGATTTATAAAAACCTTAAAGGCGGCGTTACGTGCCTATATATCAAAAAGGCAACATCTATGGAGCAGTCTGATTCCGCAATTGCAATTTACACTGAATATCAGCGAGCATGAGGTACTGAAGATGTGTCCTATCGAATTATTCTACGGACGTCCATATTCTACACCATTAGAGAATCGATGGCACATCGTCAGTTCAGACTATGGTGGGAAGTCATCGGCTGAATTGTGGAATAACGCTATTGAAAACATGGAAAAGAGCTGGAGTAAACGGCGGAAGCTGATGATTAGAAGAAGAAACCCTGTAAATTTCAGTATTGGTGATAAGGTTTTATTAAAAACTCACGTTAAATCTTCGTTAAAGGATAAAATAGCTAAGTCCTTAGCAGATAAGTGGTATGGTCCGTTTGTAGTGAGGAGTTTCTTAACTCCAAATACGATACTTGTTTCTGACGAAAATGATTCTCCAAATTCTTATCGCCGATCCCATGTTTCAGAGGTAAAAGTATATAGAGATAGAAGAAACCTAGATAGAGTGGGGGACGAAGATTAAAAATTTCCTTGAAAAACCTTGCTTTATCCTTAAAAGTTTAAGTCTAGTTTATGGTTTAATGCAATTGCAATTGAATTAATTATGTTAGTATATATATAAATTCATCAGTATTATTGCTATTTTTCTTAAAATTGTAAATAATTATTACTTGTAAATATAGATTTTACTATGGCTATAGTGAAACAAAAAAATTGTAAATATAGTAATTCATTTATATATATATATAAAGTAAAATTTTGAATTTGTCAATAATAGTAAAATAATTTCATATATATATTAAAGTTTTTTTGAAAATTTGAAACTAGTTTAGAATATTTAACGTTGTTTGTTATACATATAATATTGTTAGTCAGTTGATTGTTGTTTATAGATGTTTGTTTAAAATTTGTGTCTTATAATCTTTTGTATTCCGTAGCTTGCCAAGAAGAAGATGTCGAAAAATTCTTGGTTTGGGAATTTTTCTTTCCAGGGCGGCGAGTTTGTAACGTGCCCGTTACAAGTCACAGGAACAAAAAAGAAATTAAAAAAAATAAAAATGTAAATCTACGATAAGGAAAATGGTAAAATTTACTATTAATGTATTTAATATTATGTGTTACAGAAGGAGACATAAGCTTATAAAAAATCATCTTCGTATTTTTTTAAAAAATAGGAGAGAAAGAATTGAATGTAAAAAAAATAACGCTTGTGAGAAGATTTCCTTTGCCTTTCGTAACCGAGAAATATCTAGGTCTTGGCTTATGCGCTGGTCGTCGACTGCGCATGGTCACAGCTTTGCGGCCGCAAGCAGCTGGCCTCGGCTAGCTGACTTGGGCTGTGTGTTGCGAACGGGTAACATCTGGAAGGATTCAGTTGTTCGAATGGATTACGAATCTAAATGGACGTTTCGTGTTGGTTCACGTTTCTTGTATTGAAGTCTTCGTTTGTAGAAGAGTGTGTTATAGAAGGAAATAAGAATATCCATTACAAGTGAGGATTATGATTATAGTGATATTTCATTTACTGCAATATTTAGTGTATTTGCGTATTTTTGCAAAATTAGTGAAATTAGTGTTGCTTGGAAAATCGATAAAAGTGTTGGAAGGGAGGCTTGGTTCAGTTCTCTCTGCTTCTATTAGTAAGCAAATTACAGAAAGGTGCATGAGTAATATTCAGAATCACGTAATTATAATTGTGTCTGCATTTTTTTTCGAATTCGTGAATGTGGGAAATTGTGGATCTACGTCCCATTTTCTCATTTGAGTTTCTGATTGAATTGAGATCATTTAAAGTGAATCCTGAGCATAACCTCACGTTACAGTGGAATATTCTTGTTTTGATAAGAGAGTCCGAGACGATTGAGGGCAGAGAAACTACAGAAAGTTGAGGTAAAAACGTGGATTTTCAGAGGTGAGTGAATTTTCAATTTTTCTATTAGATTGTCTGTCTACGTCCATTTTGTGTACTCTGTGGGTTGTCTTGTTGGATTCCATTTGGTTAGATTTTCAGCGGAATATATAATTATCGCGAATAAGCTCGGCAAATCCAGGGGAACAAAGGTGGAGGGATTGTACCCGAAACCTTTGAAATGTGTTATTTACCCTATGTTCGTTACAGGTCTGAATTTCTTGTTTTTGATTCAAAGAGTAAAATCCGAAAGGCTTATTAATGCTGTTTTTGAATGCTGAAGAACTGACAGTAAAATTTAATTCTCTTTTTCTAAAAAGTAAATCTTCGTTTGACTTGTTCGTGCTGTTTGAAGTATGTTTGACCGGTTTGTGTTTGAAATGTTTCGATGCTGCAACGCATTCAATTGAGTATAGCGAAGTTGTTTGCGGTTTGTTTTTACATCGGGAATTTTCCATTTTCAAAGTAAATTGCGACAAATTAATAAAAATAATTTCTTTTTATGATAAGTATTTATGGAACTTTTTCTTCGGTTTGAAAGAAAAGGAAAATCTTCACTCGATTAAAGGTACGAATTTATTTCTTATTTTTAAAGAAAGGAATATATTAGTACTAGACAAGAGAGGTCCTGGACTGGCCTTGAGTATTCATATTAGAGTTAAGTGTGAGGTGTCCTTGGCTGGCCTCGAATATTTGCGTCAAACTTTAGAGGTTCCTGACTTGACTGGAGAATTTGCTTTATTATTCAATTTGAAGATTTACGATTCAGCGAACGATTCTTTGGAATTATATTATTTTTTTTTCTTTTCTCAAACTGAGAAATAAAATATTTATTGAATCCAGATTTTGACTTGGCAGCGAGAAGATAGATTAATTATTGTAATTTTTTTGTAATAAACATTTATTCCTGAATTGGTTGTGTTGTTATTTGTTTATATATAAATTTACTGTTAGTTTATGAACTATTACTCCTCTGGATTTCCGAATTGAAATAACAGTCTGAGCTATCCGGATGCTTGCTCGTGTAAAGCCCCTTCTGAGGCCGGGCTGGATTGGTTTTTCGCACCTTGTCCGCTAGGCTACGGATGGGGGCGTTACAAATTCGAAACACAGCCCAAGTCCGTTCTAAAATTTTTGGGTTTGTATTGTAAGTCCGCTCTAAAATTTTTGTTTTGTTTGGTAAGTCCTCTTAAAAATTTGTTTTTGTAAGTATTTCACATCCGTTATTATTACTTTTGATTTAAGGATTAAGCTGATTGTTATTTATGGTAGTTCACATCTTGCTTTTGCATTTCAGAATTAAATTCGTGATTGATAATTATAACTTATTGTTCATTTATAAATTACTAGTATGTTTGATAAATTGAATTATGGTGAAGCAAGGAATTATTAGGATTATTTCCATTTGGTCAAAAAAGTCTGGGTCGCAGTAGTGTTCGTAGTTAGTATTGTATTTTGTATGTATTATAATTAAATTATTTATGTTCTATTTATATTTGTATTGTTCTATAATAATACTTATGTGTGATCCGATGGAGTATGTCAGTATTGATATTCCGGAGCAATATTCCGAATTGATAACGGTCGATAGAACCGGTAATCTTGAAACAGATACTAGATCTGATTTTGGACAGTTGAATATGTCACTTACTCCGCCAACTCAAGGGAGTTTTCATTTTAGACAACCTGCTATGAGAGCTAATAATTTAGAATGTGGAGGTAGTTCGCAGTCACCTGCGGATGAATATAATTTTAGTAGATTTGTTAATATTGGGAGTTTGAATGAATCGTTTCGAGATCAAAGGCAAGTTACTTTCAATGAGCCTTTAATGAGTTCTGGTTCAAATAATGATAGGAATTCGATAAATTTTGGAAATTCAGGTCCTGATAAGAATGAGGTTCCTTCTAGGTACTTGAATCTTAGAGATTATTACCGAAGGGTTTCTCAAGTTAGGAATTCCACTCCCAAGACTTCGTTACATCCGCGGTATGGTGCTCCACCTAGGAGAACTCAGATGGGTGAAAATGTATTAACAGGGTTGCCAACTTTGCATAGTACTAATGAATCTTCAAATGTTGAGCATAATCTCCTGATGAAGTATACATTTAAAAGAACTAGTGATTTTCTAGAGTCAAAATTTAAGGAATTTAAAACAACTGATGGCAGTAATAGTTTGCAAGTTTTTGAAATATTAGCCAAAATTGAGGAAACTCTAATGGATACTAGCTACTCTTTGAGTATGATTCTTTCTGTTCTTGTCGGGAAATGTGAAGGTTCGTTATTAAAGGAAATTTTGTTAGCATTAAATCATCAAATAGCTTGGAATGAGTTAAAATCTAGGCTTGTTAAGAATTTTATTACGCCTGTTGCATTGCATTCACTTATTTCTAATAGAATTTATAGACGTCAACGCCTGTCTGAATCAGTTACTCAGTATGTAAGATCTATAGTAATTGCAATGAATGTATTAAATTTTATGGATAATGAGTCAGACATGGTTAATATAGTATGTGGAATGAATCCAAACAATAGATATAAAATGCTGAATTATTACATTCCAGCTACCCGATCCGAGTTATTGAATCCAGATTTTGACTTGGCAGCGAGAAGATAGATTAATTATTGTAATTTATTTGTAATAAACATTTATTCCTGAATTGGTTGTGTTGTTATTTGTTTATATATAAATTTACTGTCAGTTTATGAACTATTACTCCTCTGGATTTCCGAATTGAAATAACAGTCTGAGCTATCCGGATGCTTGCTCGTGTAAAGCCCCTTCTGAGGCCAGGCTGGATTGGTTTTTCGCACCTTGTCCGCTAGGCTACGGATGGGGGCGTTACATTAGAAAAGTTTCCACCCATGAAGCCATCAAAAGAAACAACCTTCCCTTGATGAGTGCTAAGAAAGTTACAGTTGAGTCCAAAGACAAGCAGAAAATAGTAGACCTGAGAAAAGACAGTACTCTTTTTGCCAAGTTGTACGTTGCTAGTCAATCAAGGGGAATTGACGTCAGAAAACTCTTTGCCCAAGAAAATAGCTCATATCCACCTTCCATATCCGACCGCGGTAAGCTCAGAAAACCAATAAAAAAAATCCGACGTGGTGTCCTGTATCGTCGAGTCAAGTGGAGGTCGGGTGACCACTGCTCATTAGCCGTAAGTTTCTTCGCTCATAATGGATGCAGCACCCTTGATCCATATGCTTGTCCCTAAATCCAGCCGGACATTTCAAGAGTACTGCAACCAGATTGTTAAACGATACATTCTAATGGGATTAAGATCTGTGGAAAGAGTTGACCTAGTTTCTGACCGCTACCTAGAAGGAAGCCTAAAAAGTGACATAAGACAGTCGAGAGGGTCTGGGCTCAGAAAAAATGTAAAATCTAATGTTGTCATCCCCAAGTTTTTCATGTGTTCCTTGCTCACAGTAAAAGCAAAGAAGAACGCTTTGAATTTTTTGCTAAAAACTTGGTCAAAATGGATCTCCCCGCCGGGAAAAAGTCATTTGCACCTACAGAGACACGGTAATTGGATCGCAAATGGAGACGACATTTGAAGCTATATCTTCCGTATTCCATGTAAAAGCCGATGCCCGTCTCCTACTTCATGTATGGCATGTCATGGAATACTCGGGTTGTTCTAAGGTCATAGTGAAAACTGTTGATAGTGACGTGGTACTAATTGCTATGTATGCCTTTTCTAGACTCAATACACTGAAAGAATTTTGGATAGAATGCGGCAGTGGAAAGCATCTCCTATACCTTCCGATCCACGAGTTGCACAACAAAGTTCCACAAGGAGTTCCAGATCTTTTGCTTTTCTTCCATGCATTTACGGGGGCTGACACTGTGTCAAGTTTTGCAAGTATTGGTAAAACAATGGAAAAAGTGGATGACTTTCCGAAACGTAGACAAAGCTTTTTCGGCATATTCTCAAGTTTTGGACAACATCTCAGAAGATGACGACACGTTTTTACACATTCAACGCTTTGCAGTTCTTATGTACCATTCATCAAGTTCTGGAGAGACCGTCAATGAGACCAGGCGGATTCTCTTTACCCAGCAAAACAGACCCGTTGAAAATATTCCACCAACCAGCAACGCTCTGTTACAATACTTGAAGAGGGCCATCCTACAATGTTCCTTGTGGACAAACTGTCTTCAACGGAACAGTCAACGCTTGGATCCTTGTGAGTGGGTAATGGAACAAGACCGCAGATGACTACGAGCCCCTCTGGTCGACAAGCCCAAACTTCATCATGGAAAAGCTAAAAGAGTTGATAGCATGCAAGTGGAAACAGATTTGCACGCGCTGTCGATGTGTAAAAATACACGAACTTTGCACTTTACTTTGTAGTTGTGAGGGTCAATGCAGAAATTAAGTTTAATCTTACAAACTTGCCACTTTGTTTAAAGTTTACATTGTTTTCAATAATTGTGCCTTCCGCGTTAATAATCCATATGGACTGTACATGTTTTCATTGTGAGAAACTGTTGTAAATATCTGTTACCCTCCTTAAAAAAGAAAAGTTTCTTATTTTTTTTAATTTTTGCCAATCAGTAAAAAGAGGGCATTGGATCCTCTAAAAGATGTAAATAACTATTTTTATTTTCATGTTCACTCTTTTGTAGTATAATTTATAATTCATGATGAATCACTCATAAAAAAAATTATACAACCATGCAACATTGCAATGGATGTAATGTGTATTTACTTGAGTTAACGCCTCTTGTAATAACAGAAATGTCATTGCAAAATATATTAAGCCAACAGCAACCATTTTAAAACATTGCTTTTTTTACTCCCTTCCACGTTGTCATCTCCATACACCATTTACAATCGAATAAAATCGAATTATTTCATGCTCTTTCAAATGGAACAATTGGAAGACAATAAAATGATTGGTAACGGAGTTAAGCGTATTTAAGATAACTTATGTTTTTATCCCGGCGGCCATTTTGATTACGTCAACATAGGAGTTCAGTGTGTTAAATTAAGTGTCTCCCACGTATTTTAAAATTATTTATTATGTATATAAATACTGTGTAAAATTTGGGACTAGTATATGGAAGTGAAGTATTTCGGCTGAATTTGTCGCTATCTGTTAGAAGTCGTGACCGCCATTTTAATAATGTAATTAACACGTTATATGTGATATCTCAGTTATTTATGGACCGATGTTCTTCGTAAATAGCTCCTTTTAAAGGTAATGAAATTAACAATATAACACGTTACCCAAGTGTTTCGTCTAAAACTAAGGGTTTCGGAGTTATTTTGTATTTTTCTTCAACAAATACTCATTAATTTATTAAAATCTTAAATAACTCCGAAACGGTTAATTTTATAGGAAATATTTTGGTAACATGTTTTATTGCAAATTTAATTTCCTTTAAAATGAGCCAAGTTTGAAGAAAATCGGTCCATAAATAAAGGAGATATGGCTTATTTTTTGAATCGATCTGTCCGCCATTTTGATGACGTCATCACATGAGTTCCGGACGTCAGATCAAGTGTCTCCAGGCGGCTTTCTGTTCTTTGGTATACATATAAGAACTGTGTAAAATTGCAGACTGGTAGCCGGAAGTGAAATATTTTGGTGGTTTCTGACACTAACTCCATGCACAATATATGAAACATCTACTTATAATTTAACATGAAATTCCAACCACCTGACCTCCCACCGGGAATCGAAACCGTGTCTTCCGCATACACTTACCAACTAACTGTAAGAGATGCAAATTTAAGGAAATATATGAGTTAAGCAAGAACGGATGCTTTCACTACTTACCTCGGTTCTTCATTATAGGATACCGAAGGAATAAGATAAAGACTGCCATAGAGTTGTAATAGTAGTAGTTTTGTGGTTTAACTGCATTAGTAGAATGATGGATTAACACAAGAGAAGAATAGTTAGTAAATGAATGGTTATGGAATTTGGTAGCAATATAATTTTCTTAAATAATAAGACAAAATATAAGAACTGTCTACTGTTACAGTAAATTAAATCTATGTGTGTATATTTGTATTCATCTTATCTTTTGATTAAATCTAACGTCTTGGGATCCATACACTCATGAATTGACATAAACTCAAACAAAACTATCTCCGCGGCAACAAACAATAGACTTTAAGTCTCCTGTAAGTTTCGCAATATACCTAGAGTAACACGCAAATGTATAAAAATATAGAAAAATATGCTGATTAGTTGATAGAAATATTTCTATAAGATGTATATCAGTTATGTCTTATTATTCTGCTCTATTGTCTATTTCCCAAGAGCTTCGTCCATAAAACAATGAATACCAAAGCATAAAAATTTAACGTAACCTGTTTAAGCCAGATCATTAAACAAACTGCAGCAATTACGAGACTGGAAGAATGCAGCAACTCAATAATAAATAAAGTATTATAATTGCATAAAGAAAAGGTATCAAAGTTTATAAACAACATTTTGAAGTAGAGCTCCTCCCTGGCTAAATGGTTAACATACGCGCCTTTGGCACGGGAGACCCGGGTTCGATTCCCGGCGGGAGCTCATGTGGTTCGGATTCCACGTTAATCAGTAGGTCCACGTCTCACGTAGCCTCGCTGCTGAAAGAGACGCTAAACTGAAATTCAACTCAACTCAACATTTTTATGTATACTAAGGACATATAAATGTAAGATTTCCACATTTGATTCACAATGTAAATGAGAATTTTAAAATTAGGCAAATAGTTATAAGTAGATTCCGTTTCAATATGCACTAAAAAGGAGCGAAATATGCATGCAAATATACGCCAAAAATCACGAAAATATGCACTGAAAATATGCGAATATACGCTAAAAGTGTAGATACGCACCATCAAAAACTGACGTTAAATGACCAATTTTAATACATCTTTAGAAAAAAAGTTGTATTACTTGAACTACATATATTTGGTGTAGTCCTATAACTATAATGCATTCATGTTACAGTACACAACTGTGTATTTTCCGATAGCTTCTAGCAAAAACCTGTATTTGTCAATCAAAACAATTCTGTAGATCGAAAAGATTTTTTTTTTTTTTTGTGTGTGTGTGTGTGTGTGTGTGTGTCATGTCGTTAATGGGTCAATTCATCTGAAGCAGTGAAAGCACAGTGTCATTGAAATCCAATCCCAGTTACGGAAGTTAATACGTTCACAAGGTTGCGTTATATAGCATAAATAGATTTAACACATCTTTGTGTACACATTAACTTCCGTAACTGGGTTTGGATTTCAATGACACTTTGCTGATACATTGAGTGCCTTAATACCGCGGTCCAGTTCGACGATGGGTGTCATGGGTGCAAAGGGGAGCTAACCCCCTTTCCCATATAGACATAGCAATGACCATGGAACTAGAAAGACGGAATAAACGCCACTCGCAAGTTTTTGCACAACTGAACACAAAAGAAAACGGGCCTAATTACTGAACCATGCGTAGTTTTTGTCAACTAGCATGAAACATATTCAAACATTTATAATTCTTTTTTCGGACTAAGACCATCGTCAAGCTCGTGCCTTCTTCGCGTTTTTATCATGTCCTTACGTTTTTTCTTCATGTAATATCAGTCCTGATTTTTTGTAATAGTTTATTCACATACAGAATTACTTTATGGCCTAAGCAACAATTTTTTAGCACTTTGCCCTCCTGCGATATTACGCCCTAAAAATGCCATTGGAATTACAAACTTCAACTTTCGGACCCCCATAAATCTACAGCACTAGTAGTATCATAATTTTGGATATTTCTGCAGACTTTTTATACACACAATAGTATTCAGCACAAAACTTATGAACACCCCACTTTATGCCAAATCCAATATACGCCCCTTCAAATGTGTAATTTTCGGTACTTTATTTCTGGTGATTTCGTGTCTTGGTTTGCAAACCCTGTATATTTATTTAGCAAAAATATATATTATCCGTATATCTCAGTCTCTTCTGTAAATATTTGTTTTTGTTTGGTGTTCGTCTGATTCATACGTCCTGAGCAATTATAGTTTTCGTACACGCTTGCAAATGCAAGAAATGGCACTATATCAAGAACAAAGATGGCTGCCATTGAGGAACACTTGTACATACGACAACGTGAATAGTGTAATTTACTTTCTCATCCACAAGGTTCATCACACTCATTAAAAAAAAAGGAAAAGAAAAAGAAAAAAAAAGAATTTTTGGAGATGGTCGAGCTACCTTTTCTGGACCACTTCGTATGGATTGACCCTAACGGACAGTATTTCTCAGAACTAAGATAAGGTCAGTGATTAAACTTATTCTTAGGAAGTAAATCGATATCAAAAGCATTTTTCCGATATATGTTATAGTCGGAAAATATACTACTAATATGTCTGTATTTTCATTTATGTTTGATAGTGTCTAAAGAAGGATATGTTAGATATCCGAAACCGTTATTTATTGTAATATAAAATACAGTGGGTTTTAAGCTTTGGTCAGTGTTTCTTCTGTTAAAATCTGTTATAGTATTTTTCCTCCATAAAAATCAATATTAAAACCAGAAGTAGTAGTAAAATTCTATCACATCGAGTTTTAGCAGAGAGATAAGGGTGGAGTTGAAACGCTGAATCGATTCTCGAAAAACACCTGTCGCAAGATGAAACCTATTCTTCGGATGCTGAATCGATTTTCGAAAATCGATTGACGATATTCCTTACCGTTGTTGCTTAATACCTGTTGATGGAAGAATGGACGGACGAACAATAACAATCGGAAGTGTTCTAGAACGGCTATGTCCGTTTTTCCCTTTGTCAACAGGTATCATAGCATAGACGGTAAGAGCTATCAACAAGTGGTCTTCAGGAGTTGATTCTGCGTCCCAAGAATAGGTTCCATCTACTACGAAATCCTTAAATTTAAAAAGGAAGTGCTAGAAATCGACCATTTCCGGTTTCAATATTGATGGTCGTAAATCAAAAAGTATAATAGCCAGTGGCAAGCGATTTTTTGGAATCGATCTAGCATCTCAAGGATGTGTACCATTCCTACCCCTACAGCTGTACCCGGACCGTAGCCAGCCCAAAAATGTAGGGGTAGCCCGGTAGAAGTTAGGGGGGCCCGATCCAACCATATTATAGTTCATCATCATATTATAATTCATTTGCAAGCCTACCGTGAAAATTTTAGGGGGTGCTCCGTCGCCCCCCCCCCCCCGTGGATACGGGCATAAGCTGTACTATAATTGAAAGTGCTAATATTGATTTCCTTAAGGCAAAAACAAAGATATATTGAGAAGCAGTTTCCGAGAATCAATCCCAGGCCTCTAAAATAGGTTTCTTTTCATCTGATAATCCTCTATTTAAATCACAAGACGAGAAGCCAACCACTCCTGTTTCAATATAAATCTTCCTAGAGCAAAAATCGTAACAGATAGCAGAAAAACACTTTTTGATATCGATTTATCGTTCCAACAAGAAGTTCTATCTGATAATTTATCCCTCTAATGCAACTAAAAATTATATATCTTGTTCCGTGTGGTAACTTTACCACTTAAAAAAAACAAAAAACGATTTTAGCATATGTAACCTGGAGGTTATGCAAACCCGCCCGAAACACTGGTTAATTATAGCGCCTCTCGTGGAAAGATTTGGAATCATGAGACCTTCGAATACGTGCCTTACGGACGTTAAAGCCATTCGAAGCAAAATATAAAAATGGGCAACATATATGCCTAGAGGTTCTACGATCTTGCGTATAGATTACATATTACATAATTGTTATACGATTTTGAAGTTTATATGATTTTCAGTGAATCAAGGTTTATACATTCCAAGAAGTGTGGTTATTCATAAGTTTAAGTGGTGCAATAGAAAGTGTAAATTGCATAGGGGTGCGTTAAAATCTTCATAAGACAGGTGAATGGAGTATGGTATAATTACTATATTAGGTGAGTGTCAAAATTTTGTACTACATGTGAATTATATTCCAGTTTCATATACGTTGTACAAATATATATATTGGAGTTAAGCATTATTAGAATCAAATCCGGATGCTAATGTTCTTTAAATTAATAATACTCTTTACTTAAAGTATTCGTTGATTCATTCTTGCTATTGGAATTAATCCATTTAACACCTATAGGAACACATGTTCATTATAACGTAAAGGTACACATGCGGTCATTTTGACCGTGAATGCATTTTTAATATTTTTCTTTACCTATTTTACTATTTAGAAACATCGTAAAGCAATAAGAAGATTAAAGAACATTTAAATAAACAAACAAAGATGACATAGTAAATGTATTACAATTTTGAAACTTTTACAAAAGCAAAAAACTTGTTGTTATTGAAAATTATCAAATATTGACATATTATATACTGGAGTAAGGTAATGTTCACAAACTCCCTCAGTTTCTTTGCTCACACTCACACACATTCTTCTGCACAGTCTGTACATACTCTTCTATGGCATTATCCACATATTGCGAGGTTGCACTTGATGCATTTGTGCTATCTTGATGCATTTTCTATCACTTTCTTGTGGGCACTTCTCACACCTTTTCCTTTTCTGGAATCTATCATCAGGCACGCATTCAACCTGGGAAGCAATATTGTTTTGCGATATTCTGTGTGGTGATAGGGGCGGGGGAGACAGGGAGGTATTGTGAACGACGATATTGCTAATCTAACAGTGTTGCCAATATCAGAATGTAAAGATGCCTATTGGTCAAATTAACCGATGTGTACTTATACGTGTTAACGCTTTTTGACTTGTATATTGCATCGCTTAATTGGATAAGTGATTATAGTTACGCCCTACTTTGTTACTTCTGTCCAGATAAAGTTCTTATATGTCAAAGTTCTCGAAATTATTGTTATAGATTATTGAAAATATATATAAAAGCTTTCGTTTACCGAGTCCCCGAATACATAATAAAGGATATTAGGATAGGGATATTTCAACCAGACTCCAGTAGTAAGTTCATCAGAACTAAGGCTCATTCTTAATCAGTTATTCAAATTTTGCTATTTTATATAAGAACTAGCAGCGTTCACCCCGCTTCGCTGCGGTCACCCCGGAACGCAATAAACTTTGTTACTTAGATAATTTTTCTTTTTCGCTTTCAAGTGATATGATAAAAACCATAGAAGACTGCAGTAAATCTTAACATTATATCGCCTGTCATTTATGTTAACCCGCCCCGCTTCGCTGCGGTCATCCCGGTGCTGGCATATTGTAAAAGTGTCTGTAAAAATAAGCAAATCAATTAAAAAATTTTAAACAGAAGATTCAAGCTATTTTCCGCTGTATATCGCCTGTCATTTATGTTAACCCGCCGAGTGACACGGTCATGCGGGTTGCATATAAATACGTTTATTTTTACCTATGATGAACTAATAACAAAGGATTTGTACGTTATGGACACTTGAATGGTCAATTATCTCAAGACACTGGTAATTAAAAATTAAAGTGATATGATAAAAACCATCTAGGGTCCAAATCCTAATAACCCCCCAAAAATGAAAGAAATTGGTTCAGCCGTATTAGCGTGATGAGCGGACAAAGGATTTTGTACGTTCTCTTTTATATATATAGATTAATTATTGAATTTGCGTAGTTTGGAAGTCTAATGAAGTTTTACATTGAGCAATGAAAATTTCTTGTTGGCAGTTCAGAAATTTGACAGAAAAGTATATTTATTATGGGAGGTGACATCCCCCCTTAACCTATTATAACTTTTGGGACTAGTTCTGAGACATAAATGTAGTCCAGTCGGAAATTCGTTTTTTGTTCAGTCTTGGTAATTAATTCTAGAACAACTACTTGTGTATAGCTATAAAAATATACTGTAATTCTGATTTCAACAATCGTTCTAATTATTTTACACATATTGCCCGAGGTATCATATATTACTTTCCTTTAAAAACTGCTATACGGTAGTAAGCTTAGACCACATATACGTAAAGCGTTGCATTTACATATCCTTTTACAACTGACGAATTAGAACTTTTCTAAATGTGGTATATGTATCGATATTATCACGTCAAATCTGAAACCATTATGAAATATAAATAGCAGAATACATAGTCGACTTAAGTTCATTTAAATTAGAAAATTGAGATTCCATTTATGAGGAAAGTTGTAACTTAGGACCTTAAAAAATAACAATTTGATCATTCCTTTTAATATGCATTTATATGCAGTAACGACATAAATATGCATATATATATGCACTATAAAACTCTGCTGTTTCACTCCAAAACAGCTGAAAGGAACTTTTATTTAAAGATCATGTCTCTATCACGTCAGGAAAAAAAAAAAGAAGCAAATATGCTAAAATCCAAAGTCTAGTTTAAGGCGGATTAATACTATCCAGATTAGTCTAGCTCAATATTTGTGCTACTTCTACGTTGTTATTCCCCAGAATTCCATCTATTGATAGAGCAGGCATACTAATACTAGAACAGAGGCAATTTACGGCACAAATATGATGTCAGACAGGAGTCATAAGAGTTCAACAACTGACAGACACTACGAAATTTTTCCAACTTCCGCGCTTCGAAAATTTAATCTAATATCTAGACATAAACTATTATCAATTATTGTAGATTCTCAGTAGTTGAATGCTGATTAAAGTCTGCAAGAACAAGCCAAGAAAATTATGAGGAAAAAAGTCACTGAGCTTTCGGAATGCTGGTCAATCAACAAGCTTCATGCTGAATCGTGAAACATTAAATCAGTTAGTAATAGGCAACACTTTAGCGACAGGTGGAAAATGATAAGAACCACCGAGATCTGGATGCGCTCTAAAATTTTGGAAACCCGCAATAAAAACACTACACATGGAAAGGTCAATGCACGACAAAGTGCTAAACCCAGCATAAAAGTGAGTAGCTCTACCATCATTAAGAACCAGCTTTCCACTCTCATCCAGGAGTTCCGTAAGTAGTCACTTGATAATTCTTCAAAGGTGATGCTGCGTATTCAGATCTCCGAAAATCAACACAGGCTGTTCAAATTATTCTAAACCTAAATCAAATGAGCTAACAAAAATGCTGCAGTACGAAGAATATCCAACAAGCAGATGACGATCAAGCGATGAAAGGGAACCTGAACCACAATTGCTTGCGACCGGTATTTTATGTTATCGGGAATATAAGTCACAAGGTACACCAATGTCTACGCAACCAGCAGCTAGAACATCAGTCATAAGACGATGATAATGCGGTGAGGATCACCAAAATTATATATAACGTAACTTGTTATACACAAGCCCTCGGTCATAATTACATCTATATTATATTACTAAAATCATTTAAAAGAGTTTATGTTGCGTTTAGCTTTCCTGGCTTTTATAGTGGCACACACTTATTGAATTAAATACACATCTTTATGATCATGAGTATATCTCTTTATATGATGGTTCGTGAATTATATTGATTATTTACAAAACGTTGTTATGCCAACGTAAAGACAAAAATTCATCAAAAATCATCCTATTAGAATCAATTTTGATTCCTTTTTTCATATTGTCGTATCTTCTTCTTCTTCTTCAAACTGGTTAGTGCATATTTTAAAATCATATCTTGCCCGATATTTAAAATTACACTGAAAATACAAGATGTCGTTGCAGTCACACGTACAAATCGTGTAATGACATAGGATAATCGATTCCGTAGACTGAAAATGAGTTTTCTCCAAGCAGATGGCAGCCTATCAGAGGTCAGAATCAGTGGTTTTATTCTTCAAAATTACTAAAAAAGTTCTTAAAGTTTTTTTGTAGAAGCGTCTTAGTTGGATAGATTAAAGCTTAGAACCAAACTTTCTTTGTGAGCTAAGATTAGTCTCCTCATCAATAGTGTTCTACCATAGAGATACCATTCATCCTTATCTAATTTAAGTAGCTTCAAGATTTGCTTCTCATTTGCAGTGTACACTAACAAAGTGCAATTTCGCACTTTTCGGACATCTTTAACTTGTCCGGACTTTGTTTACGACAAAAGAAGCAAGTCCTTAATATAAGTCAAACAGTTAAATTGGGAACTCGTTTTGTCAGCGTTCCTTTCCTTACTTACTAGGTTTCAGACTACAGAAATCACGGCACTTGTCTTTTCACATTCTCTATACTGAATTTAGTTTTGGTCTTGCTTATATCGGTTCTAAATTTCTTCCTAGAAGGTGAGCCCAGACACCAAGTATATTAAACTTTAACAATTATAAATTATAACTGCGTGATCGTTGCAATATTACACCGAAGCATTCATGAAGAAAACTAACCCTAGCAGACTAACGACAGACTCAATAAGTAATCTGTAGGCACTTTCTTACCGAAGGAGCAGACGTTGGCAACTGTGATGATAAATATAGTATGTTGGCTAAGAATCGTCAGTTAAAATATATTCTACAATATTATTAAAGTGTAAAAGAAAATATTCAATGACGAGTCATATCGATCAATCGATAGTTGTCATTAACATAAATACAATTTTGTGCACGGACAGGTCTGCACGGGTGTTGCACGGACAGGTCTGTAAGGGGCATTCTTCCGAGTCTGAATCACACGGGCAATTGTTGGATAGGTGTACACTTGGGGTAAGAGTCCAACGGCAGATTATAGCTTCAAATCGGCCAGTTTCAGCCTATAATTCAAAGATTCACTTTCAAAAGCTGAAAGGGTTGGTTGATATCTAAATTCGTTATTCGTTTTCTCCATGCTTAACGATATTAATCATTTTCGATACTTAACTAATGTGCACAAATTACAAATAGAAAGTATTTATTAGCAATATACTTAGACTGTTGGGAAAGTTTTTAGAATCAAATAGAAGGAAACACAATGTCAGAGTGAATGGGGTTTTATTTTTCAACATAATCTTCAAATGTATACACTTCTGACAACAGCTTTCCAACGCCTTGAGTCCAGAAGAATATGTTGATTCGTCTAGGGCTACAAAGTGGCCTGTCACTGTGAAGATGACTTCATCGTTGAACTGAAATTTCTTGCCAATCAAGAATTTCTTAAGGTTAAGAAGCTGCTGGAAGTCATTAGGAAGGGTAGCAACATCAATACTTACATTTATGATCCAGTTTGACTCTATAACTCAAAGATTGAGTTTAGAAACTGTAAGGATTGGTTGATATCTAAATTTTCTTTTTTTTCTCCATGCTTAACGATATTAATCATTTTCAGCATTTAATTAATGTGCACTAATTAAAAATAGAAAGTATGTATTAGCAATATAATTGGAGCATATAATGTGGGTTTCTGTGATTACCAAATGGCGCGTCCTTATTGCGGATCGAGGAGAATGCCTCTAGATATAGAGGTTAGCTGCAAATATATTGAATAAACAGTCGCCGACAGACAACAAGGGGTACTCCTCCGGTTTGGGGGATTGTGGTGATGCTAGCTAACAGCTTCATCCTATAAAAAAATCTTGTTCAATAACATTCACGGAAGACTCGGACTAGGACTGATAACTTGACACCTCAGCAAAGTAAAATGGACATGAGATTTGGAACATGGGATATTAGAAGTCTTTATAGGGTAAAATAAGATAAAATGGACAGAGAGAAAGCAACAAACGAAGATGTTTTAAAATGGATAGGAGAGAAGAGGACACTTCTATCCACCATCCTTCGTAGAAAGGCCAGTTGGATTGAACACA
Organism: Thermobia domestica; assembly: GCF_964235325.1. Taxonomy (NCBI): domain Eukaryota; kingdom Metazoa; phylum Arthropoda; class Insecta; order Zygentoma; family Lepismatidae; genus Thermobia; species Thermobia domestica. Next base: position 37,022,943 of record NC_137463.1, on the reverse strand, counting down.
TGTTGCGAAGAAATTGTCTTTTTCACACCGTCATACAAGGAAAGGTGGGAAGGAAGCGAGGAATAGGAAGAAGGGCACAGCTAATCGATTATTTGAAAGATAGGAGAAAATATTGGGAGTTCAAAGAAGAAGCTGCAGATCGAGAAAACTGGAAAAAACATTTCCAGGCCCAAATCTAAAATTGAAAAAGAAATCCTCATTAGTCCCATTACCTGCCGAAAGGCAGAATACTTAATAATAATAATAATAATAATAATAATAATAATAATAATAATAATAATAATAATAATAATAATAATAATAATAATAATAATAATAATAATAATAATATAGGGTAAGCACGTTAAAATCCGTATCGAATGGGTTAGAGAAATATAAGATGAACCTAGTAGTTCAGGACGTTAGATGGAAAGGAAAGGAAACAGTGAAGTCCGGAAATTTATGTTATTTTAAGGGGAAGGAAATAAAAATCATCAACTAGGAACAGGGTTTTTCGTTCACAAACGAGTGATTTCATCAATTAAACTTGTGGAATTAGTTAATTATATATTTTCTCTTATTACTCTTAATGGTCAGTGGTGTGATTTTCTTGTTTTAAATGTACATGTCCGAACAGAAGATAAGGATGATGATATATATATATATATAAGACAGTAATTACTAAGAAGTAGGACGTGTATTTGACCAACTTCTGCGATCACATATGAAAATTCTATTACGGGATTACGAACGAGATGAGAGGATATTTTCAAAAAGATTATTTTGAACAAAAGTCTCCATAAGGAAACTAATGACAACGACGTTGGACTTGTGAATTTTGCAACATCCAAAAACTTTATCGTGAAGAGTACAAAATCCCACATAACGACATTCATAAATATACTTGGCCTCACCAGATGGAAAAACAAATGATCAAGTTGATATATTCTACTAGATATAAGAAGACAGTCTAGCGTACTTTATGCTCGGTCGTTCAGAGAAACTGACAGTAATACAGATCACTACCTGGTAGCAGCGATAACAAAAAAAGAGATTATCGTTGTATAAAGGAAATATTCAATGTCTGGAAATGGAGAGGTGAAATTGAAAGAAATTAGAGGAGAACCAGGCGAGAGAGGAATACCAGACTGAAGTGTCGAATAGATTCTCGGTTGTTTTAGAAAGTTTGGAATGAAATCGTGTCGAGGATACTTGGGTTGAAGTTAGTGCTATTATTAACATCTCAGTAAAGAAAAATTGCAGCATGCAAGAATACGTAGGTGAAACCATAGTTTGAAAGGAAATGCACTAAACTAACGGAGAAGAAAAAACAGGTGAACTGCAAAAAACAATGATATAACTACACAACATTCCGTTGATATCAAACGGAAAACTTCCAAAACGTTTAGAAAAAAGAAACACTAGTTTTTTTAAGTAAAATTAGCGAACTTGAAGGTAACAGTAAAAACTAAAACTTTTGGGATATGTATAAGGGCATCAACTAGTTTAAGAAAAGCTATCAAGCCCGTACTTATATACTAAAGAGAGACGACGGAACAATTCTCATAAATGCAGACAGCATCTCTAATAAATGGAAAGTTTTCTTTGACGATTTGCTTAACACACAGCCAAAATCTAATGTTCGTGGAAAAAGTGATAAGCACACAGCAGAGCCGTATATACCAGATCCTAGCCGAACAGAATTAGAAATTGCTATAAAGAAAATAAATAACCCAAATTTCCAGGTTTAAAGGAAATCCCGGCTGAGTTATTTTTAGCTGGAGAGAAAACTTTGTGGACAAGATACACAAACTCATTCTAATAATCTGGAACAAAGAGAAATTCACAAGAGTGGAAAGAATCAATTCACAAATCATAAGAAGAGTGATCAAAATTCACAAATCACAAGAGTGGAAAGAATCAATCATTGTTCCAATTCACAAGGAAGGCGATAAAAACTGATTGCAATAATTATCGAGGCATCTCTCTTCCGTCAACTTCCTATAAAATCCTTTCGAACATATTATTAATAAGGTTGATCCCATATGCAGATGAAGTTATTGGAGATTATAAGTGCGGATTTAGGAGAAATCAATCAACTGTCGATCAGATATTTACCATTCGACAAATACTTGAAAATAAATATCAATACAATACCACAGTACATCAATTATTTATTCATTTTCGAAGGTTTACGACTCAGTTAGGATGGTTACACTGTACAACATTCTTGCAGAATTTGGAATACCGGAAAAGCTAGTTAAACTGATTAAAATGGGTTTAAATGAATTTCAAAGTAAAGTTCGAGTTGTAAAATTCTTGTCCACGAGCTTACACGTCAAGAACTGCCTGAAACAAAGAGATGTGTTGTCACCATTATTACTCAACTTTGTTCTGGAGTACGTTATAAGGAAAATCACAAAATCAACTATGGCCTGTAGCTCAATGGTATTCAGCACGTTATGGTGTATGCGGATGATGTAAATCTGAGAGGAGATGATAGGAGAACAATAAAAAAAATGCAAAGGTTTCATTCAACGCTTGTAGCGACATTAGTTTAAAGTAAATGCAGAGAAAACTAAATACATGGAAGTTAACCGGGGTCGTAATACTGCAAATTATGGGTGCGTCAAAATATCAAACAATACTTTCGACAAAATGGATACTTTCAAATATCTAGGATCAATATTAACATACCAAAATCACATTCACGAAGAAATTAAGTGTCGATTGGAGGCAGGGAATTCGTGTTACTATTCACTTCAAAACCTTTTGTCGTCGCGAATTCTGTCAAGGAATTTAAAGCTTAAAAGTGTAAAACTGCCTGTTGTGCTGTATGTTTGTGAAACATTGTCACTTACTGTGAGAGAAGGAAGCTTACTGTAAGTATTTGATAATTAAATCCTAAGACGAATGTTCGGACCCAAAAGGAACGGGAATGGAGAATGGCGGAAACTTCATAACGAGCAACTACATAATTTATACGGCCTACCAAGTATCGTTAAGGTCATCAAGCCTAGAAGAATCTGGTGGGCAGGAAATGTGATCTGAACATAAGAAAGTTGGAACCCTTTCAAAGTTTTGACCGGAAACCTAATCGGAAATCGTTCATTTGGAAGAGCTAGGCGCAGATGAGACGACAATATTGTGATGGATCTCGCAGAAATAGAAATATAAAGTGGACACTGGGTCCAGTTGCTTAAAGACAGAAGTCAATACAAAGCTTTTGTATTGCGACATTGAACCTTCGGGGTCCATAGGCAATAGAGTTAGCTAGTTAGTTAATATATTTGGGTTGTTCGTAAACTTTTTAGGAACGCATACAAAGAAACAATATCAAAGTGAATGAGTTTTTATTTTTTCAATATAATCTTCTTGAATTGCGATGCCATTGCCTTGAGCCCAGGAAAATATGTCGATTAGTCTAGAGCTACAAAATGACGCGTGGCTCTGGAGATAAATTGTTCATTGAATTAAGATTTCTTGCCACTCAATATTTACGGTTAGGGAGCAGGTGGAAGTCACTTGGAAGGGTAAGGTCAGGTTAGTACGGGGCTGAATCGGAAGAAGTGAATTTCCTCTAGTTTCCAGAATATAACAATTCTAAATGCATGAATGTGTTGCTTTTTGGAACAGCACTTTTGTCTTCTTCCTGTGAGGTCTTTCCTTCAATTTGTCCAAAAGGTTTCAAATGTACTTATGTGATGACAGTCTTCCTTTTTCTCTAAGAAGTTTTCCGAGATTGCTCCTTTAGCTACCCAGAAAATGATGTATAAAGTCTTCCAAACTGTATCAATGAGAGCTTGATGGCTGTCGCATTTTGACTTCTTTTAATCAGAAACTTGATAATCAAACGCACTTTCTTTCGTTTCATGTTGTCACGTCACTGGCACGTTTGCTCCTTCATATGGGCCTGGAACCAAGACTAACAAACGAGTAGCGATGTGCGTTTCTTTACATGTTCAGAACAGAAGTGACCTTGTAATGTTCATGCTTTCATTCCGACTCCAATCTCATCTCTGAATAATTCTCAGAGCTTTCCCAATAGACAATGTATTTCATGAAAGATCTTCTGCTCTTAGTATAACATTGTCTATTTATAGTGCAATTCATTTCAAAATTAGGATTCTCAAACAACAAAAATACCCCTACACGATATAAATTGAATGTTAGTTCTCAATTCTATTTCATGTATAGGAAGAAATATTTTTCATGAATATAGCGTAATGTATTTTGTTGTTTTTTTTTCTGATTTCGGAGCACAAAGGAATCAACTCTCATTACCAAAGTTGTGAGAAAGAAAAATAAATATGCTTCAGTACAAGGAAAAGGTAATCCTGTTTAAAATTTTCAGACTTACTTACGTTGCCTGGACATTAATCTTTTAAGATGTGAATAGAGCTTCAGATAGAGATCGATCTTAAACATGAAATAAATCCAAAAATGGCCAAAAAGTCAATTTCATTCTCTTTTCGAGCAAAGAAATTGACATATTCTAATTTCCTTGAAAATATTTTCTTCATTGATGGAATGAGGTAGGATTTCAATTTTGCACCTCTTTCAGAACTAAGGCGTTGTGAGATGTGGACTTACGGTTTAACGTGGGATCCCAACCACATGAGCTCCGATTGGTCTTTTGTGTCAAACATGCGAATGCTAACCACTTATAAACCAGGAAATTATTTTTTTACTCAAACTAACATAATATACAATAACTTTAGAACCGTGACAAAACTTAAATTCTTCGGTTTTACGTCCCAAAGTTATACTGTATAGACTAAAGGACTCTGCGATGATCAGAATGAATGAAGTGGTGGAATTAAGAAAGTGAAAGGAAACTGGAGATCCCCAAGGGGTACTCATGAACACGAAGTTTGTCCAACGCACAGCCAACCTAGAGCGAGCTGTATGAACTCCGCACGCCAGAGAAGAACTTTCACCATTGAGGCATCGAACTTTTAAGAGATAGTACAGCAACTTTTCTTATGGTGGTAGAAACATGTTCGTCAGGAATAATTTAGATAATAAATCCACAAAAAGACCATGAAACATCAAACGTAGTGTAGTCAAAAACTGGTGTCAAAATCGTCAAGGAAACCTATATTATTTTTATTGCTATTTATTTGAACACATGCATAGATTATTTCTGTTTCTTGTGTCTTCGTAATATAAAAATAAGAAATTGAAAATGCAAAATGGGAATGAGGTTGGATAGTATTAAGATGGTAAGCATATAATCTTATGTCAAAATTCACCACCAAAAGGTTACAGTTTAAGTTAAAGATTCGGGTTTTAAAAATGCTACTAATATTAAGGGAAGATGATTAAGAAGGAATTAATTATATTAAACATACTGGAATACATGTTTCTTCAATACATGTAAATTATAATATGTTCAATACGACGTTTCTCCTTCTTTTATTTTATTATGACTTCTTCCATCGTTTGTGAAACGTACATATAATTTTAAGCAACACTTCAACCACAAAAGCTGCAATAGAAACGGTAAATCCAACACCTAATATAACAAAGAAACCTGCTATTTCTTCGAGCGTCAGAGATCGAACTGAATTATTGTCCTTGAATTTTAATTCATAACTGCGTTTATCACTCAATTCGCAAATCCAATAGTTAAATATACCTGACTCAAAAATAGTTAAAACGAATGGATTGAATGGTTCAATCAGGGGAGAGTTTCTGTGAAAAAGAAATGCAAAGCTGAAGCTATATTCACTATTCTTCATTAGACGCAGTTTCTCCAGTGCACTTATATCAAGAAATTCTGCTCCAGATATGTAGTTTGCGTAGAAGACTTCTGTTGGAATGGCGAGTTTATCCTCTCTTACTAAATTTGTCAGCAGCTGTTCATTACGGGTCGAAACTTGATTTTTATATATCTTCTGAAGATTAATGTTACCTGATTCTTCAAACATAGTCTCCCAATTGTCAGTAGTGCTGCCCCATTGAAGACCAGAATTAATTAGTTCTTGTAAAGTATCAATTGGCGGTTCATATAAGGGCAATGTAAGGAATGAAACAAGGTTGCAATTGTAAGCTGTTACAACAAGAGTAGACGTAATGAACAGCCATATAATGATGTGTCTTAAACATTCATGGCCATGATTAGGAATAGGAAACCCAATATTTATCCGAATTGAGTTCATAAGAGCATAGGTGTAGTCCAAATAAGGCTCTCTTACTCGGAATACAGACAGGTGATCTTGGAGAACAGAGAAAATGTGTATGACACAAGAACTGAACATAACAAATGCAATAATGAGAAACCACAAGTTTTTCTTAAAAGGAGAAAGTATTGACCATAGATTGTGTTTCCTTTTTGGAGCAGGAGTTAGGAATTTTACGAGCGATTGACCATGTGGAATAGCATAATCGAAATTAACATAGCTACTGTAAGTAACTGGAAATGCTGGAACTCCGACTTGATATTTTATGTTCTTTAAGCTGCCTGCTAAACTTGGTACTGTGTAATTGTCATCTGGAGTACCCCAAATTTCCTTCAAGTCAATAGTCCATGTGAAATTAAACATTTTGGCAAAATAGTACAGTACTCGATACTCCAAACCATCATAAGAGCCATCCTTTATTATTACCCATGGATTTAATATAAAGGTAGGCAAACGTATTGTAATATTATTTAAATTTGAGAGTTTATCTAATTTGTAGCTCAATAAATTAATTTCTTGCAAGCGCTTAGGCATTAAATGATCTGTCAGGGTATGAGTCATCAAACGTAGTGTTCGTTTGTCTCTTTCGTTTCGACTGTCATGTAATATCAACATATATATGTAAGGAAAGAATCGAATCCTAGGACATTTGAGATAGTTTTGTAAGGATATTTCGTTTCTTGATGTAACTATGATTATCGTTAGCGTTTTCCTTTGAACTGCTATTCTTGTTGCTGTATAAATGAGATTTATGCTTGCACAAATGTCCTCTGTTGAAATGATTATTGTAGTGCAAGCTTGATTTAATGAATCAATCAACAATTTAGTGATATCGTTGACAGAACTATTGCTTATTATATATTTTGGCGACAAAATACCATATATTGAATTTATGAACGGGTCAACACCTTCAAATAGATAGTTCCTCCCATCGATGAACATAGTGCAAATTGTTGTACTAAAAAATTCTAGAATGGAAGTTTCGATCAAAGAATTTCTACCCTCTATATTCTTAAATATGCTCCATTTGGACATGTAAATTGTTTCCAGATGAAGTACGAAGCAAATTAGAAAGCTGAACATCCTTGATGGTAGCTTCATGATCTGTAAAACAAAAATGGAATTCATATACTGTGTTACACTATTAGTAGTCGAAGCATAACACACTAAAAATTAACATAAAATTTAAACACAAGAAGAATTAAGCGTAATCAAACCTTTATATTAATCACCATCAAGTCGACCCAGATAACGTCGGAAAATGTAATATTTTCTACTTCGAAAGTAAAAATTTTAAAAATATATATATATTTGACTTACGAAAGAAGTTGAGTGTCAATTTTCTATATAGACTCTGGACGCTAGAACTATCTGAAGCACTGCTGTTGCTTTCCGGCTTTCTGTTTCGGGCTTTTTGATTCGTTAACATATCCAACTAACAAAATAAAACTACTGATATTACTTTCCCACTCTGTTCTACCACAGTTCATTAATACATTCGCTGCATATACTCTTCTATATGTGCTTACCACACATCTACCTTATCATGTCGATGTGTATTCGTCTTATCTCCGATACCATTTGCAGAAAATTCCTGTGCAGTATAAGTAAAAATATTTTGCAAATTATTTGGTTGTCTTAGCTTCATAAAGTAGTGTATACTTTTCTTAATTATCAATAGTTTTCTATATTTTAAACAAATTGTTTTGTATCGACTGAATAACAGCCCAATGTAAAACTATTATACTTCATCTTACAAACTTCATGCTATATGTTTCTCATTGATAGGCTATAACATAGTAACTTTACAGCTTGTTTCATGGTCTTGAAATATATATACACAAACTCTTTGCAATAATTTGGTCATGTTAGCTTCATAATATTTGTGTTTACTATTCATAATTGTCAATTGATCCTTCTTTATTTTACTTTTCATTTTTTTTTTTAATTTTACTTTTATATGTTACTTAACCACATTGATTCTGTATTATTTTGTAACTGCCCACTGAACCTGTAATTGAATTGCCAATAATGTCTTTTTTAAAATATAGGCGGAAGAGCACGCACCTAGAATTCAAAAGGTTGGTGGTTCGCGCCCACGCCGGAATACCTTTTCTAGTTTTTTATAGACTTACCTTAATGTAAACAAATTTCGCATATAGTCAATTTAACAAATTTTGGGGGAGAAAGTTTGTTGTGCGTTGGCATTTCGTCGCGTCTCAGCCGCTAGTTATATAATTTTCAAAACGGAAGTGGCACCGCGAATCTTCTCTGTGGGGCCGCCAATTTTTGGCGAGATGTCCCTAGTTGCCCATCGGTGGTCCACCAACGCTTACGGCATGGCGAATTGTCAAGTGGCGACCGCAGTTTCGAATTATCGGTAATAGTGTGTTAGGGCAAACGCCATATTACATATTAGAATTGCAATGTGCAATTAACTGGGCAGTCGGTAATACCATAAAATGGCCGACTTTTCTGATTTTCGAGGAGACATGTTTGCTTAAGTCAGTTTTGTGGGCTCTGAAATACATTTTACAACATTTATGGTATGTTTATTCACTGTTATTCCTCACTTCTTTGTTTCAGTCGCTCAATTCTTTATCTGGGTAAAATGAATTTCCAAAGATTTATTGTAACTGCACTTGCGCATTACGTTAACATGGACAATACAGGAACATAATTAAATCTGCGATGTTCATGTTTACACAGCTTTGCATAACTATTAGGCCTAGACATTATCTGAGACAGCAACATGGTCAGTAATATTACTACAGCGGAAATTTCGGTGACTTAGTGGCAGAGCGTTCGCCTTCGGTGCTTAGGGTCCCTTTGTTCGATCCAAGCTCAGGCCGTGTGGATTTTGTGGCGGACAAACACCGTGCTCGTGGGTTTTCTCGTGGTTCTCCCCTTTCCTTGCACTTTCTTCAATCCCCTATTTCATTCATTTCTCATCATTACCGTCTTCTTTAGCCTAACCGGCGTAATTGTGGGACGTAAAACTTAACAGCGCAAAGTTAACAAAATATTGTCAGATATGGAGGTTAAAAAGACTAAAACAAGAATTGAACTATCATTCATTTTTTTTTTTTTTTTTTTTTTTTTTTTTTGTAAAAATGTTGTTAATTGTGAATTGAATACTCAGCAAACATAACCTTTATTCTATTACATAAAACTAATACTTCGTGATTTCATTTATAAAAATTAAGAAAAGAAGTGTATTCGTAAGAGTTTTAGATAGCCTGCAGATAATTAAAAGTAGCCCAAAAACTAGCGTGTCAACCCATTTGAAATTTTAGTAGCGAGGGCACTCTAAAAATCAAGCAATCCTTTACTTGTAGCCCAATCTGACGACACTGATTCTACCAAGAAGTATTATTCTTAACTAAAGCAAGAAAATTATATAAAAGTATGGTATATTAAGTCTAAACATAACGATCTAGCATCTAATTTATTTGTTAACTTATCATTCATAATCTGCGGTAACACATATTATTACTAAATGTATTGTGAAAACACAACTCTGAAACTAAAAGCGCCTACCTAATTTTCCTACATCTACACGTAGGTTGGAAGTAGTTTCAATTAAGTTCGGAAATATTTAGTTTATGCCCTTGAGATTGTTCTAACATAACTGTGAAAGTACTTTGTTTGACAAATTGCGCGACTGTGAGCGCAAATACATGTTTGCGATACAATATGATAGCTTGGACTTCAACATTGCAATATTTGATTAAACGAATGGCATAAATGTTAATCAATAGGATATGTCAAATAAGACATCGTTCTGCCTGTAATTGAAGAAAATATGTGTGGTTTGGAAAAGATCAACACATATATAGAATAGAACTAATATATATATATATATATATATACAATAGTTCTCTATTCTGTTTTACGCAAATTACTACCTATATGATATAGTTTCTTTATCAGCTTAGAGTCTTAATTATTCAGGCAAATCCATGAGCAAACCTTCCGTTTGTATAACAGTCTCATACACTAAGAAGAAAATAAATCATTCCGACAATTACAACATTGGCAAGTGTTCTACGCAATTACTCTAGAAATGATCGTTACAAATTGTGACCTCAACGGACCAATACGTATGTCTTTCTACTAAGAAAATCAGCAGCCTAGAAATACATAAAGAGCGAACAATTATACCACTAGTAAAATGTTCCCATGCTAGGGTAAACATCTAATTCCCACTCTTATATTAATTTTAGGATCCTGAGTCAGATGCAACTACTTTCAAATATATCCATCCACAGAATCACGAGGAAACTGGATATTTATATTTAATAACATCCGAACTTTGTGGCCATTTTCTCATGACCCATGAAATTACTCAAAGTTGGAATATTTATATTTATTTATTCCCAACTATGTTATATTTACTTATATCTTAATCTTAAGGCCATTTCCTCATAGCGCCATAAAAATTTCCTCAAAGTTGAAATATTTATATTTATTTAGAGTCATTGGGGGTGAAGTCGGTAGTGTGTAAGGTATGACGAACTGACAACATCGTGTTGAGGCGAGTGAAGGAAGAAAGGTTTGTTTTCGAAACAGTTAGTCATGCTGTATGAGCGAGGGTGAGAAGAAGGAAATTGGATCGCAGAACGAGCATACCACCAGACTTCTTTGTGTGGAAGGTGAGTCACTCATGCCGTTTATTCTTGCTATTATAAGTTTCGTTCTGGAGAACCTAAGGTGTATAATGAGCTGCACGTGTAGTTTTGACTTGCGCATTTTTTCGTGAGGTAAGATAAGGTTTCTGTGTAGAGAGTACATAGTTGTTGTCTTGATGTTTATGAACTAATAGTAATTTGGCAGAGAAACAACGGGGTAACCTATGTGGGGCGAAGTCGGTACTGTTGTGTGGGGTGAAGTCGGTACGTCTTTTCCATGCTTGTAAAATGAACATTCAGCATGAAAATAAATACAATGTTTGTTGTAGCTGTGTTTGAACCTAACTTGGCCTTAAAATGCACTCGACAATCAAACACAGTGGCATAATCAGAACAAGGGGTCAGGGAGCACCAGACCTCTCCTGTATGAATGGTGAAAAATGCATGTTTCAATAAAGTAGTATCCATGTAGAAGATGTAGTATCCATGGAAAAGAGCCAGGCAGGGTACGGAAATACTTACTTCCCCCGATCATATTTCACAGCTGACAGGGCAACGAGCTAAGTTTGCACATAGACCTACACCTAGGTCTCTTCAGTTGGCGGTGGCAAGAACTCAATACAATGCGGCACGTACTGCCGATTTTGCTGACAACAGGAACATATGTGGGTTTTGTGGACGACCATACAGCAACGAGACAGACTTGGAGTGGATACAGTGCCAAAGTTGCGACACCTGGTATCACGAATACTGTGTCGGTGCTTTTTATAAAAAACAGTTTGTTTGTGGAAAATGTTAAACTGAATGTTTGTTGTGGAACTTTGTGTACAGACAATGTTGAATTGAAAGTGTGCTTGAAGGTGGAAAATTTCTAGTGATGATGTAGTGGGATATAATGGTTTATGACGAAGTAGTGGTACCTAGTAGAACATATGATTAGTAATAAACATGTACCCAGTTCACCCCATGCACCTACCGACGTCACCCCCACAAACGGGGTGAAGCGGGTAAGTCGCAGACTTTTCTTTTTCTCACTTTCCTCACTTTATTGTTTCACACTTGTACGTCATTTCCATTGAGTTTATAGTAAAAGATTCACTGTATCTAGCATGAGTTTTAATTTTCAAATAACTATCTGCATAAGCACAGTGTAGTGCATTTTATCCTTAATACACCGACTTCACCCCCAATGACTCTATATCCCGACTTTGAGACCATTTTCTCATGACTAAGGCTCGGAATTTGAAGACCTAAAGAATGCCTAAACCGGACCTATAAAAAGACCTAAAATATATTTAACAAAGGACCTAAAAACTGCGAAAATGGACGTGAATTTAATTATGATTACATATATAATGAATATAATGGTCAAGAAATACAAGATTCTCGTAGGTTAATGGTCTGTCTTTCTTCCACAAACTGAAATACAAACTAAAATAAGAAAACTACCCCACGAACTTCGTCGCGCTCGGGCACAGGAATACGCTGTTTGAACCATGGATGATTGGAAAAGGGTGTGTTGTTCCGATAAATCAATGTGTGTGCTACTCCTCTCGGACAAGCGTGTGTATGTGTAGCGCCAACAGCAGGAAGCTATGGATCCCTCGTGCATGGCGCATACTGTACGGGCGGCTATATGGGTTGGGGATACTTTTGTTGGTTTGGACTGGGACTGTTTGTGTGTATGGACTACAACGAGACATCCTTTGTGTACCTGCAGGTGTTAGAGATTCACGTACAGCCTATAATGCAACACTTCTACCCACACGAAGACGGCATTTTCCAGGATGGCAATGAACGGTGCCACGAAGCCAGGACTGCACTTGCTTGGCTTAAGGAACATTCCACGGAGCTGTAGCACATGAGTTGGTTCCCTAACTCACCGGATCTTAATCCTATAGTACATTTGTGGGATGTTGCGGAACGAGCTCTTAGCACCATGACCCCTGCACCAACATGTTCGGGTTCATTGTGTAATGCCATCAGAAATATATGGCATCAGATCCTCGTGGAAACAGATCAGAAATTACCAGAATCCATGCCACGCCGTGTTCAGGCCGTCATCTGAGCAAAACGGATCAACAAAGTATTGGGTAGGTGGTCGTAATTGAGTGAACATTTAGTGTGGTTGCTACAAATTTGAATTACATTTCTTTAAGTGCAACGAACATAATACGCCCTCCATCAATCACTGCAACTGATTTCATTTTCTGCTTTGATCAACTGCAATGCAAGCTATAATATATGTGGTTGAACACTTTTTCGAATTTTTCATTGTGGTAGTCTTAAATCTACTCTATCGTTGCTGCGATTGTAATTTTAGAAGCCATATAAGGTTGAGGGAAAACAGATATTGTGAAGATTGGTCCGTAAGAGATCTTACTTATTGAAATTCAGTTAAGTATTCAATGACCGATGAAGAAAGACCTGTATTTTTCTTTCTCATTGGATGTAAGTATTCTCGGATAGATGTGGTGTTAATAAAAGACTCAATTGGAATTCTCTTAACTGTTATCCCACAAACGTACCTAACGTAATATAATGAATCCCTCCCATAGGACGAAAACTACCTGTGTTATCAAGACTTCAACATTTACATCAACATTATCAAAAACATGGAGAAATCCATCTGAATGAATACCTGGGGAGCCAGCGTTAATGATCGATGTTAGGTAGATTGTGACTTCACGGTAAGATGCTCACACTCCCATGGATGAAATATGTTTATGAAATATTTTGAACCGTATAATGGATGTAGATTTAGAGCAAGGCTTGTCTGCATGTGTGACAGAAACGATTTAGGTCTTACAGCAAATATGAGAGCCTGGTTTATAAAAACTCACTTACTTTCAGCTTTCTGGGATTCACTTGAAGTTGTTATTTCGTAACTTGTGATGTAAAAATGTCAAGACTTTCTGGAATAAGATTAATAGCGAATTAATCGTATTCCTAAATTTGCACTTTCTTAAGTCACTTTCTCCGTATCTTTTCGAGCACATCGCCTTTTCTTTGTATACTGGCTTCATGAAAAGAATGTACATCATTTTTAAAACTAAGTCTACAGTGTTTACGTTAAGTTCATTTCCACTAATTACATAAATGAAATAAAAATTATTACGTTTTTTATATTATTAATGTTGCTCAGGTATCCTGGAACAATATGAAATGACTGCACTCTTTTATATTATACTGAGTTCATTCATCAAAATGATATGGGAATCTAAATTTAAAATTAGGAACGTTACTTTCTACCTTTCGCTATTAATTACGGTAAATGATATTGACAAAAAGAAATAGTAATTTTGAAGCTCGAAAATGATTAAATGTTGTACAATCACAAAACGCTATAAAGAGTTATGCATTTTAAATTGAAGTTCAGTGTTTGAAATGAAACACATTTGGGTTTTTTATCCAGGCATATTATATATTTTATACTTCTTTTTTTAAAAAAAGTGACTGTGAATAATCATATAGTGATTAAACCTTTCAATGCTTGCCTTTCACTAAAAAACTGCTAATTTGTAATTAAAAGTAATGTAAATTTGTCTGTGGATTTTTTAAAAGATAAAAATCTACATTGATTATGAGCATGTAAACAAAATGTTACGTTCTAGTTGAAGGTAACAAATCAGAATACTAAAGGCATATTAATATATGCCTACATTTCAAATTATAAACCAAAAGCCCTACAGAAAAAAAACTACTAGATACTCATTAAGTACTTCTCACTTCTACTGCACAAAATTACTTTAGCACACACAAACTTCATAAATCTCCCACTGAAACTGACTCATGAAGGTAGACAGTGTCAAAGCCGGATTAGGATGCGCGCCTTGCCGGCCCGGCGGAACGACTTTCCTGCACTTGGTCCCTAACCAACTCCATGGACATCGTTCCCGTTCCTATAAACCTATTAATGCGTATATCATTCTAAAGCTAATAATACAAGCTAAAAGTTTTATTAGAAACATTTTGTTGCAGAGTTATCAGGTCTTCAGTAATAATAACAAAAATGTTGAACATTATATTGAAAAATCTACTTTTTCAGATATTTATTTCAATAGCGCCATATATATTTACTTTAGCTAAAAGCACATAAAGACATGATTTAGAGAACGTAATATGAGGAACCTAACTTTAAAAAATCATATTCATACGAGCTGGCTTAATCGAGTTATTGACATTTTAATGTAGGTATGCAAATTTGTATGTTTAGGGCCGTGAGGGGGAAGGCAAGAGGGGGAGGGTTAGGGACTTTTGAGGAAATACTCCTCTTGTGGTGTTGTAATAACTGGTAAAGCTTCAGCTTCTTACTAATTAGTCCCGACAAAAGCCTATTTTTTTGCCTTTATTAACTGGACTAACAGCAGAAGTTTGCGTTCATGGCATCTGGAATAAAAGGTTTATTGATTACCATATTCATACTATCACGTATCTGGCTGTTAGTAGATCTATATTTTGTTAAACGTTGCATGTCTCATGACAGAAATAATATTTCATAATCAATTCATGAGACAAGATAAAAGAAATACTATAATATTTTGCCGAATTTCATTCTATTGGAAATCTTGAAATATTCTGCTTTTGCCCAACGAAAACAAGAAAATGAACATCCTTTTACTCCCTTCAGGATACGTACAGTATTTTAAAATCCTTTCTTGCCCTTTGATCACATGTAAAAAGGAATATTCTGTCATAATTCTGTACCTGTATTGTACGTTTATTTCTCAACCAATAAAACTGCAGATGGTTTCCTTTCAACACGTTCCAACAGTCACCTTGTTTGAGGTTAATCTATGCAACTTGCACTTTTATCATCCACATAGTACTCCATTTAACTAAAACATCATTGGATTTTGGAATATCATTCGATTATCTTTCTAGAAACCTGGTATCACTGAATTTTGTGGCCAGCAGCTCTGTAAAGCTGCGCTATCCATTAAGAAGTTTGAGCCCGACCCTGTGTCTATTTCCTGTTTCTAAACTTAATGGGGCGTTTACACTTGGTCGATTTAGTCGCACGACTAAATCAACTCGCTGCATTTGCCACTAAATCGAAGCAACTAGGCCGAATCAGATCGATGGATGTGTTCAATTATTTCAACCACAGAAAATAGAACGTCTTTTAATTCAGTTGCCAGTCGATTAGTCGCTTTCGATCAACAAGCGATTAAGTTGAATTCCCGTTTACACGGTCGATTAAGTTGAAAGTGACGTCAATTCAACAGAATCGAACGCAAATCGACTAAGTGTAAACGCCCCATAAAAGAATGGCAGATTTCTGAAAATAATGAACTGAGGGAGTGATATCTTGTTTGGAAGACCAAGATATATATATATATATATATATATATATATATATATATATATATATATATATATATATATATATATATATATATATATATATATATATATTGAAAGCAGAAGAAATGTACCAAATGAAATGGAATTAACGGGAATTACGTTGAGAAATGATTATAGTGTAATTATAAACAAAATTCATATGAAACGTAAGAAGAATGAAATTTGAAACAGATTTAATTATTTTACTTGCCGTACCCTTGTATATACATAAAGCACTGTTTTCTCTAAAAGACGAATCTCTATTTCTTTCCCTTTCTCCTTCTCTCTCTCTCTCTTTCCGTCAACGTTATCAATTAACTGGTGGACAAAGAACTTGCACAAACCCTGTTAGTACTTTCTGCATAAGAGGGTTTAGCAACAGCTAATGATAAAACATTTAAAAATTACTTACCAATACAATTAACATGTTTAAAAATCGTTATAAAGATATATATATATATATATATATATATATATATATATATATATATATATATATATATATATATATATATATATATATATACTCTGTGTGTGTCTGTAAATTTGTACGTATATAGCCTATATACTCATTTGGCTTTTTCATACTTGTCAACCGATTATTATTTTTAGTAGTATTAGTGTTGTCATTATTAAAATAATTATTTTGTATTACTTTCATTTTATTTTATTCCAAACAGAGATTATGGTAAAGATATAAATACTCGTACTTACATATACAAGTAACATCTGTGAAAATTAAGCTAAATCGTTACAAAAATACAATATTTTATTAATAAAGTTTTGATAACTAATCTGCTCCGTATTTGTAAAAATATTTTATAAAGCCATCTTCAGAGGTCACTTCAGGAGAAACATTCCAAAATTTAGAGTTATAGTAAGGGCCACAAGGAAGGTTTGGCTAGTTGATAGGGTCACTTAAAAGTTGTTAAGAAGAAAAAGGATGTGGCGCCTATAAAGAAGAAAACAAAGAAAAATCAATAGGTACTCAAGAAGGTGTTAAAGATAAAAGAATCATTGTGAAACAAAATGCAAAATCAATCATTTGGGTGGTATTCAGGGAGAATTCTTTAAACAAGTCTTAGTCACGCGATTAATCAGTGTCATATACCTGTACTAAGGAGCATATACTTTTTAGTATTCAGGGTCTGTTTGGAGTTGAACGAATAAGTGGATTTCGGTATGATTAACTAACATAACCCCAATGCAACGTGTGAGAAAAATAAATGTGCGCATTTGTAGTCTTTAAAAATTGAAAATATTTGAAATACAAAATTCGAAATATTTTCTTTGTAGTTTGAGATCACAATAACTTATAAATAATTATGAAATCGGATTATAATTAATTTATTGATTTCTGAGGAATGTATTATTTATAGTAGGAATAAGTAGTTAATTCATATTAGCGACAATAGAAGGATTATGTTGTAATTATAAGGTAAGATCATTTATCGATCAGTTATATGTATTCCTCAGAAAACTGGAAATTTTCTACTCATCTTCCACTGTTCACTTTAAGAAACAGTTCTGTTATTATAGAGGACGCAGCTTAGTAGTTGGTTCATAGTAACTCACCCGATGAGGAGAAAGGAAAGAAAGATAGTTAATTAATTGCCTTTGTATTCTCATGATGTAAGTTTATTGTGGCTTAACCAGGGTACTCTCTGATCTAAATTAATTAATGACATGTGATTAACTTACGAGGAAGGTCCATAAACCGTAAGAGTTGAATTTTCATGAAAATTAGTGACAAGACTCAGTTCGAGATGCTAAGTAACGTAGTAATAGTCACTCGATGCGCAAATGCTTCGTTGAGCTGCTACACCGACGCCATCTTGAATTCCAATAGGCAATGTCCAAGAATACCCTTTTGGCATAAAAATGAAAGTTTTTGGTAGATCTGACTTCAACATTGTAAACCGGGATAGTGCATCTATATGTGGGAGTACTTCCAGTGCATGATCGCCATCTTGAAAGGCGCCATATTGAATCCCGGTCAAATATGATAAATAGCAAGGGGGTCATGTGGGGTATCAAATAGCACTGAAATTTACTCCTGAATCCATTTCCGTAACCAATGTTTACATATATGTTTTCAGTTCAGAGTTAGGAGCTCTCTCACCTACAGGAACATATAAAAACTGTTCGAGTTAGATTTGTGTTATGAAACATGGTCGTGCGAGTAAATGTAAGGTTTTAACTAATGCATTAGTAGTCATTTGATCCACAAGAGCCATTATAACAATAAGATCTTGAGCCTAGTGAGAGAAATCATTAATTAAATTGAAATGCCTGTAGTGAAAAATGGAATAGCAGCACTGTAATAAATTATACGTATTTCAAAGTGTGATGGAATAGACTGGTGGTCGATGAAACACTTGTTTAATAGTGCTGAAGAGCAGAAAATACCAAATGAATTGTTCAGATATATATATATTAGAAAATCCACTATAATCAGTAGGTCCAGGTCTCCCTTAGCGTAGCGGGCAGAAGTGTGGGACGTTGAACTGAATCAAACCAAAAATCTATTTTAGGCAATTTTACATGGTCCATTATATTGTGTTTCCTTCTCCAATCTTGAAATCTTACGCAAATTCCCTCATTGTTGCAGAAAATTGCGTTCCTTTCCAATACTCATATTTGACAACCTATAATTTACCGTGCATATTACGAAGTTAAAATTCTTTAATGCATTTATTGTCAGTTTGTCTAAATAAAATCGATTTATCGCTGACGCATTGAACAATGAAGGGAATTTAAATTATCAGTTCACAGCCTATACTTAGAATATACACCTGAAAACTTAGAATTCACTTTTTCCTGTGTCTGTTCTGCTATTAGTGATAAGATAATGCATACACACCTGCTAAGAAGAGTGGCAATAAAGATTGTTACAAGATTCAATATCAAGTTGCAATCCATAAAAAGATCCTCTTCTTGCTTTTTCCATTAATATTAAATAATTAAACATCTGCATCTTTCCACCTTTAACGATAAAACACTAGCTTATAATAAGGACAAGACTAGTTTTTATATCAAAACTGTGATAAATAACTAATTGTAGCAGGTGTTTCGAGGATTTATTTATTATTTAAATCACGTACTTGACAACTCAATAAATTCATTTTGGGATTTGTTTATTCATGTGCTTTAACACTCACAGTGATATATATGGCTCTTTTTTGTGTTTGAAATACTCCATGGGAATGTGCTGAATTTTCCCAATATTGTACTCCGTACTATTAAAAACTAACAAAGTGGACTTATTAGTTCTCTTGACTTTAGACTATTGTTTAGGGTATTAAGACATAGCACGCAGAATTTAGTGAGTTTTCCTACAGGCAATAATTGCAACATGTGTGTGCAGTGCGGTAAATGGTGTCTGTCTCCAAATGACAAACGGTAGTAGTACAGCAATTTTGGTGCGGACAGGCGTCTGACGTTCGGTACGAACGTATTTGTTGGACCAGTGAAACATTCGTTCCATGCATAAAATGCAAACTATTAATCCAATAAACGTAGTCAACATTTTAAATCAAGCAGAGGTGGTGTCGTGAGTGAGAATGGGGTAGAAGATAAGATATTTGCAGGTATATTGCTTGCAATGATAACAAGCAAATATGATTGTAATATTTCTCTAACAGTGAGTGACACATTAGATGTAGACACTGACAGAGAGAGTGAGCGTGAAGATTCGACAAACGAAATGGATTTGGAACAGATAACTAGTCTATCAATTAGTGAAAGTGAACCTTCTACGAGCGAGTATGAGATGTCATCTCCAAGCCGGACAAAATCTGTACGTGTAACAGAAGCTGTCGTTAAAAAATACGAACAAATTCAGGAGCATTGTTGCATTGTTGAAAAAGAATGGGAAACGTAACACTGTTGCAGCTGCAGCGAAGAAATTCAAATGCAATATGGCGTTTGTGTATAAGGCTTTGAAATTCCGTAACAAACCTCCTCGCTCTCATGTCACGTCACTACTAAAATACGAAGTACTAAAAACATTCAACATTCATCGCACTAAAGGACTTACGGTACATGATTATCGTTTAAAAGCGTGGATGTTGCTGATAGCGAGGAAATTGGACTATCCATTCCGTGCTTCTCGTTGTTTCATTAACAAATTTTAAAAAAGAGCACATGATTCGCTCACGTAGGATTACTCAATTTGTAACGAAGAAAGATGTTGAAAACGAAGCTGAATTACTTGATAATGCCCAAAATTTTGTGATTAAAATTAATAAAATAATACATGAGAAACCGTACAACAGTGAATGCATCTTTAATACTGATCAGTCTAGGTTCGAGTACGAAATGATCTCTGGTAGAACTCTGTCAGAAATGGGTGAGAAACATACCACAGCAGTCGTTCAGTCTTTGGCCTCAGTGTCCCACGCATATACCATCCAAATTCACATTTCCCCAGTACGGCTAGCCACACACACACACACACACACACATATATATATATATATATATATATATATATATATATATATATATATATATATATAGTGTGTGTGTGTGTGTGTGTGTGTGTGTGTGTGTGTGTGTGTGTGTGTGTGTGTGTGTGTTTCCAGGTGCCTAAGGGCGTGTTCGGACCCAAAGTGAAACAACAGTTAGATAGACAGATACCTTTCAACATTGTTACTGATGCGAGCAAATCAGGCAAACTCACTCGCGAACACGTCAAACGGTGGCTAAAAGACGTGTTTATTCCTGATGTGAAAGAGGATTCCCTGCTGTTGCTTGACTCGTGGAGTGGACAGACGAGTGAAGACGTGCGAGAATTATTACATGAGAAAAACATTCGTGTTGAAGTTATACCCCCAAAGACCACCAAATTTATTCAGCCTCTTGATGTATACTTTTTTCGGCAATATAAACTGGTAATTCGGATACTTGAGGGTTATTTTCGACATAAATTCATTGTTTCTGGTACACCGAACAAGTTATATGACAGAATTTTCATAATGAAAATGCATTCTGCTGTGTATCATCAATTTTGTGCTCCAGTCCTAAAGGACATGCTTGCATATGCATGGCAAAAATGTGGGTACGTCACCAGAGCAATAGTTGGTTCATTTACAAATGCTCTGGAGACTATGTTGCAAGTAGAAGATAGTGTCTGTGGTTATGAAGATTGTGACGAAAGTTCATTTGTTAAGTGTTTGTACTGCTCCATGATGCTGTGTGCTAATCATTCGTTATGGATCTCCATCATCACAACTGAAGAGCAAAAGGTCAGTAGGTTAATATCTGCTTATGTGCACCAGTTTATATTATTTTTGTGATAATTTATCTATTAATTTCTAATAAGTTCAACACATATCCTTGTAAAATCATATGTGCCGTTGCACCTAACTTATATTACAACATTTAAGTGCTTATAATTTGTTAGGGGCTGCTATTCCATTTTTCGCTAGAGGCATTTCAATTTAAATAATGATTTCTCTCCCTAGGCTCAAGATCTTATTGATATAGTGACTATTGTAGATCAAGTGACTACTACCCTGCAGGCATTAGTTAAAACCCTGCAACTGCTCGCATGACCGTGTTCAATAACAGAAATTTAACTTGCACAGTGTTTATATGTTCTTATGGGTAAGAGAGCTCTTAACTCTGAACTGAAAACAGATATGTAAACATTGATTACGGAAATGAATTCAGGAGTAAATTTCAGTGCTATTTGATATCCCACATGACCCCCTTGTCATTTATCATATTTGACCGGGATTCAATATGGCGCCTTTCAAGATGGCGATCATGCACTGGAAGTACTCCCACATATAGATGCACTATCCCGGTTTACAACGTTGAAGTCAGATCTACCAAAAACTTTTTCATTTTTATGCCAAAAGGGTATTCTTGGACATTGCCTATTGGAATTCAAGGTGGCGTCGGTGTAGCAGCTCAACGAACCATTTGCGCATCGAGTGACTATTACTACGTTACTTAGCATCTCGAACTGAGTCTTGTCACTAATTTTCATCAAAATTCAACTCTCACGGTTTATGGACCTTCCTCGTTAGTCAACTACTACGTGCTAAATCAGAGATTCTGAATACACTTCTGATAACCATGTGTTAGTCAAAACCCTTAGTATGGCGCTAATCATACGTCAAAATGACTCTGCGTAAGGTACTTTGTGTTTTGGTGGAAGAGTGGGTCAGAACATATGAAGATGGTCAGTGGTTAGAAAAGACAAATAAAGTAAATAAATAAATGTTAGTGAAAAAACGAAGAGATGACACAAAAGATGACTCAGTCAAAAACAATAAGTTAGCTGAGCTGGAGTTAATTCTTTAGCAGAATAATAGGCAAATCGGCAGTAGGTAATAACTGGCTCATCACTAAACAATAACTCGAAAACTAATACAAAGTTTTAAATCCGTACAAACTTCGGTTCCGAAGTGTGGAAGTGTGTTCGTGTCAAGCGTACTTGCTTGCTACATGTAAAGCCTTGGGACTAATGGAGTAGCAAATTAAAATGAAAACACAAAGACTTACCTTGTGTGGTAATAAATGAAACTAACACAAACGTAGTACAAGGAATAAGATCTTCAAATAGATAGTTATCAATGGTCTTCGAGGAGGTAAAGTGACTAAATTTTATTACGAGGGTTATTCTGGAAATCCTTGAGCAGCATGTTTTCACAATCGTAATCTTTAGTTGTAAACGAAAGCAAGTTTACCATCTCAATCTAAAGACCTTTCTTTTTTCTTTCTTTCCAGACGTTGACGCTGTTTGTTGCTAGCACGTGACCACAGGCAGGATTTTCAAAATGGTGGGCAGAGATGTTTTGTTTTCACAACGTGCTGTGATTGAATTCCTTGTTAAAGAGGGCCAAATTCTTGCTGAAATTCACCAAAGATTGGAGCGTGCCTATGGAGATGTGTGCATGGGTGTCAGCAGTGTTAGGAGGTGGGTGAAACATTTGAAAGATGGAAGCACGAGAATCGAAGATGAGCCTCGCAGCGGGAGCCCTCGAACTGCCTCCATGGAACGCAACAAAGTAAGAGTTGATAAGTTGATTAGGGGAGATAGGTGTATCACTGTGAATGAAATCGCTGCATAACTTGGTGTTGGACATAGTGCGGTGCAGGAAATGATTCACAGCTTAGGTTATCAGAAGGTTTGTGCCCGTTGGGTCCCACTTTTTTTTTTAACCGAGAACCAAAAACGTCAGAGACTAATCATTGAACAAACCCTTCTTCACTGATTTCGACATGAAGGTGATGACTTTTTGACGAGTATTGTGACTGGGGATAAAACTGATTCCATCATTATGAACCTGAAGAAAACGACAGAATATGGAATGGCACCACTTGAATCCGCCACCGAAGAAGAAAGCGAAGACAGTGCAATCGGTAGGGAAAGTTATGGTAAGCGTATTCTGGAATACATAGAGTTGCATTCTGGCTGACTTTCTTGAGCCTGAACAAACCATAAATTCTGCTCGCTACATCCGGACACTTTTGAAGCTCCGTCGTGTCTTGCGTGATAAACGTCCTGGAAAGATCATCCCTCAACAGAATAATACGCGTTCTCATACTGCAAGTGCCAATATGGAGAAGATCAGAAGATTTAGGAGGGAAACACTTCCACATCCTCCCTGCAGCCTTCACATCCTGGCACCTTCCGACTATCATCTTTTCGGTTTTGTGAATAAACAGATGCGAGGATATCGCTACAAGACACTGGAGGATAATTGGCAAACAGTGCGTCAGTGTCTAAGGGCAACTTTAAAGGAATTATATTGCAAGGGTATTTTCAAACTTGCAGAACGATGGGGAAAATGTGGCAAAAAATGGAGGCTACGTGGAAAAGCGAAAGAAAGGTCTGTAGATTGAGATGATATATTTGGTTTCACTTACAAATAAAGATTACAATTGTGAAAAAATGTTGCTCGCGATTTTCAATATGTCCCTCGTACTTGTATATGAGTGCAGTGAGCGATAGGAAAACAGTAAACTGACTGATAGTCTTGCAGAGAAATAACACAGTGAAGGTTACATATTGGTAGACAGAACACTGTTATAATGGGAGGTTGGTATGATTTATTCTCATTTTAGTAGGGCCATGATTGTGGGTACACGAGCAATAGGTCCTTCGTGACTGTTAGTGTATGCGCCTATGGCTTGGGAGACCCGGGTTCATTTCCCGGCGGGAGTTCATGTGGTTCGGATTCCACGTTAATCAGTTGGTCCACGTCTCATATAGCCTCGCTGCTGAACGGGACGTTAAACTCAAAATCAACTCAATGAGCAATAGGTGAATCAATAACTAACCAGCAATACTAGTTGGATGTGCCCGTTCCTGTGTAGTGAAGTTGTACAAGGACTGGAAAGTAAATTGGGTAACAGTCTCCAAGAGACGGAACTTCAGGGACGTACGAAAGTTCAAAACCTGAGGCGAGCATTGCATCAAACAGTTCGTGAAAGCCAAACGAACCGTCAGTGTCCGGGAATTACCCGACCAATACAATGGTGCATGCACAACACCCATATCCTAAACAACTAAATGTTGTATATTTTCAGGCATGAAGTCCTACAGCAAACGACCCACTCGTCACCCACGTCTTACAACTCGTCACCACCGACTTCGTCGCGCTTGGTCATAGGAACACTCCAATTGGACTGTGAATGATTGCAAAAAGGCACGTTGGTACATAAATCACGGTTTCTGCTACTCCTCTCAGACGGGGTGTGCATGTGTGGCGCCAACAGCACGAAGCTGTGGATCCCTCCTGCATGGTGCGTACAGTAAGGGTAGGTTGGGACAGCTATATGGTCTGGGGATGCTTTTGTTGGCATGAGCTGCGTCCGTTGGTGTGCGAGGACCAAAGTGTGACATCCGTTGTGTATCTGCGGATGTTAGCGAATCACGTACACCCTACAATGTAAAACTTCTACCCACACGATAGCGTTTTCCAGGACAAGAATACACGATGCCATCAAGCCTGGATTGTACTTGCTTCGCTTAAGCAACATTCCACGAAGATAGAGCGTGTGAATTGGCCCCCAGTAGCTCATAGTGAGACACCATCAGGAGTATACGGTGTCAGATCTCCGTGGAAACATGTCAGCAACTAGAAAAATCCATGCCACGTCCTGTTCAGTCCGTCATCTGAGCAAAAGATGGACCAACATAATAGTAGGCAGGTGGTCGCAGTTCAGTGAGCACTCAGTCTCTATATATTTTAATAAACACTGTATTATTAAGCTATCCAAAAACTCCATTAAATATTCAAATAAATATTCTAGTTTTAATTCACTTGAGATTTTGTGAGCGAATAAAACATATCGTCGCATGAGAACCAGAAGAACGTAACTCCATTTTCGTAGGTTTACAGGCGAGATGGTAATTGAGCTACATTACAACAGATGATCGACAAGGAGAACAAATGGCGTTACGTTGCAATACACCAAATGGGGCTTTCAAAATGATGTCCAAACATGAAGAAAACGAAAACAGCATTTTTGTAGTTACGTTCCCCTGGTTCTCATGCGACGACATTATGTACAGGTAACCATAGGTGAAAAAGTGGTAGTAAACTTACATATACTCACGTAAAAAAAACATTATACTCACATATACATATAACAATAACACTACACAGATACTCACGTAGAAACTCTTCAAGGAATATTAATTTCTGGATTATCAGTAGGCAATCCAAATTCATGTGCATCTATGCAACAAAGTGTTGTAAATATTAATAAAAAAACATTGTGTCTGTCCGTAAGATTTAAACGAATACTTCTCTAGATAAACTAGGATAGATTAGCGTTTCTAGCTAATATGAAAACAGCTATATTCTTTATGATATTTTGAAACCAAACTTACGTAAATTATTAATGTCATTGTCACAAATCATTACCTCTTAATAGTTAAAAAATTAGCTTGATGTTCCTTTGAAACTAACAATGTACTAGTTATTTCTTATCTTCCTTCCAAACATATATTCATATTATATCTTTCAAACGTATTAACAACACTCTTTAGCAATTATCATAATCTACGTTAGTCTAGGGTAAACAAGGACTTCCGTTTTGAAATATATAGCTCACACCAAATATGTTCGGTAAATATCCTACATAATCACACATTAATCAATCGATTAGTATATACGATTAATTTAAATAAAAGACAAATTAATTATTGCCGACTTCATATGGAGCTCCATAAATCCGCATGACATCAATTAACAATGTATATATCTGTTGAAACATGTTCTAAGTATCCATCACTTTTTATATTATTGACCGAAACGGTCAATAATATTTGTTTTTTATCAGAGTATAATTGCGACTTTTAGGTATAATAAAGGTTAATTACTTTCAAGCTCATTATTTGTCGGACGTGATGTATTACTTTCATCAATCGTTGTCACTTTCCTCTGTCATAAATTGAAGAATGTAGTACCAAAAAAAACACAATTAATGACTGGCATAATAATCACAAAGATGCCTAATGTTAGAAGTTCTACAATGACGCGAAACTGAAAAATGCATACTTAATAAAATTTTGTTTTGCCTCACTGATGCATTCTACTTTGTATTTGCGCATCTATCGCCATTCCTGCATTTTCCCTGTATTTGCTACTTTTCACTCGGTACTGGCGACTTAATTGTTTCCGCTTGGAGCTAAGAGTTATTTGTGTTGATCTGGTATCTGAATGTATGGAAGAATTCCCACTGAGATGTATGAAGCCAGAAATAATGGCTATGTTAAACACCATACGAAACGTGTCCTATGAAAGTCATCTAGATATCACATTTACAGTTCTTCAATTCATTCGTTCCACAGATCTCTTTTTGAAAACAGGGATTATCGCAACTTCAGCAAGAAATTTTTATTATTTTGGTTTTAAATTAAAAAATCCTTACAGAAAGGAAAACTCCCACTCGCAAGTTTGACTTCCTCTTATGGATGGAAATGCAAGGCTTTTAGAACAACGTGACCCGATATTTTGAAAGAGTGTAAACGTAAACATACATATTAGACCCAGACCGGTGTGTAGAGAGCATTCGTCGGACGGGCAATTATCGGATAGGTGTGTACTCGGTGCAAGCGTTCAACAGCAGAATTTAGCTTCAAAATAAATACATTAAAGGAACTTCAATACTGACATTTGCGATCCCATTTGAATCTATAACCCGAAGATCAGTTTTAAAAACTGTAAGGATTGGTTGAGATCTAAGGATTGGTTGTTATTCTTTTTCCCCATGCTTAACGATATTAATTATTTTCGCCATTTAACTAATGTGTACTAATTAAAATAGAAAGTATTTACCAGCAATATACTTAGGTAGCTGTATGGAAAAGAGTGAATGAGATTTTATTTTTTAACATAATGTTCTTGAAATGTACACACTTCTAAAAAACAGCTTTCCAATGTCTTCAGCCCAGGAGAATGTGTCGATTCATCAAGAGCTACAAAATAGCCTGTCACTGTAGAGATAACTTCGTTGAACTAAAATTTGTTGCCACTCAAGAATTTATCAAGGTTAGGAATCAGATGGAAATCATTGGAAAGGGTAATATTAGACGAGTACGGGGACGGAGGAAGTGAAGTTCCCTTAGTTTTCGCACAATAACAATGCTGAATGTATGGATGCGTTGGCTTGTGGAACATCACCTTCTTTGTCTTGATGTGAGTTCTTTTCTCCTAGATTTACCCCTTCAATTGGTTCAAAAGGTTACTAAAGTATTCCTGAGGTGAAGCTCTTCCACTTCTCCCAAAAGTCTATCAATATGACTTCTTTCGCGACCCACAAAATGATTGTATCGAATTTTTCAACACTGTCAATCAGACCTTGATGACTATCGTTTTCTGACTCCTTTCATCAAAAACTTAATAACCAAACGAACTTGTTTTTGTTCAATGTTGTCACGTTACTAGCATGTTGTTCCTTCCCATGCGTCTACAAACCAGACTAATAGATAAGTGACAATGCATGTTTCGTTTATACGTTCAGAATTGAAGTGACCTTGTGATGCTCATGTTTATGTTCTGTCTCCAATGTCATATCTGAGTGCTTCGCAGAACTTTCCGAATAGACAACATATTTCTTGAAAGATCTTACGCTCTTCGCATTACAAAAGATTCGTCTATTTACAGTGCAATTCATCCCGAAGCTACGATCAGAGAGTTATTCTAAGAAAACAAAATACCATCATAAAATATAAATCGGATGTTAGTTCTCTATTCTGTTATCTGTAGAAGAAGGTATATTTTTCATGGATATAGCGTGATGTATTTTGTAGTTTATTTCCCTTACTGGGGGTCTTTCAGAGTATAAAGTAATCAATTTTAATTACCAATGTTGTGAGGAAGAAAAGATATAAATATGCTTACGTAAAGGAAAACTTATTCTTGTTTTACGTTTTCAGACATGCATTGTCTGGATATGACTCTGTTAAACTATACAAGAAGTTTCAGATAGCTACCGATCTTAAAGATGAAATAAATTCAAAATGGCTATAACATGGATTTGATTTACTTGAGTAAAGAACTCTTCATATGTTCTAATTTTCTTGAAAATGTTTTCTTTATTCAAAACAGGTGTAGATAGGATTCGAAAGCTAATCATATATAAACAAGGGATCCCTTTTCTTCACTCAAGGTAAACCAGACATACGATAACCTTAGTACCGTGACAAAAATTAAATTTTTCACTTTTACTTCCCTCGGTTATATCACGTGGACTAAAGAGCTCACTGATAATCAGAATAAATTAATTGGTGGAATTAAGAAAGTGGAAGGAAACGGGAAATCCTTAAGGAAACCCTCGCACATAGTGCTTGTCCGAAACAAAGCCAGAACCCCACGCACCAGAGGTGAACACTACCACTGAGACATCGTTACACAGGTAGAGAGTACGGCAATTTTCCTTTTGGTGATAGGAACCTGTTCCTCAGAAATCATTTAAGTAGTAATTCCAGAAAAAGTGTATGAAACTACAAACGTAATGAAGTCAAAAACTCGTGTCAAAATGATCAAGTAGATCTATATTATTTTTATTGCTATTTATTTGAACATGTGCTTCAATTATTTCAGTTTCCGATGTCTTACTAATAAGAAGAAAATATGAGAAATTGAAAACGTTGGGTTGTATTAATATGGCAAGCAAATGGTACAGCTTAAGCTAATGGCTCGGATTTTAAAAATGCTACTAGTATTTACGGAGAATATAATTATATTGAACATATTGGAATAGGCCTATATGTTCCTCGATATACATAAATTCTGTGGTATCGTGAAACCCAAAACCCACACAATAGCGTTCACAGATTTAGGATTTAGGATTTAGATTTCTGGGCTTTCGGCATCTAAGGCCATTTAGCTCGTCATGTTTGAGGAATGACGTACTTCGGTGAGCATACTATTCGGGGAAAGGGAAGGAAGGAAGTGGCCTAACACCCATAAGTTAGGTGAATGAGGAAAAGCCAGGAAAATCTCATTGAGGGTGGCTGTCCTGAAAAAACGCTTTACACTTTTTCGACGAGTGACCTCACCAGGAATCGAACCCGGAACTGCTCCCACTGAAGGAGTAGAATTCACAGAGAATCAAGTCAAAATGAAATAGTGAATATATCTCGTACAACTCTGATTATTGATGCCATACATTGTCAATATTAAGGTGTGTGTGTATGTTACATAAAATCTTAAATTATTACTGAAACATCATTATATAAGAAATTATAATATTAAAAAAACAATAATATTTATACATTGAAAGTACAACCAATAACACAAACAAAACAATTTCACATAAAGTTAACTCTAAATGAAATAGTGACTGTATATCCTGTTTACGTTGGCACTGACACCTTTCCACGAACTTCACTTTCTGAACTAATATAAATGAAAGCATTATTCACATAGAAGTTCCTTAAATCTGCACGGCACAGAACTTTTATTCCATATTTATTAGGTTTGTTAGGTATGTACATTTTAAAAGGGCATCGTCCCCGAAATGGTACCAGCATTTCGTCAACAGTCACAAAGCTTCTAACAACAAAATACTGCTATGGATGAATGCATCCCAAATTTCACGAATAGGAGCAAGTTTATACGTTTCCCTTCGCAGTGCTCGTGTCTGGGCACAGTAAAACCGCAAGGCTGCAAGAATGAAGAAGAATCTCTTGACACTCATAGTGGCCCGGAAGAACACTCTACCCGTACCGTCTGAAGCAAAAAGGGTAGAAACATCTTCGTTTCCTGATTTCAATACACCTACCAGATATAACAGTCCTACCACTGCTTTGATTTCAATCATATAGACATCACCCACAAATGATGGCAGAGGTTGTTTATACCTACTTCTCATTTGACGGATTTTGTCATTTGAGTGATTTACTATAATGGTGTCAGTGAAGTATAATTGCCAAGTACCTAAAAACGTCATTTTCACGGACATCCTTTGCAGCTCCACGAACACCTGGCAATCTGATAACAATGTTATGCGCACGTGTATGTCCAATTGCAGAGGGATTCTTGCTCCACTTGAAACATTTATTCTTTCCATAGAAATAGTTTGCATCACAAGTGGGTACATAATCTTCTTCCTCGCTGACATCAGTTTCATCTGAGGATATGTCACCAGGCTCCACTACACCATCTTAGATTTCCGAGGACGAAGATAACTCATTTTCATTGCTATCGCTGACAGTTGAGTCACCCAGTAGACGCTGTATTTCTTCGTCTGTCACAGGCTTCCTCCTAGCCATGCCACCTAACTTCTACAAATGTTACAAAAGTTTAGTGCAAAAAATGGGAGAAATTTTCCTATAAAATGTTCACCTTAATGGGAAAAACACTAACGTTAACGCTCTGGTGGGGTCTCACACACCCCAGACTGCTCCCAACTGTCACACTGTTTGGAATGAAATCAGAGTAATGGCGCGCACAGAGTCATCTACAGATCACTAGAAAATTCCAAAACCGCCAGCGCCATCTGTTGCCTAGATATAGAGGTACGTGTAGAAAAAATGTAATGGGGTCTGTCAAACCCCACTAGACCAGTTAAGGGTTAATTGAAAACGAAACGAAATTATTTATTGTGAAATTTATGCTACTCACGTCATATGAAAAGAAAGGAAATCTTTAAGTTTTACGTCCCACGATTATGCCGTCTAGGCTAAAGGAGACGATGATGATGAGAAATGAATGAAATGGTAAAATGAAGAAAGTGGGAGGAAATGGAAGAACCCTGAGAAAACCCACGCACACAGTGTTTGTCCACCATAAAGCTCACTTGGCGCGAGGTAAGATAGAACCAAGGACCCCACGTACCAGAAGTGAAAGCTCTACCAATTAGCCACGGCGACCCCTTTTTTTATTTTATAAGAGACAGTGAGTTTAGTATACAGAAGACCTCAAAATAGTATGTGTAGGGTTGTTAGAGAGTCCTACAAAATTGAAATCTTAAGTCATCCAAAGTGAATGTATGACTATAAAACCTGCAATTTTTCTCTATTGATGTCTGCGTCTAAATGTCTCAAAATATTACACTGAAAGATACCTACAAGAGTTTTAAAGTATAAATGGCGCGAGAATTACATGAAAGATAAGATATGTTTTTTTTTTTTCTTATAAGGGATCGTTAAGATTTAATCGAGCGGTCTCGTAAAACTTGTTGTGTAGAATATAAGAGATAGCGGTGAGCCCAAACACTTTGTTAGATAGTTTTGTGTAGTTTGTGTTCAAAGCTATTGCATTATTTTT
The DNA here is from genome assembly GCF_964235325.1 of Thermobia domestica. Classification (NCBI taxonomy): domain Eukaryota; kingdom Metazoa; phylum Arthropoda; class Insecta; order Zygentoma; family Lepismatidae; genus Thermobia; species Thermobia domestica. The sequence goes on along the minus strand of NC_137463.1, from coordinate 36,991,059 downwards.
CAGTATGGTAAGAGATTAAACATGACATTATGTTTCAAATTTCAAGACAAAATACCTTGATTAAGCAATATCACACCGAGAATGAAACACCTAAATATTCGAGCTCAAATAGTGGAGATCATTAATGCTATAAGATGTTGTACAGTTGATATTGGGGTTACTTCTGAGTCCGAGATTTTTTCTGGTCATCAGGTTTGTACGAGTGAGATTGTATTATAAAACAAGCTAGATCCAGACTCATGTGACGTGGAAAAGTCGTGATAAGAGTGATCCAAGTTGCAGCAGTAAGAAATAATATATTAAGAAATAAGAGAATACTATATCAGAAGCACAGAACCGTTTGCAAGATGAGTAATCTAAACATAATATTGTGTGTATACAGTTTAATTTTTCTTTTCATCAAAAGCACTTCTTAAGTTAGATCTAATGCTGAATTATTAGATATAAAATGTTTCCTGTTGAAAAGTGGAAGGTATTCAAGTAAATCTGGCAGAGTTTCAAAAAGGAATGGGAAAAAACTTTTAAAGACTGTGGTTGTAAAAGGTCTGATGCCAGAGTTCTGTAAGCTATTGACAAAGTAAAGGCTAGAAAGGAACAAAAATTTCTTGGGAAATGAAACTGAACAACATTTGAGCATTTAAGCTTAAATTATCACTAGTGCGATATATTACATTGAACACAAAAGATAAATCTTACATACCAAATTCATAGCTTCACTGTTGATGACATGGAAAATGTTATGTATTGTTCAGTCTATTAAATATAATAACTCTTTTTGTATCACGAAATATCTTACGCATACAGGACAGGATCAATACTATTAATATTTATCTATACTATACAAATGAAAAAGACTTGTCTATCATAACGAGAAATGGATCAACCGCTTGAAAGGAAATTGTGAACATAGTTAATATATACCGCGAACTAGGCTGTTGTCAATCCCAGCCCAGTTCATTAAAATGCGTATCCCAAGGGAAAAGAGGAAGTCCAAAATGTATACCAAAAATAGAGTTACCCAAGTTAGGAAGATAAACTTTTTGAACATAAATTTCTTATAAGAAACGAGAAGACATGTGTCCAAACGTTCTTAAAAATTATGCTTTTAAAGGAAGGAAAAGAGACTAAATGTCTGCGAAACAAAATATATTACCTGTATTCAGTAGCGTATTTAAGGGTGGGCTTCCGGGCATATCCCCCCGAAATTTTATTTACTATTTTAAAGTAAATGTAATATCTTGCAGAATTTTCACATTTCCAGGAATAAAATTAGCAAACACCCCTCCTCCGAAACAAAATCGTAAATACGCCACTGCCTGTATTCTGATTGGATTATTGATCGAAAAATTGAACGAAAGAACATGTAAGTATTGTAATCAGATAAAATTCAGTTTTCTTCTCTCAAAACAAAAGTAACATAATCGAAGTCGATGTCTTGAATAAACCAGAATGTCAACAATTCAGAAATATATATATCATCTATCTACGAATACAAAAGTACACAAATATATCAGTCAATGAACACGATTTGTTGAGTTTACAATTCAACATTAAAAGACAATTAAATATTTATTTCTTGCTAGCTAAAGTTTTTTTTGAAAATTTTATTTTCTAAATTCTCACAGTTTTAGCAACACACAGTTGAAATGGATACATTATTGGTGTAAAACTACTTAATTGTTGTATCTTCTTATCTTGATATATGTTTAATTTCTGTTTGTAATTATAGCATTATATGGCTTTGGCATATTTATCCCAGCCTCGATGGGCTTTGGTGATGGCGGTCCTTTTGAAGTTGGGTATGTGAATGAAAATTTCTTCAGTAGAATGGAGAAAAATAGAAAGAGAATCATTTTAGCTGCATTTTCTCCCAAACAGCGCCGTTTACCTGCAAAACGAAACAAAAGAGTTGTATTATTATTTTGTGCAGTAATATAAGTATTTCACAGTCATAAATTATAAATCTGACAGTAATAAAAACATGGATGAAAATCTTATTTTAATGTGAAAAGTCTTCCATATTTAAGTCAATTTTTACAGCACTCTTTCTTAATCTCAACCATATTATTAGTTTGTCTCTATTCAATTGAAAATGACTATTATTATTATTATTATTATTATTATTATTATTATTATTATTATTATTATTATTATTATTATTATTATTATTATTATTATTATTATTATTACTTAGGCAGTATTCGTAGTGAGTATATGAAGTGCAAACTCCAAACAAAAGGGAAAATAAGAATGACAACAAAGTGGATTCAGAAAGAAGAAAAACGTTTTCTCAAATTCTTCCTTTAAAACATACGTATGGCCTTCCAATGGTTTTGTATGGATTATTGTACTCTATGCCAGAAAAAATGAATACTCCATAAAAGTGAAGGAAAAGCCTAGAGGATTTCAAGACAAAGATACGAGCAATAATGGAATGTGTTAGCTGTATCGCATGCAAAACTAGTAGAGGAGTGTTTGAAAATTTAAGAGGAAAAAATAATAATTTTGTACGTAATTTCAATAAACAAGAAAGATCTATTATATGGGATGTATCGAGAATTCTAGAAATTATCAAAAAAATGCACCAAAATATTGCGATCTTGGCCAATAATTAGTTTGTAGATCAGGATCCACAAGATTTTTCAACGGCCCCTAAATCGTGTTATCGTATTTTTTTTACGGAATAATCACATCATACTGAGTTAAGTGATAGTTTTGGTTTGGCTACACTATATGCAATTCTCCAGAAATAACTACAACAAAATTTTTGACTGTAATATATTGGATCTTTCCCGGATATTTCCTTGTTCTTTCCTCTTTTGATCAATATATATATATATATATATATATATATATATATATATATATATACAGGGTGGGCCATTTTAATTAATCCACGGAAATATCTGAAAAATGATAAAACATAGAAGAAATTTTTGAAGTACACGTTATATATTCCTAAGGGGGAAAACCAATTCCGCCAAAAGTAACCCTCCCCGCCCCCCCTAAATGGGGGTACGGGGGATAACTTTGAAATGTCAAATGGGAACATGGGTCGAGTAATACCTCGTTCGAAAGGTCTTGGAAAACTAAGTAACGCTGTACCAAAAGATGTTTCATATTGTGCACCAGTTTCAAAATGGCCGCCATGATATGGTTCGGAAACTCCAGTACCCGTTGTATGAAAACCATGAAAGGTAAATGAATGGAACAAAATTGAAATACGTAAATATCATAGGGCATATCGAATGATGTAATCCCTGTGATCCCAGTGGCCTCCCTAAAGGGGTCTTGTGGGCTAACTTCAAAATTTCAATGTCCGACCGGACAACGGTTCGGGCGTACGCTTGACCTACCCAATGCTGTTTGGAAGGCAGACTTCATGCATAGAGAATTGGTGCACTAAGTTAAGATGGTCACAGTTACATTTTGATTAACTATTAGCATTCATGTCATATTGAGAGCTTGAGGGACGAAACGGTGTGTACGTATATCCCCGAAATGCTTTCTGAATAACCAGCACGCATTGCATAAAAGTTTCTCCTTTTTTAGTCACTACAGCGTCATCCTTACAAACAAATGTTTCAACCACAGCATACCTATTTGTAAGGTTAGCCTTAATTTACGAATTAAAGTAGAGTTCTCGTTTGAACTTTCACTTTACTTTCCATTCCACTCACATACAGAGCGCAGGGAGAGATTATTTTGCAGGATTTGGATTTCTCTCTATACATTATGGCAATTTTACTCTAATATTTTTATCTCTGTTGTATTATTCTCGAGCCATGGAACGCCTCCGTGGTTTTCCTATTTAATTTTCGTTATTTTCATTTATGTCTAACCGTACTCATACTATGGGCACTAGACGTTTTCTTAGACACAGTCACCAAGTCTTTGCGATCATTTTGAAAACGGTGTCTCATGTCGAAAATTTTCTTACAGAAGCTGTTTGATATTAATTTGTCTATGTAACGTGATGTTACTCGCTTCAAGCTACTATTTGAAATTTTCAAGTTGACCCCGGATACCTTTCAGTTGGCCCTTGGAGTCACCCTGACAACATCTCTCGATGTGCCTTACGTCAGTTAGCTACTCCAGTTTTTCTTTTGTTGATTTATCTCCAGCTTTCATACTACGGGTACTAAACCTTTTCTCTGACACGGATACTATATTTCGGCGGCCTTTTGAGAACACTGCCATTTCACATCAATCGTTTTCTCCTGCAATATGTTAGATTTTGCAAGATTTATCGAACGAGGTACCACTCGACTCATGTCACTATTTGAAATTTTGAAGTTAGCCCCCAAGACCCCTTTAGGGAGGCCACTGGGATCACAGGGACCACACCGTTCGATATGCCCTATGATATTTACGTATTTCAATTTTGTTCCATTCATTTACCTTCCATGGTTTTCACACTACGGGTACTGGAGTTTCCGAACCATATTATGGCGGCCATTTTGAAACCGGTGCACAATATGGAACATCTTTTGGTACAGCGTTACTTAGTTTTCCAAGACCTTTCGAACGAGGTATTACTCGACCCATGTTCCCATTTGACATTTCAAAGTTACCCCCCGTTATCCCCATTAGGGGAGGCGGGGAGGGTTACTTTTGGCGGAATTGGGTTTCCCCCTTAGCAATATATAACATGTACTTGAAACATTTCTTCTATGTTTTATCATTTTTCAGATATTTCCGTGGATTAATTAAAATGGCACCCTGTATATATATATATATATATATATATATATATATATATATATATATATATATATATATATATATATATATTCTACGGAGCGTGACAATGTGTATTAGGGCGTGTCAATTTTTTCAATTATCAAAATCCTAAATGAGGGGTGCTAAAAAGTTGAGACCTGACATTGTATTTCGAAGCATATATTTACAAATTCGATATAATGTTGTTTTGCTAGGTAACTATCAGTCCAAAGTTTTGTCATTTTCTTCTTTTTTTTACAAATTTACTTTTGTTCCTCATAGATGGCGCCAGCGTTGTATTTCATTTATTTAGCAGAAATACATGCTTGTTAAGATTAGTTTTATCTATTTGCACATTGCTGTATTACAGTTTTAATATTATGTCAAATTTATATTCTACAATCATTAAATTAGATAAATTTTCAATTTTAAACGGGTGCTAAAGTTTTCACATTTATTATATAATAACTCCAAGGGTATAAGATTGAGAGCTTCAAATTTGAGTGTGCAAACTTTTTCAACTAGTCCTTATATTAACATCGTGGTTCCTTGATGTTTCTTTAGAATGACTTCTAAGGCAAAAACAAAATGCAATACATTTACACATAGGAGTAATTTGATTGGAACCCGCAGAGAATTGTTACCTTCTGAACTTCCCATCATTAAGCTATGTTGTCATGCAGAGCATTTGGTATAGTGTCTGCTTGCGTGCCATAGCTGCCATATCGACTGCCGCCCTCAGGGATGTTGGCTTGATGACCGACAAAGACCAAAGGCTTGTGATTGATCACAATAAAGTGAAGAGAGCACAAGAAAAAAAAAATGAAATTCGTGGACCAAGAATTTGATGAGTTTTGTCAGCAAGGTATAATCGACTGCATCTTCTTTGACGGCCGTGAAGATATTACGAACGTTATGTTGGTAGCAGAAAATTCAAATCACCAGTTCCCTGGGATTATATGAGAACAACACTATTCTGTTTATAGCGAGGACGCTATCTTCATCATTTCACTCCTCAGAAAAATTGTGACAATAAAAAGCAAAATGAATTTTTTGCTGATAATCTTTAAGATTTTAGAAGGGCATTGATAAAATCTTACAAGCAATTGGAGGTGATTCTGCTAGCGTCAACACTGGTTGGGAAGGTCGTACTTTGCATTGGGTAGAAGTCAAACTCGGTTGTAAGCTAAATTGGTTAGTGTGTGCTCTTCACACCAGCGGGTTACCTTTGCGACACTTAGTCACAACACTGGATGGCATAATTTTGTCAAGCAATCAGTGGAAAGGTACTATTGGAGATATGCTAGACGCAGTTACCGGACTTGAAATCGATCCTTCATAGCAAAAACTCCCAATTGAAGAGCCTCTTATTGCGCTGAGTGAAAATATCGTAAAAGATTTATCTACAGATCAAGCATACGGATATCAGATTACTCAGGCCATTCTCACTGGAAAACCTCCATGGGATCTGGCGCTTCTTGAAATTGGTCCAGTCAGTCATTCAAGATGGTTGACTACAGCAAATAGACTGCGTCGTTTGTGGGTTTTAAAACATGAACTTAACGTCAAATATCTCATAAATCTTAGGCGGATAGTGAAATACATTGTTAGTGTCTATTACCCTGATGGTTCAACATCAAAGTCAAGCATTGCTGGGAAAAAGGGCCACGCCACATCTTGTTTCAACTGCAGTGACTTAATATGCAGAAGAAGATTGTTGTGGATGCTATACTTCAAAAGATACTTAACTTAAGAAGTGAGGCAGTACAAGGAAATCTCTCTGTACGTCCGAGCGAAACACTTGCTATCGACCCCAAAGCCTCGTTCGTTCTAGAGGTTGATCGACTGGTCTAAAGGTGTTTATGAACCTCCCTTTACATGAAAACTTTCAACGGTAGTAGCAAAGAAATTTGTAGACTTTCGGATGAAAGTACCACAGTGGCCAAATCACGCTCAATCTATAGAAAGGTGTATGAAACAAGTCACAGAGGCAGCAGCAAAAGTCTATACGCATGAGAAACGTGAGGGGTACATGATAGTTCAAGAAGCAAGTCCACAGATGATGTCGGAAAATGAATCAAAACAGGACATAATGAAACTTGTTTTGTGAATAACTTGTGCGTTAATAGTATTGCTTAATTGTTGGTGTTTCTTGAATACATCTGTAATAAGTAAAACAAGGACAGCTTTATCACAAAATGTAACACAAATGTAGCATGTATGTATAGTAATACTATACTAGTAGGCCTAAGTAAGAAGTGTATGAACTATATGATGCAGCAGTTAAAAAATAATTCATTATAATTGAAAATTAGTAGTTTCTCAATGTGGTTGAGTAAGGTATTTTTAAAATCAATGAAAAGTGTGTTTCTCAAGATTTGTAACAGAAGATACACACTTCAAACATGGAGAATGTTATATGTTTTTACTAAAACAATTATAAAGTATAATAGTACGTAATAAAAATAATGCTTTCGGTTGTTAGTAACTGCAAAGCAATAATATAAAGTCTAAATGCAGTATTTCAGTACGTACGTCTATGTATGCAGAAATTTTATTGAATGTTTTCTCAAAGTATAGGTTATATACTCTTTCTTACTGTACCTCTAGCTTTATTAATATGTTTGATGATTAATAAAATGTTTCACACGGAAAAATAATTTATTTTATAGCATTGCATGGCATTTTCGAAAGTATTTCAGTATAAAATTCCGAAAACTGCTCTTGTGCTATATTCAAATCTTGATTTACCTAGCTAGAATTTATTTAATCGCAAAACTAAGTACAGATTCGAATTTCTCATACCTAAAAACATACTTTTAAGACCCCTCATCATGAAAAATTGCAAAAAGTATGTTTCACCCTCAAAAATGACACGCCCTAATGTGTATGGTGTATTTTACGGGAAGTTTTGGAAGATATGCACTGTATAGGGCGTGACAGAAGATATGGTGTATTCTACGGAGAGTAGTACTAGGTGTGATATGGGCTGTGAGCGAAAAAGAGGTTTATTCTATGGACTGTAACAAAGCATATGGTGTACTCTATGGAATAAATTAGAATGTATGGTGTATTCTACGGAGCAGGGCAGAAGAACACATGCTGCATGAAAAGAGAAAGTAGGAGAATAATATTATAAAAGTTATGTAAGAGATGTATCATAATACCCGGCGTTTTGTTCTAATTTCCAAGAACAAGGAAATATCCGGGAATATTAAATTGTGGCTAACTCTCAACAAACTCTTTCTCTTTATTGATACATACTTGCGATTGCGCCATCCATTTTGTGTAGCATATGGCATAGTGATCTTTGAAGGTATGTTTCAGGTACTGGAAAATAGCACTTCCTAGGGATAATCTACTGGCAAAATGACATCCACGAGAGAATCATTGAGGTTTGGGAACAACCAAAAGTCACTCGGGACTTAATCTGCTGAGTAAGGTGGGTGTGGCAGAAGTTCAATACCCACCGTGGTCAGCCAAGAATGACCTCACGAATCATCTTTTACCATCCTTGTATAGATTCAATTCATAAAGTTGAAATTTGGTTTCCGGTAAAAAATGACATGTTTTTCCATCTTCGTGTACACTCATGTCCAAAATGATTGTCGCATATCTATAACTGTCATCTTGTAAGAATATAATTTGATAATGATTTTGCACGGTACTTTTAATACTGACACTATGTGTATAATCGTAAAATGTATATTTGCGGTAAATTTCATAGGAAAAGAATTATAAATACGAAAATTAGAATGCATGAAACAAAATGTTTCTAAATGACCAAGAAAGTTTTATTTTTGTTTTATTATTCTTATTTACTGCTCTTTTGACATGAAATTTGCCACATACATGCCTTTGCCGATTATACATATACCAACATTACAAGAAATACCGGGCGAATTCGTTATCGAATTATATTTCTACAACAACATATTTGTAGACATGCGACAATAATTTTGGACATGAGTGTGCATCTATCGGATAATTCATGTTCTATATGGTGATAAATATGTACCGAACAAAACTGAGAATTAGCAGACAGGATGATTCACAAATCGCATTCGCGGTATTACATTCACTATCATTCACAAACGCATTGAAGACGGCTCGAAGGAAGAATCTTACCGGTATATTAGGAAGTATTTTAGCAGTACCTCCATTTTTCATTCACACGACCGTATGCTTGGCGTGTACAGCGATATGCAATACATGTTGAAATGGCGGAGATTAAGTATCAAACAACGGGGAAAAGTCAAGAGCGCGATGGTATCTATGTTTAATGTAAAAATAAACCTTTGGTCCCCTTTCATAAAAATGTCTTTTACTGGATGGGAGTGTGGAAATCGTCTATCACAAAGGTGGATAGCTGACTGGGAAGGATGACATTATGGTAAGACCTGAGCCGACTTCCGGTATAGATGAGCAATTCGAGAAAAAAGTCGAAACAGTGAAAAGACTTAGTGGGTCGTTTCTAGCATCGGGATAGAGTAATAATGTATCCGTGCAGTCAAAGGAAGCTTGAGGTAGACCAGTCAAAAATTCAAATCTACACATTCAAAGGAACGTTGTTCAAGACACTTTAACAAGAGTCTCGAATGAATTTGAATTCTTTTGTACATGGTTACAGAAGTATTGAATCGTATTTTTACATACTTGTAGATTGACAAGTTGCAGTCCGAAATAAGTGATCGAAAACATGCAATACTGCAAACCTGAAATTGATTTAGTTTCCACTGACACGCAAATAAATACAATATTAAAGGTTTTCCCCAACTTTGTAGGATCTGGAATTTAATAGACTACATTAAATCTTTAAGAGAAGATGTCAATTGATTTTCTAAGTATACCGGCAAATGTTCACTAAGTATTTTGGCCCTTACGCATCGAATGTAGCTTAGGTCAGCTTTCTTTAAGAAGAATACAGTGCTACTGAAGTATAAAATCGTCCTTTGCACTCCGATGTTTTATTTTATTCTCCATATGGCGTACGGATGACAGCGTGATAGCCAAGAAAAAATTACAGAAACGTTTCCAAATATTATGGATCTATACCACAGGGCAATAAGTGACCTTTCAAGTTATTTATGCTATGACATCAAATAGAGGGTTATTTTCTTAAAACTCACGGGTTTGATTTGGGTCTAGAGTTTCTAACTAAAGTCCGATTTTCATGTGGTTTGTGGCAAATGATCAAGGAAGGATGGGAGATTTATGAGACTATATTTACTATTTCAATTCATCGCAGGTAATATCAGACACACCTCAAGAAAAACAGTAAATATTCACCAGTGCACCTTACAATTGGAATGACTAATATATGTTTGATATATGTTTAATATATGTTTGATTCTTATCATTTATTCATAATCCAAATATGAGGGGGTCTAATTTTGTTAATCAGTCCCAGGGCCTACTTACAGTACGATACTGTATATATATATATATATATATATATATATATATATATATATATATATATATATATATATATATATAATTTTTTCTTGCTCTTAATATATTGTTTCATACGGAAAGTACGTACAAATGGAACATTTATACAGAAAGTATTATAAAACATGCGTTTTCAGTTATATATTTCCTGTATGTTAAGTCCAAAAACTACAGTATTTACAAATGTAACATACGATTTTACGTACGCCACATACAATTTTTTCTCAGTGTACAACCACCGCAAGTTACACAAATCGTGTTTAATATCAACAAAATTACCCGCATTATCTTCCAGCGTGGATATTCGTTTTTGTTTATTATGTTAATGTACACTCTGAATATTATACAAACATGGAAAAGATCCATAAAAGATATATTAATTTAACAATTGTTCCTCTGGCACAAGACGCCAACAAAATTGTTTTATCTTTTCGGGCAATGAACTCAAGCACTGACTTGGTATTGATTGGTCTTGAATTGGATTATCAAGACCATGACCGAAACGATTTCTTTTAACCCTGGAATACACACGCGAAAATTCTAACGTGAATACAAACGTGGGGTGCAAGAGCACCCCATTTAACTAAATACTACTAAAAGCAATAATAAACGAACTTTGACAAATGTATATCACTTTATCATATACAAGAATACACAATTGCAATTTCTTTGCATTTTCAACAAGCACAGTTACTTTTTATTGCATCATTTGCATACTTTGTTTTTGTGCTCAGGACAAGCAGCCATCTTGCACCTGGTACAAAAATATTTTACTTTTCTCTTCTTGCTTCTGGGACCCATTCAACATCGGGCTTGTTTCGGAAGATCAGTTGTTGAGCCACGTGTAATTCATGGTTGGTCTTCAATATCAAGAATAATTTCGATGCCAATAGACAAAGTTGTGGAAGATTCAACTTTAGGTGCTCCTTCATGCAGGGTCTAGGTAACTGCATTCACAGTTCTTTCAGAAACTCTTTACGTAAGATTTCCTTCTGTTGAGCTTCATTATTGGAGAACAGAAGCATTACGTAAAACCAGCCTGATGCAAGAAAACACAAAGAAAACGTTGAGTCAATCGACACTTTTCCCCTACTGACACTATATAAGGTCTATATGAAGTAACTGGTGGAATCAGACAATACTTCCTTTTGTTTCGTTGGAGTGGTCTAGTGTGTTCACTACAAAGTCTGTAAACTTACTTCGACCTGCACTTACTTTCGCCATCAGAAAATATCACATAATCACACGTAAAGAACCTAAAACAATTTTCGACAACACTGGATTTCACAAACGTAAACACACACATGAGGTGCTCAAGAACCCCCCCTTTTTTATCTTATACTCTAAAACGAAAGAAATAGCTTGACAGCTACCACCGGGATGTCATTATCTAAAATGAGAATGCACTGAAGTACCAACTAACAGGCTTGAAAACAGCGTCACAGTGGCGATTAATATAACTACTTGGGTGCTCCAGCACACCAGTGTGTATTCCAGAATTAAACGAAACTATTGAATTCTACAGCAAGGATTTGCGAGAAAAATCATTAGCTTACAGAACGGTAAAGATTTCTGTCTTAAAGAACTTTCGACATGTGTGAGTGGAAATTTTGACTACTTTACATTAGACTATATAGTGGTGCACGGCCCAGTTTAAATCCTTGAAACTGTTATGGTATTTTAGATATTGTCACACAAACGTCACAATTTGTTGTGCGTTTTACAATAGTTCACTCTATGATCAGAGGTTTGGATAGTGGCATATACTGGATAGTAAGTCTATCAGGTATTTAAATGAAAGATTCCAGCCTACAAAGACAATGGTGCAAGAGAGGAATACTACCCTTCCAAGATTTTTAAGCCATAGTCGACAGTCAAGTTCAAATAAAGAACACTAAGGCAATTACGTAGAAAAGATAGGTTTCGAAAGGATAAACAATCGGTTCCTTGCAAAATGATGAAAATTACGGTGCCGAACACTAAATAAATTACACATGAAACAAATCTCTTTATCCTATGCAATCTAATAGCTATCACACACACAACTCTAAACTGTGTAGCCACGACGCTGATGGTCAGCCCTTCTTCATCTTGCTCTTACCTTTTCCAAAATAAAACGTTGATTCTAAGTTGACAGTGTTGTCATCCTTAAGAAATCTTTCTGGTCGAAATGTTTCTGGATCTTTCCAGTACTCCTTCTCCATATACACGCTGTATAAATTAACCCATATCGTTGTACCCTGGAAGAAAAGGATTAAAAGTTAGAAGAAAATCAAGGTTTACGTCCCACGATAAATTTTAAGAAAGCATTATTTTATGTGTAGTCTGTAAGCTAAAGCAAATTAGAATAAAGGTAAATACAAGATATGGTAATGACAAGTCTGACTTTTTTCCAAACGTCATAACGGGACTGGTGCCAAAAGTACGGATTATTGTAACAACCTTACAAATTAATAGTGATCCCCTTGATCAACTTCAACATACTCTCCTCCCTTCTCTATACACGTTTGTGTATGAAGTTTCCATTGTTGTAAGCAGTTGTGCAAATCTTCAGGGTTACCGTCTTGAATACTGCTGCCGTCTTCTGCATCATCTCTTCCACAGTCTAAAAATGAGTTCCCTTGAAGGCGAATTTCACTTTCGAAAGAAAACCTCGTAATATATCAATTACGGATAATAGGGTAAGTGTTTCAACACAGGAATCTTTTTAGCTGCCGGAAACTGTTTAATGGTCGAAGCAGTATGCGAAGGAGTATTGACGCGTTGCTCAATACCTGTACACATGTTCTTGCAGCTTCACCAAAACCTGCTCATAATGCTGCTTCTTCACTGTCTGACCTATCGGACCTAATGGTACTCATTCAATCGTAAGCAGGCTATTGATATTTAAAAACACAATGAGCATGACCTTCCCTTTTGATTTGTTCTTGCTTGCCTTTTTCATTCACGGTCATCAGGGAATTCTCCAGTGTATGATTTGCCTTTTCATTTCAAGATAATACTGAAAGATTTGCGTCTCCTTATCAATGACGATTCTCGTTAAGAAGTCCGGTCTGCTTCCAGAAAAAGTCCGCTTCCAGACGTTCCATTGTGTCTCTGCGCATGTGCTTCCGGAAGTCCTTCTGCTCGTACGTGACGACATTTGGTACCATTTAGGGCAAACTTTTCACATGTTTAAATGGTCGTGGAGAATTGTATGGGCAAACTCTTCATCAATGCCCACCATACTTGCTAGCATTCGAATACTGAGCCCGCGATATTTGCGGGCAATGTCAGCCATTTTTGTCACATTATCTTCTGTAGTTGCTGTGCCAGGACGACCCGGTCGTTCATCATCTATAATGTTCTCGAGCCCGGACGGGGTACTGCGCATCTTAAGTAACTAAGTGTCCAATACTACGGTCATCATACGACATTTTTTCGAACAAATACACTAAATTTAAACACAACAACACTGAGCAAGGCTATGTGATAATAATATAAAACACACAACCACATATGTGATAATGTAAAACACACAACCCCATAACAGTTTCAACACAATAACTGTGTCTTCATGAGACTTCCACTCCTTCTGGCTGCTCAGGAGTTGGTCACCTCTTATATACTTTCCGCAGATCAACTTTTAATTAGGTTCCACCCCTTCATTAAAAATTGACACTTGTGTTATTCACTTTCACTTGTACAGCTGTGTATTTGTCCAATTAAAAATTTACGTTTTTGCTTGGTATGTAGCAGGAGTGTGTACACAGGAGGAGTGTATTGCCACAAAAGAAGTGATGTAGATGAGGGTACGAAGAAGAATTTCATAAAAAAGCATGGTGGAAAAAGTAGGAGACCTAAACACAGACGAAGAACAGAGAAAAAGAGATTTGAAGAAGTTCTAAACAGAATTAAGGAGAAATTAATACAATGAAGAGAAAACAGTAAGAAGAAGCGTAGCAAGAAAGAGAAAGAGCGCAGAGTATAGCAAAATTTACGTAGGGGAAACAAAAACGAAGATAGAAGAAAGGATAACACAGCACAAAGGATGATGTAAGATTGAAAAGGGACAATAATGCAATATATAAGCATCAGAAAGAGACAAACTACAGGATTGCATGGGAAGGAGCAGAGATCATAGAAGTAGAGAAAAGGATATTGGTGAGAAAATGGAACGAAGCCAGGAAAATTATGAAGGCAGGAGACAAGGTGATGAATTGGAATGCAGGATTAGTGATAAATAGAGAATAGGAGACGATTCTACTTAAAGATGAAATAAGAAAAATGAAGAAGCAAGAAAGAGAACAAATTAATAAGGTACATAACAAGAAAAATTAGAAGACAAGAATGTATCCACCAGAAACGTATATTTTTAATTGGACAAGCGTGTTGAGCATTTCTGAGATCATTCTGCTATCACCTTTGGTAAACAGATTTATGTTGTTATATAATATTATATTATATTAGAAAATATATCTGATATAGGCAATTTATAAGTACAATATAATACTTTATATTATTCAAATAATTTTAATAAAATGTCCTGTATAGTCATATCAACGTAGTTGAGGAGTATTTCTTAAAATTTGATAATAGCCTTTTGAAGGAACAACAGTTTCTAACCTTGAAGAAATTTAAATTTTGAAATGTCAAACACATAATCAAATTAGTGCTTACACGAACATAATTTTCATATGTACAGTTCTGTTTTAATACTGACAGTTTAAAAGCGCGCTTTCTGATAAAGTTACGTCTGTGCATTTATCGAGTTTTGAACAAGTACTGCTCATTACCATTGAGGGAGTATTCCTCTCTGAAACTTCTCCCAGCTGGGCACTGGCGTGAACTTATCAAAATTATTGGGGGGATCTAATCACAATTAAATGACTAACCCACTCCTTCTCTGTTTTAGTATATATATATATATATATATTACAACTTACGAAATGTTTAGCTTCCCCCATTTAAAAACTCACTCATTTTCTTATTGCTTCTCTTGAGAAAATATCACAAAAAGTTACTTTTTTAAGTTTTTCGCCTATGATTAATAGAGATATGGTATAACATTATTTGAGATCATCATTTTTTTTTTTTTTTTTTTAAGTTCTTGCATATTATTGACAAGATTGCATTTCATTTTAATGACAACTCAGGTGACTACACTTTACTTATAAAGACTTATTGATAGGGGGTATATGCTGTCGAATGTCTCTGTTTAGTTTTGATACACCATTTCCTGTGAATATTACGTATATTTTTGGTGTTAATGTAGTGTTGCCATGCAACATGATATGTACTTAAAAGAAAGCCAATAACAAATAATCCAAAATACATTGATTACCTATAACAATAGATTTTAAAATAATTTAAAGATTTCTACCATAACAGAGGGATTCCAATGCTCGTTGTATTTTATTAGATTTCCAAATTATCCTATGCATAAGGATGTCTTAACGAAACAGCTATGTCCGTCCGCGTGACGACAGTTATTAGACATAAACGATAAGATAGCAAGAAACAGGTTTTCGAAACGGGTTTAGTATTCCAAGAATCAGCTACATATCTATCTTATCTACTCTAGTGGTCATAATTCTGGAAATTTTTCAAAAATCATACCTTTGCTCTTATAAATGCATTATTTTAAATATTCTAGCATGTTTTATGACTACATTTACTTTTTTTTTTTACCTTACGAGCCACCTCTGGTTATAATTAGTGCTCTGTACTTTTTCTCCCGAAACACGTACTGATCATTTATAAACTTTCTTTGTTTATGCGAGAAATAGTCCCAATGCTTTATTCCAACAACTTACCAAATGCAAAACAGTAACTACGATAAAATAATAGTAACCGACAGTTAATTTCTTAAAATAGGTCAAAGTTCGCCTCAACACTTTCACCTTCTTGAGGCACACCGATTGCGTAACACAGGACTAGAGGAAGAAATTTTAAGAATAGCTAAATATTGTACAGATCAATGTTGCCTAAAGTTCGTGTTGAGACCTCGATTGGTTCAGAATTAACTAAATAATATACAGGTATAATTGTCATAGAACATATTACTTCACTATTGAAACTATTTCCAGTAAAAATGCTAATAAAATTAATATCAGCTTAGTATACTACAGTAATAAGTTGTGTTTTGCTCTTTCCGATTTGCCCTCCCCAAAACTGTGATATAGTTGTCTTATGTCCCACAAAGTTGATAGTCTAAATAGAACATTTATGCATATTTAAAGTTAAGTTCATGTTGCACAATTCAGAGTCAACTTTGTTATAAAAAAAGAAATAATACATTAACTTCTCCTAAGCAAAGTTATTTGAGGGGCTCCCACATTGTTAAGATCGGGTCTGCCCCCCAAGCCCAATGGAGTCGGCGGCTATGATGCTGGGTAACATTACTAATTTCTAAACAGAGGCTTTTGTTTCAGGCTTTTACAAGATTTCTTCTAAATTTTCTCATTAAAATTTCTGTTTCGTTTGATATTTAATATTTTTTTCTCATTTCAAGATATTTAGAATGAAATTTTACCTTTGGTATTCGATATCCCATCACTTCTACATCGTCCAGAGCTAGTCTAGGAATGCTGAACAACACGTTAGATATTCTCTGTATCTCCAGTATTGTGGCAACTGTATATGGTAGTCTGAAATATAAGAAATAATTATAACAATATTATTTTGTAACAATATGTAAAGCTTAAATTATATAAAACATAAAAATTGGCAAGTCTACGATTGTCTTGACTCTATTGACGAAAACATAATTAAAAAATATACCTTAGAAGTTATAAAATTTTAAATTAACTCCGATAATTGCAAATAATGGGTAATTAAAAGATTGGATTAAATACTAAACGGAAGTTAGAGGATATATTCAGAGTATTTTCTTCAGTTGCTTGAAGACAAAGGTTAAGAGAGTATCCTTGTTGCTAGTTATCACTCGTTTACTTGCATGATCAACATGCATGAAAGATTTGTTTCATCATGCATGTTCGAAGAATTTTTTGCCCACACAATACCAACTTGCTGTCCAACTTACTAGAAGAATGAATCGGAGAAAAGAGTCACGTGATTTCCTCTGTTGTGATTGGCGGACCTAAATATAAAACAACCAACTTGCATGAACGAGCACATACACGGTAAACAAGCATGAAGAACGGCAAAACCATCATGCATTTTACAGAAGATTTTGAAAACTTTCAACGTGCATGAACGAGGCTATACACGATCTACTTGCCTGTGGTTTTATCGTTTTTCATGCATGTTGGAAGGTTTCTTCATGCATGTGTCTGCGAGTATTGGTTCCTTAACCTCTCAATAACCAGGAGGTTTTAAATAACTGCGTGATCATACAGATGGAAGGATATGTATAATTTGTACCCTTACCTAACTTTCCAAAAGCATCCTGTTTAGGATGGGGAAAAAACTGTTAATAGAATATGTTAAAGAATTTAGAAGTTATGCCATTTCAAACATTGCACTAGAAACATCACTATGATATAGTGATGTTGGAAGCTTGTGTAGAAGGGAAGGGCATCACCACGCAAATACGTCGGCACTGAGGAGTTAATAATCCCTAAAATAATGGGAAAAAATCATCCATTTTTCTTACCGCAGCAAAAAGATTTGTTTTTTCATCCCCAAGAAAAATCCATTTGGGTTTTGATTTGTCCTTTTTTTTTTTTACCGGGACGTGGACTGCCCTGGGACATTATTTGCTACGAACGCGCACTGTTACAAGACTGACATGGATTTGCAGTTCATTTTATTTTAGCTCAGTGTCCTCCCCGCTAGTCTATTGGCTAGCGCGTGATTCTGGTGCACGTGGTCCTGCGTTCCATTTCCTGTGAGAGAACATTTTTTTAGTCCATTAATTTCTATGGGACATTAATTTTTGTATAAACTTTAAAGATAAAGTTTAGCTTTGAGAAGGTTTAGCCAACTTCCGGGAGACGAATTTGTCTCCCGGAAATATGATTGGAAGAAAAACTATTTCCAAAGATTACGAGGTGTTAATAATAATGATAATAATAATAATAAAGTAAGTTGACAATTATTCAAAAACTTACCAACCTATTCATATCAAAAGAAGATGGAAGTACATCTTGTCCAAGAACTTGGTCTATTTCTCGTTGTACTTTGAGCTGGACTTCTGGATACAAAATCATGTACAAAATGGAAAAACTCAAAGTATTGCTTGTTGTGAACAATCCACCATCAAAAACATCGTAACACATATCACTGATGTCCTCGTCTAAAACAAAATATGATGAAGATCCATGAATAACGTGTAAAAACAGAAATAATATTTATGGAGTTACACAAATTATAAACAAAAAATGTTTGATAACAGAAAGATGAAAGAAGAACATGTTAAGAATATCGATCTTGTGTAACAGATACGAGGGAGGCTCAAAAATTAAGGTTAGAAAACCGATATTTCTGCAGTTTTGTCCGTTAAAGAGGTATGAGGCATGTACAGTCATTTTAATACATGGAATTAGCAACTGTGCAGATTTTGAGCCACCCGCCATCTACGGTACTAGTTGTATGTAAACACAAATGACAATTCGTTTGGAAAACTTGTCTCTCGAAGAAGTTCGTACAGTTATTCGATTTCTGTGGGTGAAACATGTAACCGCGGCTGAAATTCACTGGCTGCTGGTAGAGGTTTACGAACAGACTGTAATGTCTTGTCAGTATGTCACAGAATGGAGCCGAAAGACAACGAGCGCCCGCATACAGCCGAGAAGACCACTACGTTGTTGAAGCAGCTTCGCTAGGACATCATCGGCCACCCTCCCTGCAGCCCGGACCTCGCCTGTTCCCACACTTGAAGGAGCACCTAGGAGACAGTCGCTTTGCTTCAGACGAGGAGGTGAAACACTTCGTGACAACGTGGGTGAACATGCACAAACAGAATTTTTTCCTCTTCAAACTCATCCCATAACACAATGAGTACTTCAACCGATATGAAGATTGTCGAAAAATAACCTAATGTATATACCAGGCCCGTATCCAGGGGGTCTAGGGCGGGCCGAGCCCCCCTAAATTTTCGCTGGCCCCCTAAAATTTTCACGGTAGGCTTGTAAATGAACTATAATACGATGATAAACTATAGTATGGTTGGATCGGGCCCCCCTAACTTCAGACGGGCCCCCCTACAATTTTGGGCTGGCTACCGGCCTGGTATATACTATATGTTGGCTGTATTGGGTATATGAAATAATATACACATGTTTCACTGCAGGCTTTGTAACCTTACTTCCTGATCACTCCTCGTAAATTAGACTCGGTGGTGCCGGGTTCGACTCATGATGAAAATATAGAAGTTTCGATGTTAAACCGGGAGCGTGAGTCAATTGGCTGGCTACTGTATTTAAATAACAAACTTGAATTTAGAACATAAGAAATAATGTTTTTTGGAAACAAGCTGACTCATCAGGCACTCGGTTGAGCATGATGCTTATAGTAATCATTATATTAATGACTAGGATAAGTATTTTAGTCCATTCAAAGCACGGGACGCTTGCCTTCCTCCAGCAAAGGGGAGCGCAAGCTACTGTCATAGATAGACTGTTTTTTTTTCTTTCTTTTTTAATAAAGCAACATTTGTAATGATGGTCTACATCTTATCAAACTTCACACATGCTACAGTCTATATGCAGAGTAGTTTTTGTCGACCTTTCCGCAGGGTTGTCCAAACACAATAAGAATCAAGAGAATAGGTCTCTCTTCTGTTGATTTCTCCTGTTGTGTTCCGGAAACCCTGCGGAGAAGTCGAGGTTGGACTTTTTCGATATCAATCGTTGTTCACTTACGTGTTGCTAATTACGGAAATTAACATCACTAACGTGCTCTTAAGTCAACGCTAGACTCGACTTTGCAGAAGGCCCTACATATTTACAATTTTGTCTTTCCTATTCCTCAGCTTTCGCAAAAATTGCAGAGCGTAACAACGCAACGAAAAAAATTTTATAAAGTCAATTATAATTACTATACTTAGAATTTGCGTTCTGTTTACACAAACTGTTACGGAATTCAAGATACCTGTGGTACTGGAGACTAGCAGGAAGTTCGATTCCTGCTAGAGCTTAAGTGATTCGGATCACACGTTAAACTCTAGGTCCACGTCTCACATAGCCTCGCTGCTGAACGGAACTCTAAACTCAAATCCATTCCTATAAAAATTACATTTAATATTTCTAAGTTACTGAAAGCGAAATTATTATGTACAATAGCATTATTTATAAAATAATCAAAGTAAAGCAAAGTGCTATTTTAATGTAGAAAATGTAGAGGAGAGGGTGCAAATGTGGAAACATGAGGGTAATGTAGAAACGTAACGTATGTTGACTGCAGAGAACTTTATCCTAGCGGCGATTGCCGTAAACAATCGCCGTCGTCCCTATTCGTCACGGCACAACGCTATGAAGCAGTCGGCCAGTGTAGTTAATGATGGTGCGTCGATTGTTGTTTACACATTTTCGTGAAGTTTTTGGAGGTAAGTACGTACTATTATTAAGTCTAAAGTATCGTAGATGTAGTGTAATACATGTCAGAGTATTGTGAAAGGGGATTATTGGGAAGGTATTGGTGGCTTTCAATCAATCACAAGCAAACGTGTTTTTAACTTAACTCGTACAATCCAATTTGACTACAGTGCTGGTAACTTGGAAACATGTGGATGAGGGAAATGTGGAAACGTTTCCACATTTCCCTCGCCCTAAAGCCCATTGCATTGTTTTAAGACCATTGCATTGTTATTTTAGTTAATAATTTATTGAAGATAACATACATTTGAATCATACAAGTATATGTTAGATACTTTTTATTCGTGGCCTAACTGAGGGGTAAGGCTTAGAGGTAAACCAAATGGAAACTGACAAAGAGGCGGAAAAAAGGTGAATAATTGTCTCCACGATTTTTATTACAGGGTTCCAGCGAACCGAGTACCTCTTCAGAGGATCCCAGCGTACCGAGCACCTCTTCAGAGGATTCCAACGTTCCGAGCACCTCTTTAAAAGTTTGTTTGTTACCATATGAAATCATGAAAATACCCCCTTTGAAGAGGAAGACTTCGAATAGAGGTCGTAAGCCGAGTTCTCGCGCTGTTTGCATAACGTCTCCGTACAAAAAACAACTCGAAGAATCCTTATCTAAGAGTACGACTAGAACTAAACAGAAGCCGCCTGCAGCCGGTAAGAAAACTAGAAAAATGCCCAAAATGTCTCCTCCAATTAGAAAAAAAAATACATTCTATCTTCCAGTTGGAGTAGAAGAGCCCACCGAAAAAAACGCCCAGTGCATATTTTATGGGAATCTATTTTCGAAAGGTATGTGGTGTGAACTATGGATTCAATGTCAATTATGTGAGAAATGAAGTCACTATGAGTGTGCCGATGTGGAAACAGACCTTTATATTTGTGATTTCTGCAAATAATCTTACCTACATAACTCTTTTGTCTGCTGACAACAAAACCTTGAATCGAAATTTGTTTACTTTGTAACTTTTAGCTTCTTAACTTTGTAATCATTTAAAATCTTTTGTTGTCTTTGTTTCATCTACAGATTAAAAACATACTATGATCCAACAACTTTATGTGTTTACACATTGATTTACTGTAATTTTAGGGTGTTTCCACATTACCCTCAGTTTTAAAAAAATCGAAATATGCTAGTACATGCGCTAAATATTTTATTTTTATTTTTTACGTACATGTTTTTGGACTTGCGAATTATGGTCCCATATTTCTAACATTATAAGGCATTTTGAGGCAATTTTCCAGGTTAAATTAACGATGCACTGCTTTTTTACAAATTAAATATAAACTGGGTTTCCACATTTGTACCCTCTCCTCTACTTCAAAAGTATAGACTGCAAACAATAAATAAAACAGTGTTTAAACACTTTTATAACAGATTTTACAGAGAAAATGGGTCAAAAACGGTTTTGAAAAACTGAATCTATCTAAAAACCGTTAATTCTCAAAGTAGTGTTCTAATAGTGAGTATTTGAAACACTTCTTTTTCTCAGGCGTTTTGAAAACGAAGTTATGACATATTTTGCAACACTACTAGGACATAGTTAGAAATCAGTGTGATAACTATATTTTGGCTTGTACAGTATGTCTAAAAATTCAGTGACCAAAGTTCGGGAAATAATTCCTTACATTAAAAGAAACAAAAAAAATCTAATAAACATAGCCCGAGAAACGTCCCCTTTTAGGGTTTTATAAAACGCTAAAAATGTGAAATATCACGTTTTAATAAAACTGCTTGCGGGGTGTGAAAACTATGGGTACTATTGCAAGCGGTTCAAGGAATTACACGGGTAGGTTAGTTTAGGTTTGTTCACATTAGTTTAGTGTAGAGTAGGCTGTGTTTCATTTACTATGATATAAGTAATCGCTGCGATGTTAAAAGAATTTAGCCCATAATTTATTTTGGCATGACGATAATAGATAGATATAAATGGACATGTATGTGTGTATGTATGTATGTATGTGTGTGTGTGCGCGTGTGCGTGTGTGGGTGTTGTCTGGGTGTGTGTTCCAGCATATCTCTGAAATGTTTGGAGTAATTTTAACCAAACTTGGTAAACAATTACTTACAGTCTGGAAAAGTATGCAGTACGCGTAAAACTCCCAGACACACCTACGGGAGAGTGGAAAGGGGGTAACATTTAAAAATCATCGAAAATGATTGACAATGGTGTCAAATTCATAGTTTGTGTGGTCATAGAGATGAATCGTAACACTGCCGATGTTCTTTAATTTCAACTCACATTAGTGACTGGGGAGTGAAATGGTTAAATAAAAATAACGGCAAACGACCGATACTAGAGTCGGAACAACATTTTCCAGTTTAGTTAATTCCTGGCACTCCCGATGCTGTTTACATCGAACGTTCTACAGTGCGAAGATCGAAAATTACTGACAGGTATACAGTACAATTTTGTTCTTTGTCTACTGTTCTTTATTTTAGTGATTTAGACTTAGAGCAAAGGTATTTTTAAAGTTTTATTATGTCTTTTGTATAATAAAACATAGTTTTATATTCTGAAAATATTTTCTAGCGTTTGCACTTTTTTGAAAAGTCTTTTTGGGAGTTATCCGCGGTGCCCTTGTCAGCCAATTCCGCGGATAACCGTGCATATATATAAACACATACAGATTAAATTGCGATTTTCTTCAGTCGGTTACTACAACGACGAGAAACAGAGGAATTTGACCACCGAAAGAATATAAAGTTTACAACAATCTCACCAGATGTCATATGTTTACAGTAATGCTCTAAAAATCGTACAATGTTGTGCCATCTATAGCATGAAACGGAAATTATTTGTAACTTGCACATCGTACCTTTCCATTTTCGTCCATATTTGATTTTCATCCTTAAAAATCAATCACAAATATCCTCAGTGGCGTATTTACGATTTTGTTTCGCGGGAAGCTTTGCTAGCTTTCGGGAGGGCTTTCCCTGAAAATGTGAAAATTCAAGATATTTCATATACTTTACTATAGTAAGTAAAATTTCTGGGGGGGACTTAAGGCCGGAAGCCCCCCTAAATATCCTATATCCAGTGTTCTAAAACTCGCGTCTGTGCTCAGCAGGGTCCTCTGCTAGAGTTGAAAAGAAGACGAAAATACAATTAATCGAGTCGCTAGCAATATCTTTGTAGGAATTTCATAGTTGATATTTCTCTTCATGGATAATATGTTTATTTGAATATATATATATATATATATATATATATATATATATATATATATATATATATATATATATATATATATATATATATGAAGTAGACATTCTGTGTCCCATGCATAAGTTCAGAATCCACCATTTTGGAAAATGGCCGATTGACGTCCGTCAAAGTTCGCAGACATGAACTTTAACGCTCCTTATGCCCCTTTTAATTATCCGATTCTCATAAGTGATACATCGTTGGAAAACGCATAGAACACAGATTCAAACGACATATAACTTGTGTTGATACTGCCTAAAGTTTAGAAGAAGAAGAAGAAAACTGAAAAATTAGGGAAAAATAGGTTGTTTTTTAATTCTTAGACAGCTGGCACCATTTACACTTACCGTACGCCGACAAAAAAATCCAGAATTTAACTTAGATATTTCTGTAAAACAGGCAACAATCATGCTGGTCGGAGTTGTACAAAGTAAGAGAAAAATCAGAAATCAAATATTGCCAATGAAGCACATTTATTATAAGCCTTATGGAGCCCTCTCCTCTTCCCGTACTGTTCTCCACTACCACTACGCTACTGAAACTAACTTGTCCATATATAATTCAATTTCGACTATAAATGTTGTAGCGTCATATATGAGGAAATATTTAATGTAGAACGTATCGTTATACGTATAAATCTGGGTATAAATCTGGGATCTACGATTAACGTATAAATCTGGGAAAGGAGTGCCCCTTAACAGATCTATTGAACAGAAAGAGACTGTTGATCTCTCAAAATGTGTTATTTGTGAAAAAGACATTCAAGGAAAAGTTCCAACTACATCTGAAGGTGAGCGCAAAGGAATTTTGGAGACAAGTGCCATACGATATGATGCTGTTGGAAAACGATTGAAGACTCTCAAAGAAAATCAATCTTTTGTGTACCATTCAAATAATGAATGTTACAAGATATATACAGTGAAGAAAGCTCTTGTCTGAAGAAACTAATGAAGATGGTGAAGAATTAGAAAATGGAAGCTTCATGAACAGAGAACGCCCCTTGCGGCAATCGAAAGTAACTGCAAGTGAAGTGGATGTAGATAGTCGAACTTGTGTTGTTTGTAACTATGTGAGACATTCTGGTGTGAGACAAAAGTACAGAATTTGTGAAAGTGATAGGGCGACGCGATTTTAAATGCTACTACCCACTTTCAAGATAAGGTGTTTACACGTGTTTGTGATTTACAAGATCCCGCTGCTGTGTTTGGTGCCGACGTATATTATCACAAATTGTGTCTTGAGGAATACTTTGCTAAATATGAACGTCAATGTCGTGAGAATGTGCCTAAGGTGGACGATATTAAAGTTTCAGCTTTCCAGAGAATGAATGACATGATTTCGCCCTTGCTTGAAAGTGGTTGGAATTTACACTAAGCAAAACAAAAGGTATGAGAAACGATACTGCTAACGAAATTGTAATATGCAACAAAGGAGTTATGATATTTTTATTGTGACAATATGGAGGAGCTATTAGATTTTCTAAACCCAAAGAAAGAAGAGTCTTTGATGGTGTTTTCATCTACAATTAGTGCAGAAGAAATTGCAGACAAAGTAAGAGCATACGATGTTATTAAAGAAGCAGCACAACTCCTTAAATCAGCTTTAAGAGATGTTGATTTCGGTTTGACAGAAAATGTTGTGATGCTTCGCAACTTAATACAGCAAGGAGAAGTACAAAGATACCAAGTGTTGTTCAAAGTATTTTTGTTGATTTATTTAGTATGAAACGATCAGAAATGTTTCCAAATAACAAAGATATTGAGGAGGAATGTGAAGAAGAAGGTGAATCACAGAACTTTTCTGAAAAGGTGACGGGGAAAGGGCTGAAAGCAATGTCATTATTTCAAATTCTTTACTACAATATTCACAGAGGCCAGAAGAAAACTCCTCTTCATCTAATGAATGCTCATGAGATATATGCAAATGCAAATGAAAAAATGCAAAAGCAAGCTACTTATTATATCTTTCAACAAGCTAGGCTTATCTGTAAGCTACAATGATCTTATGAGAAATCGACAAACGTTAGTTAAATATGCCATTAGCTCAAGCAATTGTAGTTTGCCATTACCTACTAATCTAACAGGACATTTGCTTACTCTAAGCGCTTTCGATAATTTTGATTAATTATTAATAAAATAGGAATAAATAATAAAATTTATTTGGAATTTATTCCTATTATTCTTTTTGATTAATCGGGGAATTTTCTATTCCGCAGTCTTTGACCCCCATATCAATATACCGCGATGTTAGATTCCCGATGTTGTCATCACTGAAGTCTCCGAAACCATTACTCCACTTGTGATAGTTGTTGCAAGATTATTCGAATTTATATTCTCTGACCGTTCAGATCCTCCAGATGGCTGGAAATTATAATTACTTGAGTAATAGGGATTTTAGTATCATGGCGGTGGTGGACCATACCTGGGAAAGTTCCATGTCGTCTTCTGAATGCATTTTTAAAATTCCATTCTCTTCTACTATTTACATTTGATATTGGTGACGCAGTATTATTTCCCAAATCTGGTAACGACTGTCGTTGTTTCGATTTGGACTCCAGAGTCAATTTTCATCTTTCTACCTAAGTTTGGCTGTGTTCTCTGGAACTGCCTACGGGAAGAATTCCTAAAATCCATAATATTAGAGATATTTGTATCATTGTATTCTTGAATTTCCATTATTCTCAACGTCAGGTCATCTAAATTTTTATTCGGAGTGCTTCTTAATATTTTTGCCTCGTAACTGGGAACACTATTCAGCAACAAGTCTATCAATTCTCTTTCATGTGGGTTGCTACAAATTCTTTGATAAGTTTCGATAAGATTCCAAACAAAATCCGATAATATTGAATACTTATTTCGGTCTTACCGCATTAATTGCAGTTGTCGCTTTTGGGTTCTCTCGAAACGTTCTGACAAATATTGCTTCTGAAAATATCTAACGAAATCTTCAAAAGTTTTCATCTTATGCTGAATGCTTCTGAACCAGGCTCCAGCTGTTTTAATTAAACACCTTGAAACTAACACCAGTTTTTCGGCATCACTAAGTTTGAATAAGGTTAAAGTTTGCGTAAATTCATGTAGGAATGCTCTGGCAGCTCCATTGTATTGCGCATTAAACTTTGTAAAATCCCGTAAATCGGCACGCCTAAGTAGATTTCCAGACTCCATCACTAAAGTTGTTACTTTTGTAACATCTAAATTTCCTTTTGCAGATTCTCCTTCTCTACTATTAGTTATTACTTCTCTCGATACATCAGAATTCTTTGAAATTCCTTCAGTGTTAACATTCTCTTTTAACACCGAGTCACTAGGCCAACGCATACGTATTTCCGTCGCAGAAGTCGAAAGAGCTGGCTGCAATGCAGGTTGAATATTCGTATTATTTCCAGTCGACATTCCAAATGTAGTGTTCACCACAGATTCTCTATCTTGTTTTCCTTCTCCATTTCCACACAAATTCAATTTCTGGAAACCTTTCTCTAAGGTCTTTACTCGTCGATCAACTTCTCCTTCCCATTTTAAAAGTTTAAAACTGGTATGATCCAATTGGTCACGTTGCTGTATTTGTTCGGATTCCATTATGGAAAGTCAGTGATCGAATTCTTCCTGTTTTTGGACTGTCATTTCCACTTTAGTTTCAACTTCTTCAAATCTTGATTCTCTTTCCTGTTCTCTTTTCTTCATTTCTTGCATTTCGTTCTCCATTTGTGTGAATTTATTATCTATCCTTTCCTGTAGATCTTTTGTAAAATCAATCCTGTCTTTTCTATCTTCTTGCAAATTCGCATCTAAATAGTAAGATAATTTGATAAAAGTAATATCTATACTAGCTTCCACCGTAGCTCTAAATTCCTCTCGCAAACACGAACAGTGATTGTACATGTGTCCCATTGTTTCCTTTGAGGCTACACTTGCAGTTTCGTCTGTCTTCTTCTTAGAACTTTCGTCAGGTATTTCACGTTCCTCTCTCTCTAATCTATTTCTTCCATGGCTTTCTCCTTTCTTCTTCTTTTTAATTGAGTTCATTTCTTCATCACTTTTAGTAACTTGATTTCTATCTTTATCCGAATGGCGACTGTATCGTGAACTATTTCCTCTTTTACGTACTTCTTCTCTCATGTGACTTCTATGTCTTTTCTTTCTTATTCTTGTAGCTTCTTCCCTAGGACTAGCTTCATTTTCTTCAATGTTCTTTCTCTCCTTTTCACTATCACTCTTATTGGGATTATTTGATTTCCTCTTTCGTTCATCATGCTTATGTTTATTCTTACTTCTGGGTTTTGTTATCATTTCTTCCTTCCCAATTTCGTCACTCATATTGTTCTTACTAGAAGGACATAATCTTTTGACACTTCTTCTCTCTCAGTTACGCTTAACGTTTTTACTGTGTCAACTTCTTTCTCCTTTCGCCTGCATGCATCGCAAATCCACACAACTGATGGATTACTCATTTCTTCATATTTTTGTTCATTAATTCCAAGACATATAAAATGATACCATTTTTCACAGCGGTTCATTGTATTATTTTGTTTTTGTGTGCGACGTCCTTATTGTCCCTTTCATTACACCAGACACACACTATAGTACCGGTATCTCTACTTGAACTAACAATTGATATCTTCTAATAATAGCTCGGAAGAGCCTCAACTTCCTCCCTTTTCAAATCTGCCATTTCTTATATTTTTTTCAATATTCACGGAGTTTTCTTCATGTTACCCTCACATTTCCTTTTTCTTTCAACGTGATAATCACCATCCAATCCTGATCACTTGGATCGCCATTTTCACTCTAATGCTCAATTTATATAATGGCTGCGCTTAACCGTTTTACTGTAATAGTTAATTTTAATCCTGGCTATACAATATTTACATTGACAGGAAAGATTTGATGAAAAAGTAAATTGCAAACCGAAAATCCTAGTGTTTAATTGATTAGAATTCTATAAATAACATTGTATTGTCGTAGCAGGTATGTTGTGCGTCGACGCATGAAGATGTTATCAAGTACCCATCAATCCTCTGCAATACAACAACAAATAACAATTCGAAGTAATTATAACTACGTTAAAATTTTGTCATAGACTAAGCAATACCATGAAAATGCTCTTATGTATTTCCATAAAGTAAGCCACATCGGAATCGCTACCCAAACATGTAATGGTTTGGTAAATCAATCAGAATAAAACCAAGATTCAAGAGGTAATGTGAGGGGTAACATCAGAATAAGTTTTATATGATCAAAATGCTACGTAATAAAATAGAACCATTGACATAACATTATACCGTATATCTGAACATTAGTTTTTAAAAAATAATCTTAATAGCCTTAAATTTTAAATAATGTCACTTATACACTTTATTTCGTTATTATTATATTTATAATTTATGTAATGAGACTTTATATTTTAACAACAATAATATAGAAGCAGTGTATCATATCACAAGTAGCATATGCATGTTCATATAAATATCTAATTATGTATTTAATCAGATTAACGTATTATTCTAGTTGCTTAATATAATAACCCACATTTAGTATTGTATGTTATTTTAATATTTCTTTTCTTTTTAGTTTAGACTGTAAGTACATTTACATCGCGTCCTCCCGAGGTAAATACCATATGTAACTATGAGGCGAATACCATCATTAATACATATATCTAGCATATTCTCCATTATTTTAAAATTTATTTATAATTAACTCTCTTCTTTAAACACACGCACACACACACACACACACACATACATATATATATATATATATATATATATATATATATATATATATATATATATATATATATATAATATATATATATATATATATATATATATATATATATATATATATATATATATATATATATATATATATATATATAGCATTAGCTTTAAATACTTACTCTTCTCATTTCTTTATATATTAGCAACTCTGTTCTTCCTTAGTTTAAATAAACTTCTGCCACATTGCTTGAAATTCTTGTTGAAGACGGCGTATGTACTATAATGTATTTGTGATTATTTTACGATAATATTTGGTGCATTTTATATAATTTGTTTTCAATAAAATTCTAATACCTTCTAAACAGTATAAATAAAAAAGCATCACTACCTGACATCCAAAATTGTGTAAGTCAATCCAAATCGTAGTTTGTAAATTTAGGCCATTTAGCAATACTGTATCATATTTCTGAATTTTCGTTGAGATTGTTTAAAATCCCAAAATATAACAGTTTGGTTGAAATTGATTAAGAAACATAAAATTTTGAAAGGTGCCAAATCCATGATTTTGAATTTGGCAGACTGAGATATGGGAAGAGAAAAGTCTTCCCCAAACGAACTCTTATTTAACAATTCATGATTGTTTTACTTTCTTTCCGTTCACAAAATTCACACTTAATTCTCTATTTTACCTGATATTGTTTTCTGTAGTATTTAAAATCACATTAAGTGGCGACGAATTTGTTTTATTTTATAGTTTCCTTCAAAAATCATAACACTTGTTAATCTCTACTTTTTACACTCTGTTTATATTTTATCGAATCGAATGTATTATTGTTTCCTATGTTTATACCATATCGCGCAGACCAGAATACTTGTCAGTATTTTCTCAACGACATAATGCGCTAGGTACAGATCAATAAAAGCGACGCATTACAATGAAAATAAAAACCTGCATTCTTTAACGTGTACAAGATAGTATGAAATGGTTATTAAAATAAATCTCAGTTTTGCTTTGAACTCAGGTCATGCATTCTTATATTTAAAAATTATTTACGAAATAATTATCAAACCAGAACTTTCAACCTTACCTGTAAGCCCCAACTCCGGATTCTGTTTTTGGGCTTTTAATAATCCTTGTATAAAGTTCTGAGTCTCACTCGGTTTCTCCATTTGTCTGGTTTTATCCATCAAGGCCTGTTAACATTCATATTGGGATAGAAAAAATATTATTAGCTGCAGGACTTGATTGCGTGCATTTATTTTTTTTTAAAAAAAAGGGGGAGGAGCTAACATAAAATTATATTCTACATAACAAACTATAGATCAATGTTTGAACATTCTTTGGACATTTTTAGAAACAACTTTTAGTCATTCCTTACCATGTCCAAAAATATTCTTAAATATTCTATCCGTCAACAAGAACTTTCTAGTATGATTTTTAATAGTGGTTAGGAGAAAATGTAATTAAACTTCTAATGTGCCCAATGCATGTACGAATAGAAACAGCTTTTGAACGGTATTAGGACATTTTACACATCATCATTTAAACGTTCACAAGTTGTTTCAGTCCGTGTATTCATTGAACACAGACTCGATAGATCTCTCGTTTCGTGTCGTGCGAGACTTCTCGTCTTGATCTCGCTGTCTTGTAAAACAAAACCATCAAGATCCGATTTTCTTGTTTTATTTCTTATGCATTTAATGTTACATTTAAATACGAAAATCCCGCTGTGTAAATTAAAAATGGAGTTGTGTTATGCCAGTCA
The DNA here is from genome assembly GCF_964235325.1 of Thermobia domestica. Classification (NCBI taxonomy): domain Eukaryota; kingdom Metazoa; phylum Arthropoda; class Insecta; order Zygentoma; family Lepismatidae; genus Thermobia; species Thermobia domestica. The sequence continues at coordinate 36,959,657 of NC_137463.1, read as the reverse complement.
AGCTATACTGTATTTCATAAGCTCTTGGTAAAATAAAAATTTAAAAAACTGGTTTATTCTTCTACTACACAGAGAAAAGAATGAAGTGTGAGCCATCTATTCTATTTATATATTAAAACGCTAGGTTTATACGTTTGTCTCCAAAGAAAAGTTTACATATTGGTGTCCAATCCTTTCGACAATGAGATCTGGAAAACCACATCCGCTAGAAAAGTGCCGTTTTCACGGTCGATTTCAAATTTTGTGTAGGTTGTCCAGTTCTAATTGAATATTTAAAAACATGTCTGTTATTTCTTTATTACATTTTTAGAGGTACACTGGAATTGCTGGAATTTTTTTAAAAAGTAAAGCGTAATATCCTACAAGTTATATATTTTTACACTACAAAATGGTATACGGGAATAGTATAACTCTCAGGTGTTCGTTTCATGCCCAAATGATAATGAAAATCGAAAGATATCCATTTCTTCAGTCTAAGATGAATCTTTATTGTTTGGGGTGTTTTGCCCAATGAACACCATATATCACTAACATTATCATTAACTGTGTGCGTGTAATGTAATTGCTTATTACATATCGCATGCAAGAAGAAAGAAAACGCTGATCATACATGAATTAGAAACTCCAACCGGAAATAGGCTAAAATCTTGGAAACCTTCTGAGATATTGAAAAAATAATCGAAAAAACTTGCCTTTATGGTGCCCCTTGCCGACTTTTTATCAAGATATTTTTATTTGTGTCTGAAAAGGGCATCTACAGATGTTGTGAGGAATGACAAGGAGATCCATGCTCACGATGCGCTGTGCAAAGAGCGCAGGTTCAGCTAGTTTTTAACTAATTTGCAAAACACGACTGTACTTCACCCGTATCTAGAAGGGATCTCATAGACGACGTAACAGGAATAGTTCACCGTTTCGTTAAGAATTTCAAATTAAGAAATATTTACCATGTTATAGGCATCTACTACACAAAATACATATAACTCATACGAAATACAAAACACAAAACTACGTCATTAATAAAACAATACGACATAAGAACCATAAAAACAAGTATACAGAATACAAGAGAGTAACGGAATTTTAAAATAGAGTAAAGATAACATTTCAAACTTCAATGTACTAACTTAAAATATAAGTACTGTAATGTTCTTTCTGATTTTCCGAAATCAAACACTTTTATCATTCACATTTTAAAAGATTTAAGGTGTTTTCTTTGGTCCGTTGTTTACGAGAAGTAGCTTTAGTCAATCATTTACGAGAAGTGCTAAACTCCTCTGAAACCTTTTGATTCCATTCTTGCAGTAATACTGTCTAGGGCATACACTATATTGCTATTCATCACCGTTCACCCCTCAAAAAACGTTTCGGGTCGTCTGTACACGCCATACAACCTATAAAAGGCGTTGCTGGTTGAGAATACACTCATATCAGCTACAGTAGTCAATATGGACAGACGTCGTGAACTTAGTGAGGAAGAAAGAGTGATGATCACTGGAGCCCACAGGTTTTGACATTCGACCCGTAAGATTTCCGACAAATTTCAGATACCCTAGTCGACAATTAATGATGTTATCGTGAAGTGGAAATGATAGGAGATCATGACATGCTGGTCCAGACCCATTAATGTGAAAATATTAACAGATCGTGACCGTCCTTGAAACGTGTGGTGAAGTCAAACCAGAAAGCATCATTAGAAATTGTGACAAGGAGCTTCGATCGGCTTCCAATAGTGCTGTAATTGATCGTACAGTTCACCGGGAGATCGCTGAACTTGGTTTCCGTGGTCGAGCTGCAGTTCACAAGCCATATATCACAACCCACAATGCGACCGGTCGTTTATAGTGGTGCATCAGACTCTCTTGCCGCTGATTATGCCCATTAAAACTTAATCAGCAATCAGTTCTTCAGAATCCTCACGTATTTAAGAAAGAATTTAAAAATAATTGATCACAGTTGGATCACATATACAATGAATAGATAAAATAAAACAGGTACTTACTTTAATCTCGTGCCAAAAATGTTCTCCAAGTTCACGAGCAGCATTGTATCCTGTAATTCCAGGAGCAATATGTCGCAGGAAGGGAAGCACATGTAGTATGAAAGCCGATCTCTTTTTCAAACGAATATTTCTCTTTTGTAACTCGAAATGTTTCAACAATGATGGATCGTCATACTTATACCTTGATCCTCCAATTATACGCCACATTATGTTCACCAACGCTGGATGGAAAACTCTTTTCATGGGAACTCCTGAAGCGCCGAGTTGTTTCGATTTTTCTTTCAAATGCGAAAACAAGTACAAAGCTTCTTCAATAATTATTTGCTCCACTGTGTTACCCACGAATCCAATTTCTTTGAGAATCCTTGCACACAAGCTCTTTCTTTGGTACCATGCATCACCGCTTTTAAACATTATGCCTAAAAATAAAAATAAATTGATCATACTCTTATTACAACACCAATTTAACACATAACATATAGCTCACAGATGACGAGAAGAACCCTAAAACAGGGGTAGCGGGGAAAGGTCAACGACACGGACAAGTCCATTTTCGGTTTTTGAGGTGTGGTCTATACTTAGATGTCGTCTGCTACTCCGGGTAAAGTTATATGTGTGCTATTCCGTGGTGTCATTTGAAACCCCCGTGCGAAAAGTGGGCCAGCCCATACCTACGTCACACTACTTCTGCTAAAGTTCTTCTCGTCATCTGTGAGCTTTTTTTGTACAGAAGGAGTCGGAAACGGCTCTATGTGAATGGACAAGACAACACAATCTAAATTTAAATGTAAATTTTGTTCTAAACATTCTCTTCATCTTGACCGATACGTTTGTCTAACTTGCGATGAGGAACATGTATTACAGCGTATCGAGTTGATAGAAAAATGCATCAGTGAGCCATGTACTCTGTGGAAACTTAATGTAGCGTATCCGCACTGGGTGGGAGCTATGGAATGTAAATTGAAGGAGCTAACTGTATTCCTTTTGTTGGTATTTACTGTGATATTAACATCAAGAAATGTGTCGTTGGACGTTCGTAAACGATTTATTAAGACCATGATATGGAGCGTGGCGCTTTACGGATCAAAGACGTGAACATTGAGAAAAGCTTAAATATCCAAACTGGAAGCGTTTGAAATGTGGTGTTGGCGCAGAATGCTGCGCATATCATGGACGAAAAGGAAAAGGAATGAAGACGGTACTAAAGGAAGGTAATGAAGGACGACAGATCATAACGATAATAAGAAAAAGAAGAAACAGCATGCTTGGCCATCTTGTTCGGCACTCTGATTGGATCACCGTACTGATGGAGGGAAAGGCAGAAGGAAAGCCAGGAAGAGAAAGACCAAGTATAGAATATTTAGATGCATTTACGAAGGACCTTATCAAATTATAAAACAGCTCTCCCTAGGAAGAGAGACATTTTAACATTTCCATGTTGCCCACCAACTTATGGTTGAAGTGAACAAGAAGGAGACTGTGATATTAACAATATATATGTATCCTCAGTAATAATAATACTAGACACTCGATTGTAATAATGGTTCAAGACACTGATCCAGGGAGGCGCTATAACTCTAACTACAAAATAAGTTAAGCGATGAAGGCCGCAGTGATTTTTTTGCTTTTTTATGGAACCGCTAATAATTTAATAAATAAAAAGTGTATTATTACTGGACTTTTAACGCAAAACTCTTCGAAGCGTGCACGTTGGCCTCTTCTAATGAGGAAATGTCACCAAGATCGAACCAACGGCCTCCTAAGGAAGTAACGAAACACACTACACATGTACGTTTCATGAGACTTACCCCGTCTGTTAAGGAAAATAACTGTATGTGCCATGAGATCTACGCGGCACTCAAAGTGTTAAAAGTACAGTAATTAAGGAAAGTGTTGTTACCTTAATTAATACCCCGAAACTCATCACGATGAGGTATGGTGTTCTTCAGTGAACACAGTATCCGGGGCAAGGGGAAGGATAAAGAGGTTTGGAAGGAAGGCAGGAGCGTGAAATCTGTGTGTTAGGTATATCATCCCAGGAGTTCCCTGGTGTGAGTGAAGAAAACCAGGAAAACCTCACTCAGGATGGCTGGCCTGGAAAACCAAGTGTCCCCACTGGGAGTCAAACTCACGATAGTTTGTTCCAAACACAGGAGCGTTAGCGACTACGCTACACGGGGCCATAATTATTTTCTCAACAAAATACCAATCTTTAGTTTTGAAGTACTAGAGAAACTTAAGACTACTTAATGGAGTTAGAACTACTGCAAGCGAATTGTAGTGTACTCGTTTCTCTCTCTCTTTCTTTTTTCTTTCTTTCTTTCTTTCTGTCTTTCTCTCTCTCTTTCTCTCTTTCTCTCTTTCTCTCTCTCTCTTTCTCTCTCTCTTTCTCTCTCTTTCTCTGTCTTTCTCTCTCTCTCTTTCTCTCGCTCTCGCTCTCTCTCTCTCTCTCTCACTCACTCACTCAATGCTATAATAGGTATAATCAGTGTTCGAACTTCGAAGTGGAAAAAGAAGCAGAGGTGGTATGTTTTATTACGATTTTGACTGGACATGCTAGCTATCTAAATGTTGAAATGCACTGAGGGTATGTTGCCTAAAGGACTGCATTTATATTTACACAATAAACGAAGACCATCGGAGAGCTTCTCTGTAGTTACGGATGGCGGGACATGGAGAGACTTTGATCCCCGCAACTTCGTAAAATAATTTAAAAAAAAAAAAATATCCCCTTATGTTGTATTACAGAGAATTATAGACAAAAATGCTCAAAAACCGAATGAGGATATTGACAGTTTCCTGCGGGAAAACACCCGGACCCTCCACTCGACTGAGGGGTATTCCAAATCCCCAGAAGGTCCGCCACCTACAGCAAACAACCCATAAATCCGCCCATGCTCAAAACACGGCATTAAGGCAAGAAGACACATACAACAATTCAACGTGGCACATCAAAATATAAACTAAATGTACTTCTTTAAAGACACCTAATTTAATACAAAAGGCAGGGAAAAGATAATAAAAATGCCGGTGTTGTCAACTTAGAGGTTATTTTTACATAGGAAATATTTTTTTTTACATGCAAAGCTATTCGTCAATTTCTGTGTATAAAATGGATTTATTAAAAGTATTTAATATGTCTACTTTCCAGTGACGGTATACCTTCATCACTGAAATACCAGAGGCGGTATGCTTTCATCAGTGAGAAACCAAAGGTGGTATTGCATACCACCGCATACCGTCTCACTTCGACCACTGTATACCATAGTGAATAATGCCAATCTGAAACCTCACACTCCCCTTAATCTTATCTTAAAATCACATCTGTAAATTTTTTTGCTCTATCTACAAGGTATCAGGAGAATATGAGGAAGGTGGAGATGCAATCGCTTAAGTCAAGAGACATCTAACGTGATTTTCTAAACCAACACTTACTTCCGTTTCCTTTATGAATAAATTCGTGCGTAGGTGCCATGTTGCGTCCTTGTGCTTTCTTGTTCATCATGACTTCCTCCACGGCCTGCCTTCCACTCACTAGAGAATGCATAGCACCTATTTGTTTTCCCGCCAAAACTGGACCATAATCCTTTACTGCCTGTTTTATACCTTCAACGTAAGAGCCATTTCTCAGAGAATAGAACAGAACCATTAGAAAATTGCCGAGAAAAGGCAGACGTCCTGGTGCTGAAAATAAATGAATTTACTCTGATTCTAAATCTATGTTACATAATTTGAATATATTCATATAACTGGCTACCATAATGATGAAAGAAAATTCAACTTACCTGACTTTCGTGTATACAGTGTTGTCATTCAGCCAGTTCGCCCGAACAGGATGTTAAATTTTTGCAATCGGTTCTTAAAACTCCTTAATTTTTCATGAATTACTATTTTTGAGAATCTAGTGATTTCTTTTCTTGTTCAACTTTAGGAGAGACAATTAAGATGTATCGAATTTAAAATATGACGTAATTTACACAAAAAAACAACTGCTTTATGCCAAAACAATCGTCTATATTAGGAACCAGCAAATTTGATTACTTTCAAAGTTTGATTTCTTTTTTTAGTTGTAACAAGCAAATCCCTAGCAAGGTGCTGTAGGTTGAATAGTTAACTATCGAATGAGAAACACGATACATCATAGAGAGTACCTACCAAACAGACAGATTTTTTTTGTAGTATTACCTTTTAATTATCTCAGACTTTAATTCTCTATAACACAATAGACCTATGTCAGGAGAATATGAGGAAGGTGGAGATGCAATCGCTTAAGTCAAGAGACATCTAACGTGATTTTCTAAACTAACACTTACTTCCGTTTCCTTTATGAATAAATTCGTGCGTAGGTGCCATGTTTCTTGTCAGTAATACCGTACGTGACGGACGTGTATATATTGAGCTCCAGAAATCAGTCAGGTGTGAAATATGGGTATTGGTGTGGAATGCTGGAGAGCAAGAATAGGCCTATTTCAAGGTATCGCTCGTGGGCAGTGTTGCAAACTAGAAACCGGTCCGTGCGATGACGCTGCGTTTGGTGTGACAATAAGTGTAACTACGGTAGTAGCGATTCTCCTAATTATTAGCGACCTTGAGACAAACCCTGGGCCTTATTCAACGGACGACTTATTCAAGAAATTAGAAGAAATGGATAAGAAAATTACGGGACTGTATGACGTGGTAGGAGATTTCAAGAAGCAGATGGATAATGTAGTGGAGGAAGTAACTAACTTACGGAAGGACAATGAAATGCTAAGGCAGGAGATCGCAATAAATAGGGAAACTATCGACAAACTGGAAAATCACTCGAGACGAAACAACATTATATTCCGTAATATACGACGAGAACCCAATGAAACGTGGGAAGAATCTGAAAACTTAGTGAGAGCATTCTGCAAGGAACAATTGGGAATCGATCTTAGTTCGCATGATATTGAAAGGATACATCGTCTAGGGAAGGGTCAAAATTCTCCAATCATTGCTAAACTTTCTTCGTATAAGACCAAAACAATAACTCTAAAAAAATGCATTTCGTGCAAAAGGTTCTCCTGTTGTTATAACGGAAGATTTTTCAAGAGCCGTTCGAGAGACTCGAAGAGAACTTAACATGTTTTTAAAGGAGGAGAAATCTCGTGGAAAGAACGTTAGGCTTCGGTTTGATAAACTCTATATAGACAACAAACCTTACACACTAGATGAATTAAAGGCTGCGAAGAGTGAAGTGTGTGTGAATAACAGTGAAGTGCGTCTGAATAATAGTGAAATGTCTGTGAATACCGCAGTAAGTGTGTGGAGTCCAAAAGAGGGTCAGAATCCGGAGATGGCAACAGTGGCAAAGGAATGTCATTCCGAAGCACAGGTGAGTGAACCAGTTACCCCCCACAATCAACCCTCTAGTTCTCATCCTTCAAGAAAAACAAGAGCATCAACTGTGTCTCGGGAAAGGGGAAAGGGGCGACCTTGACAGAAGGATGACTCAGTTTGCTGCATTATTAATCCCCCCAGCAAATCTGATAACAAAAGCAGTGCTCAAAATAAACAAAATAAACCATTTTATGTATATTATCAAAACGCAAACGGACTGCGAAGCAAACAATTTGAATTCTATACAAATGTATTAGCGAACAATTACGATTTAATTATAATAACTGAGAGTTAGCTTTGTGATGGTATACACAACGCGGAATTGTTTGATTCAAGATATACTGTATTTCGCCAAGATAGGAATCTTGAACTGACTGGGAGGGCTAAAGGAGGGGGAGTTGTTGTAGCTGGGCTGCACGTGCACTCTGTTTATAATGTTGTTTCATATGATAGGAGATTTGAATGTGTAATAGCAAAGGTAGCAATAAGGTCATCAAACGTATATGTATGTGCTGTTTATATACCACCGGATTCAAACATGGCTGTTTACGAAAACTTTTTTCAATTCATTGAGGGCAACATTTCTGTGGGAAGTACTGTTTTGTGTATTGGAGATTTTAATATTCCAGAAATAACAGGAGTGGCATTTTCTTTTGAGCATTCAACTGGTACTTGTAAAAGTTTGTATAATTTCATGAGCTTGTTTGGTCTAAGTACATATAACAATGTTGGAAACGAAAATGATCGTACATTAGATTTACTAATATCTAACATAGAAGGAGTGGAAGTTTAAAGAGCGAAAATGTTATTGGTGTCCGAAGATCGCCATCATCCAGCACTGGTAATCTTATGGTCATAAAAACGACCACCAAAAATGAAATCCCAAAATAACTTCCAGGGTTACAACTTTAGAAGGGCTAACTTCTTAAAAATGTATAATGATTTATCAAATGTGAATTGGGACTGTCTTAAGCTTTCAAATGATGTTGATGTTGTAGTAGATAAATTTTATGAAATACTTCATAACGTTTTAGGTGCAAGTGTTCCTCCTAAGAAACTCACTATCCATAATTATCCGTGCTGGTTTACGGCTAGTATCATTAAAAAACTTAAAGCAAAATCATACCATCACGAAAAGTGGAAAAGTGGAAAGGGAAATATTTCATTTCACAGAGAGGAGTTTCGCAAAATGCGCAGGGAAATAAAACTAGAAATATCCCAAGCTCTTAGAACGTTCATATTAGAAACGGAAAATAAAATAGGCACGGACCTTTGTTATTTCTGGAACTACATTAAAAGTAAAACTAAACATATTTCAACCGGGTTTCTTACCTTTAATGGTCAGGAATTAAAAAACAACAACGATATTGCTAATGCGTTTGCTAATTATTTTCGGTCAGTATACTCAGATGTCGGTGCTAAATATAATATACAACATTACGTTCCTGACAAATCTGTATATGATACATTAGATCTGTTAGTACTCAATGAAATAAAAATGGAAGAGTAGAAGAAGCGATAAGAAAATTGAAACCAAAAACGTCTTGTAGTTCAGATGGCATACCATCTTATATACTAAAAGGTTGTATGGACATTCTTAAATATCCCATACATATTATAGCGAATATCTCAGTAAAGACAAGAATTTTTCCAGAAAAGTGGAAAGAAACCATAATCTGTCCGATACCGAAGGCCAACGGAACTAGAGATATAGATAAATTTAGACCCATATCAGTATTGTCACCATTTTCAAAGGTATTTGAACAGATTATTTATCAACGTGTTCTAAATCATGTGAAACCCGTGCTATCGACCTATCAACACGGCTTTGTACGAGATAGATCAACATCCACGAACCTGGCCATCATTACTAACTACATCTCAACGGAGATAGATAAAGGTAATCAGGTGGATGTAATCTATACTGACTTTTCTAAAGCCTTCGACCTAGTGAATCATGACATTTTACTAGCCAAACTAAACTCTTTCCATTTTTCTCAAGAGTACAAACAGTTAATATCTTCCTACTTAAGTAACCGTAGGCAATCAGTTGTTTATAAAGGGTGCATCTCTGAAAAGTTCAATGCTTTATCAGGAGTTCCCCAGGGCTCAAATCTCGGACCGCTTTTGTTTCTCTTAGCAGTGAATTATTTGCCGACTAGAATTAAACATGCTAACTGTCTTCTATTTGCAGACGACCTCAAAATATATATTAAGGTAGATTCAATTGATGATTGCGAGAAAGTACAACAAGACTTAACTAACATTATGGAATGGTGTAATAAAAATGAATTTAAAATGAATGTAAATAAATGTAACTTCCTACGTTTTACATGCAAGATTAGTTTTGTAGACTATACTTATTCGATTGATGGGACAAAATTAAGCTCTCCCAAGTATATCAAAGATCTTGGAATTTTCTTTGATCAAAATTTAACATTTAAGCAGCATATGGAAACAGTAACGAGCGAGGCTTATAGAAACCTTGGTTTTATCATGAGGCTAGGTAAAGAGTTTCGTAATGATTTAACTTTAATGAAATTGTACTTCACTTACGTTCGGTCAAAGTTAGAATATGCTACTGTTGTGTGGACACCAAATATGCAAAAATATTGTGATATGATTGAGGGAATACAGAAAAAATTCCTAAGACTTCTAACGTACAGGAAAACTGGGCTTTACCCGAAATATGAATCTTACAGAGAGTTCCTGGAAAATTATCAACTACCCACTTTATACGAAAGAAGAAGATATAATGATCTAACATTTTTATATAAATTAACACATGATAAGATTGACTCTATTGAGCTGCGTTCGTTGCTTTGTTTTCAAGTCCCATCAACCAGAACGAGGATAGGAAAGACATCTATGTTTTATCAAAAAAAGGCAAGAAAAAATATCCTTCCGAAATCTCCTATATGAAGGATAAGCACTCTCCACAATGAGGTCGAAAAAGACTTCAATATTGATATATTTAGCATGTCGGAAAGTGTGTACAAAAGAACAATTAAACAGGCATGTTTTGAAAACGGGATATAAGGAGCTCATATGCTAAAGACAATATGAATGTTTTTTTTTTTAATTGTCTATTTTGTAATGTGTATTTCTTTTAATTATGTGTATATCTCATTGTTTTGTATTAATATGTATTTCGTTGTCAAAGACAACACAATAATTGGGCCTAGAGCCTGTTGTGTTGTGCTTGAACTAAAATAAAATAAAAATAAAAATAAAAATAAAATAAATCGAAATGTAATTGTGCCGATGCGGACATGCAGTATATTTCTGTAGCATGTGTTTAGTTTCGTGTCAGAAACGGAAATTTTGAATTGTGCTGATGAAAAGCGATACGAAATGGGACTCCTAATGTATTCCTTTTTCAGAATAATAATAATAATAATAATAATAATAATAATAATAATAATAATAATAATAGTAATAATATAGAAATGCATAATAATATAATCATACATTAATGGTATACATACTAATCAACTTACTATATTATTCATAGAGCCAGTTAGTAAATAATTTGAGAGACATGCTGTTTATATACCATGGTACACTTCTGTTCACAAAAATTTTGACTGCTTTCCAGAGAATAAGTCAGAAAAAATGACCCTAGGCCTTACGAGTTCATTTTAGGTCTTTATCGTTTTCCCTATATTTTTGCCATAGTCAAGGGTGGAAACTGAACGATAGTATTGCAATAATGCATATGAAAATTTCGTTGTAGATTAACAAAATAACTACAATACAGGAAATTGCGGAGATTTTAAGTCGCAAATTTGATACATTATTTATATTTTTAATCTAGAACGATTTAAGATCCATCGGAAGTTGGGTAAACATCATGGTCCTTATGCAGAGTCGTTTTGAAGCGCGATTAGTCACAGCGATTTGAAGCGCGAAGCACAGTCAAGCGGAGCTCCGCGCTCCGTCTTCCGCCCTCCGCACTACGCGTGTGTGCTTACACAGTCATCCGTAGCTACGCGCTACGCGTCACGTGATTATATACAGGAGTCTTCTCAGTCAGTGTTGCGAGTCAACATGAAAAGATCGAAACTACAATAGTGGCATCTTAATATTTCTGTAAGAAGAGAAAACGAACACAGAAAAATAATTGTCTCAAGATTCATCCCCTAGTTTCTCAAAGAAGTCTGAAGGGAGCTTTTGTGTCTGTATATATAGAATTGCAAGAAGACGAGAAGAAGTATTTCAATAATTTCCGTACGTCAATTCAGTCGTTCGATGACCTAATTGAAAAAATTCCATCGAAATTATAAAAAATGTAGTTTAAATAGGATCCATATGCACGCTCTTAAAATACAGCACTTAAAAAATGTTATGATACTGTTTTTTAACAAATGAAAATAAGAATGTTTGTACATTTGATTAGAACTTCACATCCAATCACTTTTCATCCAATCAACTATTTAATAATAGAGATAAATTATTTGCCTCAATTTATCTTTTTTCATTGTCCATACCTTCATTTTTACAAAAAGATCTTTTACATATCTCGTTCCATGCCTGTTTACGAATGTCACGCTTTTTGTATTCCTCACAAGAGGGATCCCATTAACATGGTGTTAATTTAACCTCCGTGATAATTGAAACTGAAACTGAAATTTGAAATTTGTTGAAAGAAAGACGAAAAATTACAATAGTCACATACTGTTAACATTGGTACATTAGAGGCACCACAGGTACAGTTCCAATTAAGCAAAACGAAGACATTATAGCTAAATTAATAATAACATTAAAAAATATGAAAATAGTATCATAGAACAGTATAAAATATTATTTAGCAAATCACTATCAAAAATAAGATCTGGATCAATTTTTATTTTACTTTTGCTACCATGCAGGTTTCTTTTTAAATTTTAAAGAGAAGTGGCTGCTCCGCGCGCGGAGTTCCGCTTGACTGTGTAAGCACCCATTTGCTCAATGACCCATCTGCCTCGCGGAGAGCGGAACGAGGATAGGGCCACGCGGAGGCCTCCGCGTGACTATTTATGCACCCATAAGAATCAATAGAACAATCTTGCCGCGCGGAGCTCCGCGTGACTGTGTAACTGGCCTAAAGAGTTCAACTAACATAAGTGTCCTGCAGTAGTCAGTATTTTAGTATGACGCTAATCATACGTCGAAACGACTCTGCATAAGGCGGCATAACTACAAACAGATTACAATGATTAGCCACCTGCTTTACACGATTTGTTAAATGGAGTCCCTGGACTTTATGTTAGATAAACACCGTGAATGTATGTGTTCTCAGAGTTCTCTCGTTTCTTCCCAAGTTGTTTATTCCATCATTATTATCCATCTCATTGACTTCACTGTCTCGTTTTAGTCTTTTTGCATAATCGTGAGACGTTAAACTAAACTAAAATATCTCATCTATTTTTAAATTAGACCCAAAAAACTATTTTAAGCTGGATTTCATAACAATTAAACCTTTTGCCAGTAAGAAAATTTCAGTTTTTTAAAATGAAAGAATAATGCTGATGTTTCATTATGTGAAAATAACCCTTTCGCATTTTAAATTAATAGTACGCGATGACTAAAACAAAAATAGGATTCTCTTAAAAGCATTCCTAGGGATTTACACGAGACAAGATTTGTGGCTGTCTCGTCTCCAAAAAGGTGCTGTAAAAGTGATGTCTCGACTCGAAAATGTATATTTCTCTATTGGAAGAGCCATGTCTCGACTCGAATTTTGTGAGAAAAATCCTGTCTCGACTCGTCTCGTGCGCATCCCTAAGCATCCCTTCTTAGAATTTCAGAAACATATATTTATGTACAGTATATTGATGTCGCTTATACTTAAGGGGCCTTATCGCTGCGAAATTAAAATACCGCTAATTTTACAGTAATTCCGTGATATCTTTAAATAGATAAAAGATAATCGAAATGTGGAACAAGAGCGCCCTAGACAATATTATTTTGCATGAGGTACCGTTATCACGAGTCACCTAGTAGCTTTCCGTTTGCAGCCATTTAGAAACGGGAAAATAAATACCGGGTTTCTAAATGGCTCGAAATCGAAAGTAGATAAGTGAATGGTGATAACGGTATCTCAGGTAAAATAATATTGTCTAGGGATTTCTTGTACCACTTTTTGATTATCTTTTATCTATTTGAAGATATCACAGAATTGCTGTAAAATTAGTGGTATTTTAATTTCGCAGTGATAAGACCTCTTAATAATGATCCCCTTGGACCGATAAAAGCAAATAACAAAATTTGCACCTTTGCTTCTCGTTTCTTTTTTTTCTGAAGTAGACCAATGTTAAGTCCACAATTGCGTTCATATTTAACTTAACAGTTAGCTTTCTTTGTTTCATTGTCTTAGACTAATGCATCTACATCATATTTTCTTTATATTGCAAGAGTTAATTTAACATTTCAACATTCTTGGAAGAGTTCTTTAACATTTATTTTCTGTCATGAGATGTTCTGACAACATAAAAAATGAAATGAATTGTAAGCTTTAGGGCTGACGTCCCATAATTAAGCCAGCTAGGCTAAAGGAAACGGTGATGGTAAGAAATTAGTGAAATGGTAGAATGAAGAAACGGGAGGAATTCACAAATATATGGTGTAAACCGTTGAAAATATCTTTACAAAAACGCAAATTGTACACCTCACTCACAGTCTTTCTACATGAACTTACAAGGAAGTGAAGTCCTCAGTGGTAAAAGAGTCTCATGATAAACTCACATATCTAAGAAAATGATAAAACTCACATATCTACGATTTTTTAAAGTAAAACTATGTTTAACCCTTTTAAGATTTAACCTGTGGTATATTTTTATACCATGGCACAGTATCGTCTTCGACCGCTTATTTAAGCCAGATATTTAAGCCAGTATTTTTATTAGTCAAGTCAAGAATGGACCAAAGAACACCTTAGATGCATTTTGGAACCGGATGTTCGACTTGGGGCCACCAAGTGAGGCCGGAGGGGAGTTACTTTTGTTTCTTCTTAAGGCAAATTTCAAAAAAAATTTCACGCCTTTAGTTTTCGAGATATCAGATTGAAACATTGCATACGGATTGTGTGTACCTTTGGGTATTTCTCAACTTTTGGGGGTGATTCCTACGTGAAATGGGGCCGGGGCCGAGGGGCGCAAGTGTTCCGAGTGGGTGATTTTTTCAGAAAAATTCCAGTTTTTCCAGTTCAGTTGTATGATACGGTTCAGTTGGTGATTACTTGACATTCCTTTGCTTGAGATGTGCAAGACATTTATTATTATCCCGCAAATGTATTATGTTAATTTCGAGTTGATAACTGTAATAGTACACTGAGAAAAAAATTGTAGGTGGCTTACTTAAAAAGACAGATTACATGCGTAGTTCCTGTAGTTTTTGAACTTAACCTACAGCAGACGTATAACTGAAAACGCAGGTTTTATAATACTTTCTGTATAAGTGTTCCATCTATACGTACTTTCCGTATGAAACAATGTAGGCGGTCAGGATCTCACATACAAATGGACGTATATAACATATAGCTGACGAAGGTAACATAAGTATATGCATGTGATATACGGGAAACTGTTAGATGTCAGACATCCTGCAAGGGCATGATGTAACATCTAAGGGCAGTGTCTATGTAGCATACGGATAACGTATGCTCCGTACCGATTTCTATAGTAAGCAAGAGGATACCGTATATTTGTACAATATACCGCTGTCCTGAGAACGGATTTTTCTCTGCGTATAAGCCAACCAAAACAAAAAAGTTGTATTCGGATGTCTCTCTTTCGGTGTGTCTGTCCGTCCGTTCATGCTGATGTAGTGTGTTCACTCGCCGAGAGCCCGTACTGTTCAACATATCCACACCTTACTTCGCATGACATATAATAATAATAATAATAATAATAATAATAATAATAATAATAATAATAATAATAATAATAATAATAATAATAATAAGTACTGAACGAAATCTACGGACGCAGTAAGTACAATGACCACATAAACACGGTGCTACCCAAAATATCTGAGACCTTTTACTGAGCAAAGCAGTAGCAGTACGTCATTTCATCGCTAGATGTCTCGAGGTACATGTATTATGGGTAACCACGGCAAGAGTGAAAACACTGTTTACGAAGAAGTGGCAAGGTCAGCAAATAAGCGAATGTTGAAAACTGGTTCGGCATGACATATGTCAGAATGGAAAAAGAGGGAAGCCGTGTGCGTGCAGTGTGAAGAGCAGCAGAGCGGAAAGTTTGTTGCAGAAGGAAGGAAGTTAAAGATTCATAGATACGTGTCACAGTATGTAATGTAGTTTCGGTTGAAGGTACAGGACTGCAAATATTTCGTGGGAAAACTGTATTAGTTCATATTTCTTATCAGTAGTACGCGAGAAAAAAAATGTGCTCAGACAGGAGATGGTGGTCAATAATTGGAAGATGCCTGAGGCGGGGCAAGAATGTACAGGGCTAGCGTGAACGTTTACTCTTGCCTCTTTCGGTATAGTTGGATAAAGAAAATATGGGAGCCAACATGGAACGTTGAGTGAAAGACATTCGCAGAAGTAAGACAGAAGTTGGCGGCCATAGATTACTAACAAAACGCTTGCGTTATCGTTTAGAATTTCATATCCTGAGTTGTTGAGCACGTGCCATGTCGCATGGTAATGTCGACAGGCATTGTTGCGCGGGAACACAAAAGAAGCTAGGAACAGCAAATTAGCAATTCACATCAAAGTCATGCATTCAACCAAAAAGCATCACTCATCAGTCAAGTATACCTGTATCGGACGAGATGGATACGCCCTGCCAATTCTGTGGGGAATTGTTTTTCAGATACCCCAAACGCTGAAATGTAGATTTCCTTTATCAAATACAACGAGTGGTCTCACGAACAATGTTCCAATTATGATCAAAGAAAGTCTGAGTACCTGTGTGGCCACTGTGTACATATGTAGCATCGCAAGTAAAATTTTTGTGGTGTTAACAAACTGATTTCTTCTATTTTCATATTTTGTAATTATAGCATGTATGATGTAGTACTGTAACTTTTGTTGGGAGTTCAATTTGGTATTTTACTAAACTCTTTGGTATTTTATAACTTCCTTTAGTTCCATATAACCAGTACATATACATCTATGATTCAGCGTGTTTCTTGGCGTTTATGCCCACGCTTCTGTGTTTTCATTTGACTGTACACTGTTGCTCCAACCGTTGTTTACTCTTACTCCACCACATGGGGTAAGAGTAGAAAAAATTTCCTTCATCAACACTATGTTATTTCTCTGTATCCTCTGCTTGCTTTGTCGCAATTAAACTGTATATGTTATTAGAGATAACAGGCTTTCATATCAAAGGCATATTGCGTTTTTCGCTGCTACCATTGCACCGCAATTCTTTGATTTACAAAAAGTGTTCACTCTTGCCCTGGTCGCCCATACTTTCTGCACCACAAAGATGTGTCATCTTTGGCGCATTCAGTTGTGAGTTGTAGCTGTGTGTGTCAGGACGTGTTTCAGTGCTTCTGCTATTTGTCAAATGACAGACGTACGGAGCAACGGATTTGAATCACGTTCAGTGTCAAGTTGAAGAAAACTGCATGCATACTCACCGCATGCTGAAAGAGCCATTTGGTGAGAGTACACTGAGTCAAGCAAGAACATTTGAGTGGTTCAAACGTTTCAAAGAAGGCCGCGAATCTGTGAAAGATGACAAACATTCGGGTCAACTATCAACATAACAACATCGGAAATGATCATGAAAGGGCGTGATGTGATTCGTGAAGACGCAGAAGATAGACAATTCACGACTTTTGTAAGAGGCTTCGACTGTTTTACGGTACATGTCAATGAATTTTATCCGATGAGTTAAATATGAGACAAATTGCAGCCAAGTTTATCCCTCGCCTTCTCAGAATCTACCAAAAAACAACTCAGGATTCAGACGTGCACCGAGCTGCAACCAAGAGTTCGAGAGTGCCAAAACTTCTTATCCAGAGACATTACATGTGTTGAATCTTCGGTCTATGATTATGTCTCAGAAACGAAGCAGCAATCATCAAAATGAAAGAGACCATCCTCTCCAAGGCTGGAGAAAGCTCGACAAATTCACAGCAACATCAAGTCGACACTGATCTCTTTTTTAGACATTCAAGGCATTCTGCATAAGGAGTTTGTTCCACCTAGTCAGAATATCAACGGGAAGTTTTACTGCGAGGCTTTGAAGAGATTGAGGGAATATGTTCGGCACAAATGGCAGACTGGTTGCTTCACCATGAGAGCGCACCCGCGCACACTTCGTTCGTTGTGAGGGAAGTCTTGGACAAAACCAACCTGGCGAAGGTCCTATACTCTCCTTATTCCCCTAATCTAGCCCCGTGTGACTTCTACCTGTTCTCGAAAATGAAACTCGCGTTCAAATGGCGACATTTTGACTCCATTGAAGACATCCAAGTGGAATGGCAACGGCTCGTGAAGACCCTTCACCCTCGGACATCCAGGAGTGCTTCCAAAATTGGGAACACTGGCATCGTTGCATATATGCCGGAGGCGACTATTTTAAAAGAGGACATTAGGACGTAAATATAGTTTTCTGATTTTTACAATGACATTTTCGGATATTATGGGTAGCACCTCGTATACAAAATCATACGTGACGCACCGACTAAATTACACGTACAGAAAATGTAAACACAAAATGTAATCAGACTTGAAACAACCTACATTTGTCAAGGTTTCTAATGAATGTTCTATCAAAATGGCAAGTAAGGAAAAATATGTATTTCATGTTCATTTACTGATACGCAGTACTGCAAAGTGCCAATTATCCTATTACTAATAAATGTCCTATACGTTTATTTAAATCAATAACAATATTTCATCTAATTACTATTGACTGTAATATCCGATACCCACATTAATCAAAAGTCTACTGAGTTTATTTAAGTTCGTCAAAAAAAAAAAAACTATAGTCGTTAACCGCAGCAAATAATTTCGAAATCCACACATGGAAAAAAACAATGGTCTGCGACGGCGCGAAGAAAAGTCTTTCAAGACCAGATACCGCTTTCCCTTTGGCGGCGCAGCGATAAAAAATCCACTAGACATGGTGGCGCGAAGGTAAATAAAGTTCACTATTCTCTCCTAAATTAGATTTAACATACAGATAGCCTGAACCGCTCTCCTTTGGTGGTGCATCTATGAAGAAACTACTACCCGTGGCAACATAACCCGCTCGTTGGTAAGTAAAACTTTCCATTCTCTCTCAGATACATTATAAAGATAAATAAAAATACTTCTTAACTTAAAAGATTAAATATATTAAATATGCAGTCGTAGAAAATTTAATTTGATATTTCTTAGGTCGCGATAAAATAAATCTTGTTTTCTAATTGTAAGTGTTGCTAATAATGAAGTGTGTTTTTTTAAAATGAATATTAGGCTCTCCGCACAGTGCATTATGAGGAAAGTAACCAGTACAGTCGATCATTCAGAAAAAGTGTTCCAGGCAGGGGGACTCACGTAGTATTCCGGGGGCACTGCTGGTACTATTTTATTTATTATTATATTATAGACGTATTATTTTGGTCTCGTCCGGGGGGGCACTCTCAGAGCTCAGGGGAAGCAATGACCCCCCCCCCAAAAAAAAAAACATGTCTGGAAGAAACACTGAACTAGTATATGGTTACTTTTTGACTAGAAATAGGTAGAAATACCCTCAAAGGTCGTGAAATCACTAAATTTGCCTATTTACAGCAAAAATTATTGGAAATATAGACAGTGTAAAGATGACGATATATGCTGGTACAATAAAGTGACAAGCTGGTACAATTCTACCAAGTGCGAGTTAAGTCCCATCGATATGGGGCTGAGACGCCCCAGGGAGTATTAGTGGAAAGGTAGTTACATGTAAAAATAATCGAAAACGACCGGTATTCGTGTCGAATAGTTTTCGGGAGTCACTGAGATGGTCAATGACATTGCTAATATCGTTTTGAGTCCAAGTTTATCTTCCATTGGCATAACGAGGAGAATGAGAAAGCAGGAGAAAAAAGTCCAAAATGACTTAGGTTTCTGTCGAATTCATAAGTTTCGTGATCGATCAGTTGATCGACGACAGGTATCGGTGACATTCAAGTCCAAATCAGTCGAATAGAACGATAAGTAGATAGGTGCTCTAAAGTTTCCGAAAGTTCTTATTTTAAGGGGAGAAAAGGGGATAAAGTCTGTAATTACTTTTGCCACACTGAAATTAATTAACTATTGTTTATGATTGAATCATTGGAAGCCGGCTATACCGTTTGAAGTACATTATAAAAAATAGTACCTACCACAAGCTGCATTTTTATCATATCACTAACTAACTAACTAACTAACTCTATGGCCTATGTTAGCCGGAGGTTCAATGCCGCGTTCACAAGAGCTCTCCACTGACTTCTATCCTTAGCTAACTGCATCCAGTTTCTACTTTGTATTCCAATCTCTGCGAGATCCATCTTAATATTGTCCTCCCATCTGCGCCTAGGTCTTCCTAATGGTCGTTTTCCGATTGGTCTTCCAGTCAAGACTTTGAAAGCGTTTCTACTTTCTTCCATTCTAGCTACATGACCCGCCCACCTAAGCTTCCTAGACTTGACGACCCTAACAATGTTGGGTAGACCATATAAATTATGTAGCTCTTCGTTATGAAGTTTCCGCAAATCCCCATTCCCGTTCCTCTTGGGTCCGAATATTCGTCTCAGGATCTTGTTCTCAAATACTTTCAGTCTATGTTCTTCTCTCAGAGTAATTGACCATGTTTCGCAACCATACAGAACAACAGGCATGATTACCTGTCACTTTGATTAAAAAATGATCATAAGGGAATAAAGAGATACAAAATTTATCCTAAAATAAGTATCTTTGAAGTTTTTATCATTACAATTTACTCATAAGCCATGTTACTCATAATGCTTGTTACTCATAAGGAATGAGCATCTTTGCTCAGAATGAAAAGCAGAGTGTGTGAGAAAGAAATAATAATCAGCCATCACGCAGGTAAAAAGAGATGTTTTTCTATCGTTTCTGAACCAAAAAGATACCAAATGAGTACGTCAGAAATGACCAAATAGGGACGAAAAGGGTACGTCACAAATTACCACAAAGATATCATCAGATACGTCCAATGGGGCGTTTACACTTAGTCGATTTGCGTTCCATTCAGTTGAATTGACGTCACTTTCAACTTATTCGACCGTGTAAACGGGGCTTCAACTTAATCGCTTGTTGATCGAAGGCGACTAATCGACTGGCAACTGAATTGAAAGACGTTCTATTTTCTGTGGTTGAAATAATTGAACACATCCATTGATCTGATTCGGCCTAGTTGCTTCGATTTAGTGGCAAATGCAGCGAGTCGATTTAGTCGTGCGACTAAATCGATTTAGTCATTTGACTAAATCGACCAAGTGTAAACGCCCCATAAGATGACTAAAATCTTACCAAAAAAGTTCGTTCTTTAATGATACCACAATCTTCAGCGTTAAGAGCCTGTCTTACTAAAAATTAATACGAAATTTACCATTTTCTTTTGCTTGATTATTCATCAGTGAAAGGGAAAAAAAAGAAAATTTTTGAGTTTTACGTCCCACGCTTATGCCGGTTAGGCTAAAGGAGACGGTGATGATGAGAGATGAGTAAAATAGTGGAATGAAGAAAGTGGGAGGAAACGGGAGATCCCCGAGAAAACCCACGAGCACGGTGTTTCTCCACTACAAAGTTCACTTGGCGGGGGCTGGGATCGAACCCGAGACCCCAAGCACCAGAGTTGAACGCTCTACCACTTTTTTTTTTTTAAAGTCAACTGACTCACCGAACGTGTTCCAGTAACTTACTTAACTACTTATATCTAATTTTACTTGCTTTACTCATTTTTAACTTGCTTTCTCCATTGACCAAAGCGACAGGAACACGAACACACAAATATCGAGGACAGTTAAAATCACAAAGGCTCTCCCACCGGGAATCGAACCCGGGACCCCGTACACCAAAGGCGCACGTGCTAGCCACTAGACCAGCAGGGGGGGCTACCACTGAGCCACCGCGCCCCCATCAGTGAAAAAAGATAATGAAATGCAAGTTACCACAATCATAGATAATGCTATTCTACAATAGAAAATATGAACCTGAAGAATGTTCAGTGTTGCCAGAGAAACAATTTCCCTAAAATCTAAGTTAAGACAGCGAGTAGAGGAATGAACTCAACTGCATTTGATTACGTATCATGTTGTTTTGGTTTCTTCTGAACTACTTTTTAATTAACGTTATTATTTAGTTTTAATAACTGCATGTTAAAACTATTTTGTTTATTACAAACTAAATACAACTATTATTTAAAAAGGTGTTTACAGGAAATCAAAACAATATGGTTCGTAACCAAATGCAGTTGAGTTTGTTCCTCTACTCGCTGCCTTAACTTAGATTTTAGGGAAATTGTTTTTCTGGCAAACACTGAACATTCGTCAGGTCCATATTTTCTGTTGTAGAATAGCATTATCTATGATTGTGTTAACTTGCATTTCATTATCTCCTTTCACTGATGAATAAACAAGCAAAAGAAAAATGGCAAATTTTGTATTATTTTTAGTAAGGCAGGCTCTTAAGGGTCTTCACTACAGCGATATTAAACTACCGCTAATTTTAGAGTTTTACTGTAACATCTTCAAAATAAATAAAAAACATTCGAAAAGCAAAAACGTAGTGCACTAGACAATACGATTTTGCGTGTGATAGCGTTATCATAACTCATGTATGTGCTTTCGATTTGCAACAGTATATAGATTTAGCAGCATTTTTGTGGGTTCTGTAAATAGCGGCACATTAAAAGCAGATAGGTGATTTGTGGTAAAGGTATCACATGCAAAATCTTATCGTCTAGTTCACTACGTTTCTGGTTTTCGAATATTTTTATTTATTTTGAAAATATTACAGAAAAACTCTAAAAGTAGCGGTAGTTTAATTTCACTGTAGTAAAGACCCTTAACAGAAGATTAAACAAAATTATACACGACATGTTTATATGATTACAGTTAACTTTCCACCAACCAGTCTTATGTAAGTAATTTAAAAATAGAATGCTATTAACCTTGAGGGTTTTGCTCCAGACAGCCCCGCCTTTAAAAAAAAGAACAGCAAAAACCGTCTAGTACGTCATTTTATGGACCATAATAGAAGCAAAAGTTATATTTTTTTTTTCTTTATTTCTTCAGAAATGCTTTAAGCACTATTTCTATCTTCCTGAGCGCTATTAATCATTAAAAATGAATATTGGTTTAAGACTATGAAAAATTGAAAAAGAAAGTTTGGAGTGTAGTATATAATACTTACAAGGCGGGAATCTTTCAGGTAGTCGAAGATCTAAGTAGATGTAGAGAAGAACAAGTCCAATCAAAACACCCCATATCCACAACATTCTTCAACTAATGTTTCCTTGAAATATCTGAAACATACATACAAACTAATATTAACACAAGGAAAGCAAAGACCTATTTTACTAGAAAAAAAAAAAAAACGTAATTTCAACTTGCCCTATAAAAGTCAAAAGTTGTTACCCGTATATAGATATATGCATAGGGTGTTTCAAAACAACACCGACAACGTTTGGGAGGTGATTCCTGACACCAAAATAAGACGAAACGCAAAGACAAACCTGGGTGCACAAATACTCCCTTTCAGAGTTATAGGCTGCCGAAAACATGTGAAAAATGAAGTAACGTTCATTTAATTCACTTAACGAACGAACGTTCATAACATAACGAACGAACAAACGTTCATAACTCCGAAACTATGGGACCAGACATAGTCGAGTCAAGACTTCATTTAGGAAGTAATATGTGCTCTATACAAATATCCAAGTTTCAGAACCCGGCAGTATTTAGGCAACAATTTTTATAGAGGGAGTTGGTGAGTACCTCAAAGTATATGTCCGTGGCCAATCAAACTCTATAAAAATTGTTGCGTGAATAACCTTGGATTCTGAAACATGTATTTTTCGATAGCGCATATATTAGTTCCTCAATGAATTCTTGACCCGTGTATGGTGGGTCCCATAGTTTTGGAGTTATGAATGTCTAAAATTCATTTTTTTCGTGCTTTCGGCAGCCTATAACTCCGAAAAGAAGAGAGAGAGAGAGAGAGAGGAGCGAGGGATCGAGGGATTATTACCAGTCAAACAATTTGAGTAAATCAGGGAATGACTGCCTGCTCAAAGAACGGGCAAGAGGAACAGCGAAGAGCACTTTTTTTTTTTTTACGCTCATATGTTAATATTAGCTGTATGAGCCAAATTACGGACAGAAATTTATGACATCATTTTACGGACTGAAATTACAAACCAAAATGATGTCAGTATTTGGCCGCCTCGAGGTGAATAGTCGCTCGTTGACAACAAGTAGTTATCCAAGTTGATGCAGAGAGGATGCTGAAAGTCTAGAGTACGTTGACCATGTGTCTGAATAACAAGTTGAAAAGGCTTTTGCCTAGCATGTGCTCGAGTAGATATGTGGTACGAGGTTTTGTTTGCATTGGTCACAATACTTTACCTTAGTTCGGCTGTCCTGTCCTCTAGTCAATGTGTGGCCAGCCAGTATTATGCCTACAGCCCTGGTTGTTACCACATAAAGATCTTACTGTACCTCGGTTCGGCTGTCCTGTCTTCTGGTCAATATGTAGCCAGTTTTAGTATTATGGCTACGGACCTGGTTGTTACGTTACCTAAAGATCATTCCTTATATTAACATCTTACCCCATGTGCAAAGTGCCGCCAACTATCATCGGTTCCCTGTTGCCTTTTGTTAGATAGCCGCCGAAATGAAAGAAAAATGACGGTTCGAAGCGGAAGCAAAGCGGCTGCCGTCGTCGTAATGTTAGATGGTAGTTGTCGTTTTTCCGCCAGGTGGTGTTACAGACTTTTCGACGAATGGCCGCTGAATGATTGTGAGAACTCGGTAACGTCCGCTGAGCTAGGATATAAGATCAACAGGTGGCAGCACTATACTCTACAAAACTATTTTCGTGACAGATTACAGCAGAACATGTTGCGTTACTTACTACTTGGCAAACATGTCAAAAATACCGCCTAAAGCTTTGCTCATTGCAAATAATAAACTCCAAAAGTAAAATTCTCACTGACAATTACTAGTTACTTCTGATATGCTTGGAGGGCGATGTCTTTGGTGTTAAATTAGCATACAAGTACCACGCTGAAGTGGTAGTTATTTTGTATTTTAACCATGTATTGGTACATAGGTTTCAGCGCTTAAGTACCAATATGTTGTTGCCAAAACTGAGAGTAGATGATTAAAGCCGGCAGTGAAGAGCCCGTTAATGCTGGTACTGGCGGTTATTAAGCAGCCATGTGGTGGTTTAATGGCGGCACTAGCGTTCCAAAGGAGGAGAAACGGTGAATTCCGTCTTATTACCTCCATGGCGGTAAAATTGCGTCATTCTTGTAATTTCGTAACGGTACCACCGCGTCTAACCGTGTCAGCCTGCCAAATTTTTGGCGACAAACCGCCGCTGTTTGCGGTCGATCCGACTACGTCTTGCATATGGGGTACCTTCGTATATCCAAAAGTCTTCTCAGACAACCTTACTAACTAGAATTCTATATACTTTGCATTTATTTTCCATGTGAACAACTATCCCAGTTATTTCAAACAAGAGATACCTTTGTACGTCGCTCGGTCAATCTATAGTAAAATTTTCCTGTTATTAATTTATGAGATTGTTATGACCAAGAATGGTTTCAGGGGATGGCCCGTAGGGAAACTTCGTATAGCGGGTACAAATTCAGCACCCTCTGTCCCGCCATCCCGACTCATATCTCAGATCGTGTTCAATTTGCTTTTTCAGTATTTTCGAAGTTCTTTCCATCCCCAGCATATATAAATTGTTCCCCAGGAGAAGGAATCTTCTGAAATGATAATGGTTGTGATGCTAAATATAGTTGTGGTATTCGTTTTTATGTAAACGTTTATTTTTGTTCATATAAGTCGACTAAGTTTTATCACAGGAACTATGTAAAACTGTACAACCGCTCCTACAACATTCAAAAAAATGTCAATAGTGTAACCATGTGGTCTATATGAGTTCATTCAGCCGTTTAGGTATGAATGACGTTCTCATGGCATTTACATATCCTCATGATAAATTTTCTAAGATATCCACTAATACAATTATTTTTAACGTATTTTAAATGGCTGAATTAAGACAATCTGCCTTGTCTTGCACTTAATCCTTTCATACATTCATGATATAACAGCAATTACAAGTTAAAATATAAAACACACATAGAACACTGTAACTAAAAAAGAAAATAGAAAAAATTAAAATAGAGAATAAAGTGCAAGGGGAGAATTAGGTGGAGCTGATTACTGGTAATCTGTCTATAGTAGGGTGACCAACCGTCCCGTAAAAACGAGATTGTCCCGTCTTTTCACTACCATTCCCGTTGTCCCGAAAAAATCTCCCGGGACGCCAAAATGTTCTATATTTACATTTGGTACAAAACAAACCTTTCTAATCTCTAAAATTTCCTAATTTATATTATTATTTTACTAAGCTATGTGATTATATTAGAATATGTCTAATGACTGAGGAACGTCATTACGACGTTTGCGATGGTTGATGTGGCGACTGCACTGTTTCTCCTCCCCAGTCGAAGACTCCCACTCCTCAGACAACAGTGCAAGGGGCTGAAAACTTCTGAGAAACAAATCGTCGTCTAAGATTCAACACCTTGTATTTCCAATTTTAGCGAATTTGAGTTTTTGATACCATTAGAATCAGTAGGCTATAGGATGGCCCACAATCTGGTTAAATAGTACACCATTTATCACGACAAATGGCTCTATTATTCCGTCGAAGTAATACAGTGTATAGTAAGGCTGAAGCTAGCTTTTAAACAGTTTTTTGTCTCTCCTGTAAAATCTGTGAAATGTTATTTATGCGGTATTGAATCTCAGACGACGAAATATAACCTTGTTTTTGTTCTCTGTTTTGGGCGATGGAAGATTGAGACGCTGTCATCAGTACAGTACAGTGTTTCCGTGATTTGACTAAGATGTAACGTACTTTCGTTTACGAAAGGGGAATAAAAGTATAAAAGTGAAAGTGAAAAGAAAACTAGTTGTAAGTGAAATAATGTTTAAAATTAAGAAAAAGCAAATAAAGGGAGTTGGAATCCAACGCTGAGAGAAGTTTGTTATAAATTCCACGGTGACAGATTTGATCGCTCCACCCCAAAACTCGATACATGAGTTTAATACAGTAGTTGCCTATGTTTCCGTAGAGTAATGTTATCTTCGGTCAGAGTGAGTCAAGCTTCAAATCAAATAGGACGTGTTGCGGCTGTTTTTATTGTGCGTGTTTATTATGTTACGTTCCGTGCAATCTGCTTGGGCCTACCAAATCAGTGAAACATAGGAACAGACTGAGTTTGCCAAGTTGCAGTAAGTGTCTTTACAATTCTTTTACAAAACAAGAATCAAATGAAGAAAGAAAATCGAGAATTGCTGAGCTAACTCAGGTCTACCATACGATAAGCCACAATCACAGTTTTTGGTCAAATGATTGTAAGAATAAATTAAACAGTCTTATATTGAGTGGCTTGTCAATCGCATCGAAGTTCAGTTCTGTCAGAAAAAAACAATAGGCCCTGATAACTGGTGTTTTAACTCCATTTAGTTTGAAAACTAGCGTTGAAGAGATAAATAAATGCCCCTTTTATGGCATTTTAACAGATGTGAGTAATCATAAAGCTATCAAAATCTTTCGTTTTGTAATTCAGTATTTTGACATAAACGAAAGAGTATTGAAAATTGCTTCCTTGCCCTGTGAAACGTCAGACAAGATACCTTGAACTGTATTGTGAGTTTAAATTTAAAAACAGTTGCGTTGCATTTTGAGATGACAATACAAACACAAATTTTCGTAGTTTGAACAGACAAGGAAAATGTAATGTGTTTAAAAAATTGAAAGTCAATTTACATGGAAATATTGAAAGTGTGGATTGTCCAGCACATGTCGTACATACAAAGTCTTACAGAACTGCTCAGATACAGCTGCTGATAGATTAAGTTGTGACATAGAGAGTATTGTCGTCAAACTCTTCTTCTCTTATTTCTTTGTATACACGGTACGAACAGAGAGGCTAAAAGAATTTTGTGAAATGGTTGACATTGAATTTGCCATTATTTTGTCACGTTCTAAAACTTGTTAGTTATCTTCGATGCCTGCAGTAGAACGAGTTTTAAAATTATTTGATGCTTTAAAGGATTTCTTTTTAAAACGAGGGGGAAAACTCCAAAGATTTTGCTTACGTTTATATATATATATATATAATCCTTTAAGTGAAGCGTACGTATGGTTTATTAATAGCCAGCTTAGTACTTTCCACCACGGAATTAAGAAAATTGAAAAAACGTAAGAAGTATTATGAAGGTCAATGCTGTATTGGAAGGCATGCTTAAAATTATGTCTGAAAGAAAAAAGGAATAATTTTTATCATTTAATGTAAAATCTGTTCTGAAAAGCAACAAGACAAAATCAACTTCAAAAATGAAGTTAATGAGTTTTATAAAACCTGCATTGAATATCTAAGGAAATGGAATATATCGTTCTATATTTTTTCAATGTTCGAATGGATGCTGTTCAAGGACATTCCCAGTTAAGGACAAGTTGAAGATTGTGTTTCTTACTTCAAGGAGAAAGGTATTACAATAAATTATTCTTTGCTTTTCGATCAATTGCTTCGTTGAAGGATTTTATTAGCAATTATATAAAAGAGTGGAGCGAGAAAGATAAAGAAAAAAAAACCACTCCAGTGCCGCGAGAAGTGGGTTTGTTTTTTCAAAACCTATACTAGGTCTGAACAGCACTCTGAATTTTTAAAGATATGCCAATATGTGTTTAAATATTACCCCTGCCCATGATGGTAATACTGAATGAATATTTTCTCTCATGAACATTTAGTGGACAACAGACGAAAGAGACAGGATGGGAGTGGAGATCTTATCTGCAATTCGTCAAGTAATATACAATTTCAAAAGGGACTGCTGTAACTTTTATAACTGTGTATTACAAAAGATGGAAGTTTTAAAGATGGCTAGGACATCAGCTAAGTGTTCTCATGAATCTACCTGATGAAATGAACTCATGTTTTGCATTACTTTATTCTCATGAATATACCTCGTGTTTTTTTTATTTTAATAATTGATATTTTCGTATATTTTAGTAATATATTTTTTATATATTCTTCATATATTTTTAGTAATGTTTTTAAATATTTCATTATTTTCATTTTTTGTTAGCTGCTGATAGTTAAGTACTTATTTGTTATTTAATTGATTCCACAACCTTTTCAATAGGTTTTGAAACGAAAAAAAAGTACAAATTTGCCCTTTTTTGTGAGAGATACAAGAAAAGAGAGAACGGAGAGACTAAAACATATATTTAGCGGAGCAACCTGTCCAAAAATAAAAGATGTCCCGTTTTTTCTAGTTGATGATTTGGTCACCCTAGCCTAAAGGAAATATTGTTTTAATTTTCTTTAAATGGAGAAATATTTCTAAGGAAGAAGTTAGTCATATGAGGCATATGAAGTATTAGACTGTATGATTCAGGGACTTGGACATTATGGAAGTTAGAGAAGAAATATTTAGAGAGCTTCGAAATGTGTTGTTGGAGGAAGATGGAGAAGATGAAATGGACGAAGGAAATGAAATAAACGAAGATATTTTAGAAATAGATAGGAGAGAGGAGAACGCCAGAGGGGAGCAAGGGGGGCAGGCGCCCTCTTTGTGGCTGCTCCTACCTCCCTGACTTGCCCCACCCCACCCCCGACTCCTACATCTTAAAACATTTTAAATATGGTATTTTATACGTCAGTATCATAGCCAATCACATTATCAGATTGTATTATCAATGCATTTACTATGTGGTGGATTACTGCTCAAACATTCTTCTTTGAGCATCTGGGTATTCACGTATATTTCTGTTTTCTAATTTAGCGCTTTTTCCGGTAAATTTTAGTTATAGCTCTTTCTTATGAACACTAAGAATAGGCAACTTTTTTAAAAAAATTATTTAAGAATTGGTTACATTATAGATCCGATTCTTTCTGCCTAGGGAATAAAAGTAGTAGAGTTGATCGACTTGTTTTATTGCATTGGATCAACTTCAATAAGAAATAAAAGACACGTACAACCATTAATTATATGCCTTAAATAATTCGTGCGTATTTATCCAGATTTGAACGTTTCAATTATACATTTTGTTTTATTTAAAGGTTCTATATCTTTTGTGGAACATTATTCTCGATATTCAGTTTTCATAGGATGGACTTATAACAGCTTAATTTGTGAGTACCAAGAGTTTAATTTCTGGAGGAGATAAAAAGTGTTGTGTTTTCCCTTACTGCAAATAATAGTAATAGTAAATGTATAGGATTAAACTGATTAACTCCCAATAAAATGTATTGTCAAAATGCTGATCTTTAGTTAGTAATTGGTCTGTATTAATGTTCCCTTTGTTATTTTGCTTCAAAGCACTGACGTGTCGTCTATCATATTGTCTACCATATTGAGCAGACATGTGCGAGGAGCTGCTGAAAAGTTCATAGCCCAACCCAGAAGTAGTGCGCGTGGAATGAAGAGATTTTACTTATTTTACATTCTCCCCCGAAGTTCAATGCTTCTTTGCATGGTGCTCCGGTTTCTGAAGACCAGTTAATAACTCTGGAGACTGTCCCTCGCATCACTGTTCATAACACTTACGCTTATCCAAAATTGCGTCCTTGAGATTGGGGAATAAGTAATAGTAAGACGAAACTAAATCTGAGGAATAAGGAGGATGATCTAGATATTGAAATCCTAGATCATGTAATGTCAGTTATGTTTTCAGTGTTTGATATACAGTACAGATGCATTCCCCTGAAGAAACAGAATTCATTTTTTCTTTCAGTTTTTCGTGGCATTGCACTTTTAATTTGTCTTTCAGTTTAGGAGTAATGCAGAGATTCTCCATTTAATGTCTGACCTTTGGGCAGGTAGTCTATGAGTAGGACTCCCAGAAGAATGTCGCAAACACTTTTCCAGAGGACTTTTGTTTCCTGAACTTCTTGAGGCGAGGAGAAAATGAGTGCTGTCACTCCATTGACTGTTGCTTCATTTCAGGATCGTAGTGTACAACCATGTTTCCTCCATGGTTTCTATTTCCGACAGAAATTGATGGGCATTGCGGTAAAAATGGTTGAAGACTTCCCTTGATGTCGTCACTCTTTCACTCGTTTGATCTGCTGATAGATTTTTGGGAACCCATTACGACGAAAGCTTACGCATGCCCAAGTCATTATGAATTATGTTACCGATGTGTTCCAGAAAAGTGCCCATAATCTCTGCGACACGTTTTGCTGAAATTCTGCAAATTTCAAGAACAATGTCATGAATTTCATCCACGATTTCGGGGACAGTCATTGCTTTTGGTTAGCCTTGACGTAAAGCATTGTCTGTTGATAAATCACCACGCTTAAAACTGTATCACTTATTTCTTCACCACTGCATATGAAGGAGGAGAGTACCGTCACTGATTTTTTTCATGAATTTACTTCAGTGACTTCCCTTGATGCAACAAAAATTTGATGACAGCTGTGATCTCGACGTTAGTGAAATTTGAAGGTTGCGGGTACATGATGCTCAACAGTAGCGTACGCAGGAATTTATTTCGGGAGGGGTATTTTATAACGCAAACTCAATATGAGGATATTTTATATTAAAATTCCTAAAATTGACCCTAAAATTAGGCTAAATTTACACAAAGGTCGAAATTTCGGAGGGGCCCGGACCTCCAGGACCCACACCCTGCGTACGTCCCTGATGCTCAAGGACTTCCATGTCTTAAATAAATGACGACTACTATCCACCCGCCAAATTAAATTCTTGTTTAGAAAAAAAGGGAAAAGTAAATATTTTCCCCTTTAAGTGGCAATAAGGAATGGGTGTTATTTCTAGTTCCAATTATTCAGTTTAAAATCCATAATAGTAATAAAATTGGTTGTAGGTTCAGTGAACCTTTTGTAGAGATTTGAATGGTGACACGTTTGGACTGGAAAAGAGAACGTTTTTAACCATTTTCGTCATATTCTCGCAATGCAATGAAGTGTAATTAGAGAAAATGTTTTTATGAGTAAACATATTAAAACATATAGTTACTTATGATGACGTTGTATTCGTCCTTTGATTATAAAGAAGTTGTCATTGTAATAATTGTACTACGTGGCTTAATTGAGCTGAGCGAATCAAAGTTCGTATACGCTTATTTTGCGTTTTACTCGGCTTATATACCTTAAAAAATCAAATAGTTGGCGAAATTTCGATTTTGCTGTATTGATGACAAGCTTTGCAAGTAAGCTATCTCGGATTAATCGGATCACAAGGAATATTGATCTAAAGTCTGCATTTGTTTAAATTGAAATTCGCAGTGCATACATGTAGCAACAGAATACATGAGTGTGTTGTTGGTTCCACTAAGGTTTAGGTTTCTAGCTACAGTGTTAAATAATAATTCAACTTTTACGTATTTTTTAAATTGACAAGTAGGCAGGAAATGAGGGGGAGATACGCTGTCAAGTCTACCAGTCCAGCGATAATCTTATTTTATTTTTCACTAATGCTTCGCATTTTCAAAGAATATGAAAGTAACAACTAAACATACTCATCCCTCGATTTTACGGACCTCCATTTAACGAATTTGGGAAGCAACACATAAAATCTGCGGGGAGAAGTCGATGCAGTCTGAATGTCCTGATTTTAAACCGAAAATGTTGCAATTATTATGGGGTTAAGTTCCAA
This sequence comes from Thermobia domestica, assembly GCF_964235325.1. Classification (NCBI taxonomy): domain Eukaryota; kingdom Metazoa; phylum Arthropoda; class Insecta; order Zygentoma; family Lepismatidae; genus Thermobia; species Thermobia domestica. Next base: position 36,927,427 of record NC_137463.1, on the reverse strand, counting down.
AGTTGGGCGTCCGTTTCCAGCATTTTTTTTTTTTTTTAATTTACAGGAAAGATATGGATAATTTGATCGTTTGTGTGCTTGATAATATATGAGTCTCGAAAAATCTGTTTATTTGTTATATATAAGCGGTTATAAACATGGGACTATACGGCAAGCGGAAGGAACTACTTGGCACAAGGTAACCGAACAGTTGCATTGTGGGAAAGAAACGAGCATTTATGTTATCAACATGGCGAATGTACAAGGCCAATGAACTAAAAGTTTTAACATTTGTGAAGCAATACGTTGATAACGAGCAAAATCTTTTAAAAGTTTGTGAAGAGCACGGATTAATGAACCTAATAACAAATTGCAGAAAATGTGGAAAGGAGATAACGTGGCGAAAGCGGACGCCCAACTTCGGAATAAATGCCTTATTGTCTTATAATGTATATTTACAGCGTATTCAGTATTTTATACGGCCAGGTTCGATATCGTGCTTGATGAAAAGTGCATAGTGCTATATTATTCTTTTGCAATGTAATTGTAGATATTTGCCACTGCAAACATTTGTAGTGGATATTACACACTGCAAGAACTTACAGACAATCGGAAACATTTGAACATTCATGCTCCCTTTTTAAACAACTTAAAAATGGAGGAAGCCAATTAAAATGAGGGATGAGAGTGTGTGTGTGTGTATATATATAGGGTGAATTTTGTTACTTCATACTGCAAAATATCTTGAGAAACAACCATTGGCAGGAAACATTTACGAAATAAAAAGTTAATATTTTGCAGGGAGAAATTTGCCAATGCTAAAATTAATCTCCCACTTAATTTCCCACTTACACTGAGAAAAAATTGTAGGTGGCGTACTTAAAAAGGTAGGTTACATGCGTAATTCCGTACAGGAGACGTATAACTGAAAACGCATGTTTTATAATACTTTCTGTATAAGTGTTCCATCTATACGTACTTTCTGTATGAAACAATGTAGGCGGTCAGGATCTCACATACAAGTGGACGTATATAACATATAGCTGACGAAGGAAACATAAGTATATGTATGTGATATACTGAAAACTATTAGATGTCAAACATCCTACAACGGCATGATGTAACATCTAAGGGCAGGGCCTATGTAGCATACGGATAACGTATGCTCCGTACTGATTTCTATAGTAAGCAAGAGGATACCGTATATTTGTACAATATACCGCTGTCCGGAGAACGGATTTTTCTCTGTGTAGGGGTGGACGAGGGAAACTGAAAAATTATATAGGAACACCGCCATTTTAATTACAGACTCGAGCTCTAAGGGAAAAATACGTAAATTTTATTCGAAACAATTTTTCTAACCCTGATAGGTGGTGGTGTAATCTGTTAAATCTAGGTTCACTAAGGTATCTTCAATTTGATTGGTTAGATAATAGTTTAGCGTCTTTCTTAACACCGATGCTATATAAAATGCAGACAGGCCATTTAATGTGGAATTCAAACCACTGTAACGGGTTCAAATGTGAATATCCTTACACCGGGAATCGAATATTTCATACCGGGAATCGAATATTTCATTATTTGTTAGTTGCAAATATTATTTGAAATACGATTAATTTATGATTAATTATATAATATGGAAACAACAATGCAATACATGTTGTACTGTAATGTAAGTCAAGCATCATAAAACTATCATTTTTGGTACGAAAAAATAGTCGCCCCCCCCCAAAAAAAAATTCTCTGTCCCTCCTTTGTGCCCCTAAGAAACTAAAGCTGGCGTGGTCACTGGAAGAGAACGCTTTTAGTCAGCATTGTTTGTGGGAAGCTCAATTGGATTGGAAATATCTTGCGAAGAAATTGTCTTCTTCATACTGCCATAGAGAGAAAGATGGAAGGAAAGCGAGGAATACGAAAAAGAACACAACTAACCGATGATTTCAAAAATAGAACAAATTATGGGAGTTAAAAGAAGAAGCTGAAGATCGAGAAATGAGTAAAGAAATATCTCCAGACCCTGACCAAAAAAAGAAAGAAAGGAAAGAGCTTATTAATCCTAGAACTTTTTAACAGTCAGAATTAATAATAATAATAATAATAATAATAATAATAATAATAATAATAATAATAATAATAATAATAATAATAAAGAAATCCTGACTATATATAAAACTAGATGGACTGACATAAAATAAAAGGCCGGTTGACGTGGAAAGTTCAAATTTGGTATGATTGTAGATTTTCGGGACTAACTCACAGAAACATTGCCAAAATTAAATATTTTTAATTTTTAAAGGGTCTAAAGGGGAAATGAAGAAATTCCCCATGTTATTTAAACGGTCTTATTTTTTTTCTTTTTTTGGACTTAGTAAATCGCCAATAACAAAAATTTTCAACTTTAGAGTGGTCTTATGGGAAGCTGAAAAATCTTTACCATGTTATTTATATGGAACACCTTTTACACTCCAAAATTATTGACCACTACCTGTAGGACTAGCATGATTAAATTTGATATGATTATAGCTTTCCGGGACTAATTCAGAGGAAAATTGCCAAAAGTGAATATTTTTAGTTTTTAAGGGGTCTAAAGGGGGGATGAAGAAATTTCCATATTATTAATGGGCGAATCTTGAGATACAAAACTTATCTTTCAGATAGTTAAAATATGAAAAGAAACTTCAAATTTGGTAGAATTGTGGGTTTAAGGAGTGCGAGGTCGTAGGTCTAGTAATCGCGGAGCTCAGGGGGCGAAGCCCTCAGCTGGGCCAAATTCAGGATATGTTAAGAGCAAATATACGAAACTCACTGTTGATGCAAAGGCTGATACATAAGAGACGCGAGGCCGTAGGTCGAGCTAACGTGGGAGTATAGGAGCGGAGCCCCTAGCCAGCCAAAGGGTAGTCTATATTATAAAATTAAAGGTGACTATGTTTGTGACTCTTTATTTCTTGAACTACAAGATCGATCTAGATCAAATGTTCAACATAGATGAGGTTCAAATCTGGATTGTTTTTTCATCATTTCACTTTGATGGAGCAACGTAGGGAAGGAGGCGGGGATATATATATATATATATATATATATATATATATATATATATATATATATATATATATATATATATATATATATAGTTAGTGCGATCGGAGTTTCACCATTGATCTCAGCGACCGCGAAAACTATAAATTTGACACCTGGTTCGAATTCTTAAAAAAACATTTCGTCTTGGTCTGGGACCTGGACCAAGGTACCCGTAACCGGTTCACTCCCATTCTACCTAATTCCCGTTCTGCCTAAATGCCCTCCAGCACTTTGTAGAAAATATTTTCAATTATCTCCCCTTCCCCTACCCAAGTTAGGGGTCTGACCTTGGATTTAAACAGCATCGGAAGTGTCACTGTTCACCTTAGTCATCCCCAAAACTATGGATTCGACACTAATATAGGTTATTTTCTCCCCCTTCCCCTAAGTTCCACCGTCAAAGTAAAATGATAGAAATCATCAAAGACCCGAACCTCATTTATGTTGAAAATTTGATCGAGATCAGTCGGATGGTTCAAGAGTTATGAAGTAACAATCATAGTTATTTTCATGTATATATATATATATATATATATAACATTTCTATCCATGGGGTCTCAAACTTGTAATATAAATAACAATAAACAAAGGTTCTAATTTGGAGTTCATTTTTCTCGTGACCCCGTGGACAGATAGGTTTAAAAACTGTTTTATTGGATTGAGCATTCTCAAATAACTGTAAAACATGGAATTACAGATGTATTCAAACATGGGGAACTTTCTACCAGTGGCCAGTGGCGGATCTAGAAAATAAAAAGTGGGGGTCCAGCCAGCTCTCAGACTATGATAGGCCGTGTAGAATTCAGACATTTTTACCCGGGGGGAATGTGAACTCTTCGGAGGGAGGTGCTTTTTCTGTATTTTTGCAACAAAGTAGCATACTTAACAATTCCATTCATATGCATATCTTACCTAATATTGAGACTAATTGCGGATAAATATTCAATGTAAGATCATAATTTAAAAAGCAATGGTTTAATTTAATCTAAAACATTAAATAATTAAAAAGACTGACAAAAAATATTTTTAAACTAAACTTCATTTGATATTTACAGTAGTTATTTTTGTTATTATTTCCTTTTTACAGTAGATACTGTTTGCTATTAATGTGGAAATTTGGTAAAGGAAGATTTAAAATAAATATTTTAATTCTCCTAAAACAGACATACCGTACATAGAAATATGTTAACAAAAAGTTATCATTCTTTCTCACATTTCTGACTCTAAATTAAGCGTATTTGCCTTGGCTTCTTCGCTGCATACACATCAATAACTTAGTTCACGAAAACCTCAGTAGGATCTTCGTCACCTTCAATAGCAATCTTTCACTGATATACTGCTATTCTATTGATAAAATATATATCAATCTCAAACTCAGGGGGGGCAACTGTTCCTCCCTGATCCCTCTAAATGACGCCCTATGAATCTCACTCTCTAACTGACTTCAAATTAAAGAAAGGTGTGTTTACTTTAACAATTGTAAAACACAGTTACGTCTGTTACTTCCAATGCGCAAAATAGGATTCAGGTCGTTCTACTTCAAATAACGCAAGAACTGTTCATTTTCAAGAACTAAAATCTACTGACATCAGAGATCATATGGAATGATCGAAGGATCTTAAATATCTTTCTTTTCCTATCTCAATCTGTGCTAGTGCTACCTGCTAATCTAATCTAATATAAATAAAATAAAGAGTTTGTTTGTGTGTTTGTCTGTCTATCTGTTTGTGGCCTGGGGACCAGATGAGTGGACCGAGAGTTACCAAATTTTGGTCAGGGGTACCTTGGCCCAGGCTCCAGATCAAAACGAAGCCCCTTTTTTTAAATTTCGAACCACGGGGATCTCAGGGGGGACGTTTACCGGAACCGGCTTGAGAACCAGACAAATTGACCGAGAGTTACGAAATTTTAGTCACGAATACCTTGGTAAGACTCCAGACGAGAGTTAAACGTTTTTGTCAAAATTCGAACCAGGGTGTTCTCAGGGGGACGTTTACCGGAACATGTAAAAGTAGTAGAAAAGGACCGATATTAGTGTCGAATTCATAGTTTTCGAGGTCGCTGAAACCAATGGTGAAACTCCGATCGCATTAACTACCAAAATCACGCTATTCGGCACCGGGCCGGGGGTCACCGGCTGGTGAGGGGGGATACCGAGACATGTAAATGTAATCAAAAATGATCGATATTAGAGTCAAATCCACAGTTTTTGCGGTCGCTGAGATCAATGGTGACACTTCCATCAGCGATGACTTGCAAATTCAGCTACAATTGTATGTGGGCCGGGGGTCGGCAGAAGGATACCAAGACATGTAAAAAATAGCCCAAAATGGCCGATATTAGTATCAAATCAATAGTTTTCGCAGTCGTTGAAATCAATGGTGAAATTCCGATCGCATTAACTTCCAAATTCACGCTATTCAGCTCCGGGCCGGGGTCACCCGGGGAGTGAGATACCGAGACATATAAAAGTAATCCAAAATGACTGATATTAGTGTCAAATCCATAGTTTTCACGGTTGCTGAAATCAATGGTGTAACTTCCATTAGCGATGACTTGCAAATTTAGTTACAATTGAATGCGGGCCGGGAGTCAGCGGTGGGGAAGATACCGAGACATGGAAAAAATAGCCCAAAATGACCTATATTAGTATCAAATCCATAGTTTTCGCGGTCGCTGAGATCAATGGTGATACTCCCACAGACGTTGACTTCCAAATACAGCCCCTGTGCGAAGCATCGGTATATTCAACTAGTATATAATATAGGGCAAGAGTGTACTACCTACTAAAATATAAGTACTACAAACCTTTCATCAACACCTAACAATTTCATGTTCTACCAAACTCGCTCCTAGCGTTAAGAAACACAGGTTCTATTGACTATTTGGATGTTAGATGCAGGGGCGGATTCAGGACGGACTTCTGGGGGGCGGTGGGTTGTAATACTCTTATTTAGAGCTACTTTTAAGAGCTCCAAACTCTGGTATGAGTTTTGTTTATATATAAAATAAGTAAGTTTCCTCTTCTGGGCGGATCGCCCCGATCTCCCCCTCTGAATCCGACACTGGTTAGATGTTTGGATGTTTAGATGTTAGATGGATCATAGATATTGCATGTTCAATATTTATGTACTGGTAGAATCGGTCTCGTCATTCATATGTATATTGAGAGATCGGATTTTGTTTGCACGTGCACGGAAAGAAATGCAAATATGTGGGTGAATAATTTCTACATTTTGTGAAAGTTTGAGTGTTTCTCAGGGGGTAGATTCCCACGGGTTACCCCCTGAATTCATCCCTGATGGTAAGTTTATCTTGGGTTTGCTATAAAGTTTCAAAACTATACAAATAATAACTTAAAATATTTTTGTTCTTCAAAAAACTGGAGGAGTTTAGGTTCCTGATCCGGGGCTAGAACCGCCACTGCCAGACTCATGAACGTTAGTTCCATATTTTAATTAACTGATTCGATTTTCAGTTTAGATTCCGTTCCAGCAGCGAGGCTATATGAGAGATGACCTTTACCTTAACATGGAATGCCAACTGTATGAACTTCCGCCGGGGAATCGAGCCCGCAGATCTTGTACAAAGCCGCAACGCTTACCGCTTAGAAATGAAGGAGCTCTATATTTCATACAGGAGCGTAAATAAGGGCCCCGCAGACCCAGCATTGCGGGGGAAGCTAAGTCATCAGGGGGCCCCAAGTGGGACGTAGAGAAAGGGCATCACTCCACGCTGTCTGCGGGGTGGCCCCCAAGCCTTTAGTTACGCCACTGATTCCATGTGGTTATACACATAATTCAAGCACAATAATAATAAGTTATATAATAATTAACTTACTTACTTAATCCGTCCTCTGTACTCAAGGGTATTGGAAAGTATACAAGAATTAAAACAAACAATCACAAATATATATACCGCTATCTTCTCAAAACTTCTCGGCACGAAATCTTCGCATTTGCGAAGTTTCCAGCTCGTGATCACACGAAATGGAAAGGAACCTACGTTTAAGAAAACAACAAAGAGGAATCAGTACAAAAACCTCACCGAAAGAAAGACTTTCAATGATTGGTGCAGGCTGCCTCTAAGCGTATGATTAAATGAAGCGGAATGCAGGAGGATAACTAGATGACCTTCAACTATATATACAAAAAAAAAAAAACGTGGGGAAATATATAAAATCAAAATTAAAATTCTACACACATGCTTTACAGTACGAATTTTGGTCCTGTATGTAAAGCACTATTCTTCTCACAGCTGTTTTCAGGAACGAAGGACATTGAGTGGAAGTATCAAGGCTAACTCAACACCTATGATTTTTTTGGTCTGGTGGTTCGAGTATTAGAGCGTTCACCTCTGGTGCACGCGGTAAGCAGTGGCGGATCTGGCCCGGACCGATGGGGCGTAGGCACCTAGGTTTTTCAGTGACAAAAGTAATCTTTTTTTTTTTTTTTTTTTTGAAAATTTATAGTAAATTCATTATATAGGTATCATAGTTTGGGTTCTGGCTGTTCCCCAGTTTTTAGCTTCTAGATCCGCCACTGGCAGTTAGAGTCCATTTCTGTCTTGAAAGGGGGCGCGGGTGGCTCAGTGGTAAAGCGTTCACCTCCGGTGCTTGGGGTCCCTGGTTCGATACCAGCTCGCGCCGTGTGGACTTTGTGCTGGACAAACACCGTGTTCGTGGGTTTTCTCGGGGTTCTCCCGTTTCCTCCCACTTCCTTGATTCCACCATTTCACTCATCTCTCATCATCACCGTCTCCTTTAGCCTAATTGGCATAGCCTTGGGGCGTAAAACTCAAAGATTTCATTTTTTCTGTCTTGAAAATGAGGTGAGAGTCAAGGCAAGATTTTTTTTTTTTTTCTTATCGAGAAGAGGAACACAAAATTTCTCGTCTCGTTTTCGAGTAGAAAATCGAAACTAGACTGGAAATTTCTCAAGTTTCGTGGGCAACACTAGTTCACACACAATTCTTAGAAATGAAATTAAATCTTTGAGTTTAACGTCCCACGATTATGTCCTTTAGGCTAAGATTGATTGATTTTGAGTTTAACGTCCCTTTCAGCAGCAATCCTTTAGGCTAAGGTAGACAATGATGAAAGCAAGCGAATGGTGATGGAAAAATTAGTAGAATGGGAAAGTTGGAGGAAACAGGAGTACCCCGACAAAATCCACAGACACCATGTGGCCCACCACACACTTACTTGGCCGGGGATCGAACTAGAAACCTCACACACAAAAGGTAAACGCACTACCACTGAGCCACCATGACCCCGCACTCATGTCTTAGAACTCAAACATTGTTTTAATGTTACATGAATTATAGTATAAGAACTAAAAATAGATAAAGTAATTATACGAACACAATCAAGAGTATTTATCATCTACACAAATCATTACAAAATATGCTTTAGAAGTGTTTCATACATAAACACAGAGTATTTCAAAAGTCCCTTAACACCCCTTTTAAAATTCGTATGGATGTATTTATATTGAATTTGATGTACGAAATATACGATAGCACAAGAGGCAAACCTTTTAGATAATGGTTCCCGGTCGGCCGCCATCTTGAATTTCATTTTTTTTTATTTCAAACAATAGGTGAGTCATGTGATACATGACCTTAGGCTAGAATTTGCTCAGGATGTCAAATGTGAAATCTAATTTCATGTATCTTAATTTGGTGAAAAGTTATGGACAACGCGAAGTGATGTTTACCTGGGTTACACAGTGTGCTCCACATGTACTCCGTGCTGGAAAACGCGCCTGTGTAGACGCCTCTCCTAATTGCTGTGAAAACGTAGCAGGGTAGCTGGGAAAATTTGCTCATAGATAATCTTGATGACGAGGATCACGAATTTTCACACCACATAATGTGTCCCTAAAGGTAGAAGTCCATTGGAGTGAGGTCTGGTTATCGGGCGGGCCATTCAACTCGCCAACGACGACCATCCATGCCCCCGAAAATTTTTCACCCACGTCTTGACGCACCCGGATGCCAAAGTGGGGAAGCGCATCGTCTTGTTGAAAAAACCGGGAAATATGCCATCTTCCGACAATATCTGATCGTGTAACATCTCCAGGTACCGTTCCGCAGGTAAAGTTTCATGAATGAAAAAAGGACCTATATATCCGCCAACACCATAACCTTGTCTGTACCAAACATTTTGGAGGGATCTGCCTATACGGGGTTCTCAGGCGACCAGTAGCGCATGTTCTGCCAATTCACCTCCCCATTTACGAGCAAGTAGGCTTTATCGGAATGGAGCATCTCCATCGCGAAGTTCGATTTAGTCGTAATTGCTCCATAGTCCACTCGGCGACCTAGAACGTCCTCGGATATGTGTTGCAGCATTTGCATGTTATATGAATGCCGCTTGTACCTCTGCAGCACTCTGTACACTGAACTGGGATTTACATCACATTGCACGGAGAGACGACGTGTGCTCCGCAGTGGTGACATCGAGAAGGAGGCCAGCACTGCCGTAGCTCTTTCGTAGTCCAGCAGTCGTGAACTACTCGGTTTGTTCCCGATCGCGCCTGTTTAAATTTGGTTGATAACTATGCAACTGTAACATGTAACACAGGGTGATGTTATGGATGACGCTGATTGAAATCGGCTGCTACTCCACAGGCACTTTTCCCGCTCCACAGTTTGACTATCTGCATGCGTTCTTCAGTTGTTAACGGCTTAGTTCACCACTGTTCACCATATCTAGTAAATAATAGATAAACATACTCACATTCAAGAAAGTTCTTTATTACCATTCGTAAACGGTATGTTTGGATACTTCAAATCAAACCTACAAAGATTCAACGCCTACACTATTCTCGCTCTAATTTTGCTTACGTATATAAACAGTAGTTTCTAAAATGCGTTGTGGTATCAAGGGACACCAAGTAGGATTCTTTCCGAAGAGGACATAAGATAGATTTGAAGTGAAGCAAGAGGATCAATTCCAAGAGAGACAAAAGACTAATTCCCAGGGGAATAGAAGATCGATTGCTAGGGGAACAAAAGGTCAGTTCCAAGGGGGATAAAAGACTGATGCCAAAGGAGACAAAATACTGACATACAAGCACACAAGACTAACACACACACTTTGATCACGCATGCACATAATATATAATGTAAAACAACGATTATTTACGCACATATCCTTATTAACTTCATTAAACTATAGTACTGTAATATTTAATATAAATGAAGTATATTAAGTATTATAGTGTGTGAAAGCAATTTAGTATGGTTTGATATATGCTTCCAAGAACTGAATACTCTTCGAAAATCTCAGGGGTAAATGCCTCCTTTCATCTCCACTGCTGGTGGCAATTATGATATCTAGTTTCTGAAAGGGAGTGGGTTCGATTTCTGGCTATGAAAAGTCATTAACCAAAGTTCTGTAATCCCTTTTCTTTCCCTTTCGAGGTCATCTACACAGTTAGCACCGTAAGATGGAACTTGTCACAAACTTCATGAGCCACAGGACCGAATGACTCGGGCAGACTTATTACTTAAAGAGACCCGGTGATCAGGACAGATTAGTGACTCAGACAGACTCATGTTCCGGAGAGACTAGGCGATCAGGACAGATCCGGTGACTCGGATAGTCTCATGATCCAGAGAGACCCAGTGATGATGACAAACTCGTTGATTCGAACAGATTCATGATTCAGAGAGACCTGTGGCTCGAACTGACTCATGATCCGGGAAGACCCGGTGACTCGAACATACTTATGATCCGCAGAGACCCGGTGACTCAGACAAACTCATGACCCAGAGAGACCTGGTGACTCCGACAGACATGATCCGAAAAGCCCTGGTGACCAGGACAGACTCATGATCTGGAGGGACCCGATGACTCGGACAGACTCATGATCCAGAGGGACTCGGGAACTCGGACAGACTCATAATCTGGAAAGATCGAGTGTCCATGAGAGACCGGTGCTCCTGACAGACGCATGATCCGAAAAGACCCGGTGACTCGGACAGACCCATGATCCAGAGAGAGAAAAAGAAAAGCTTGTTATCTCTTACAATTTTTGCTCTATAACGATAAACATTGAAATCTTAAATAGTTGATTTCTACCATTTCCTCTTTGAATAGGGTGTTAATGGATTCAAAATTGAAAGAAACCCTTACCGTTTTTACTCTATGAAAATCAATGTTTAAACTGGAAGTAATAGTACATTTCAACCATTTTCGATTTCCGCAGAATATTGTAGGTGGTGATGGTATGTTCTCCTAAAACGCTGAATTGATTGAAAACAAAACAAAAAAAAACTTGTCAAATCTATCAGCGTTTCTATTCTAAGGTGATAAGCATTGAAACCGGATATGGTTTACTTTTACCACTTTCGGTTTGAATAGAGAATTAACGGAGGAAATTGAACCTACTCTTGGGACGCCGAATCGATTATAAAACAGCGTTTCCCGGTAGCATTTTTTGTTCTGTGGAAACCGCAAGACTAGTAAATGTCAACCAATTCCGGTTTTCGCATAATGTTGTGGATGGTAATAATATGTTCTCTTGAGACACTGATGCGATTGCAGAAAACCTATCTAACCGATTGCTATATGTTACACTTTTTTGTTGTATAGCTATAAACGTAGAAAGCGAAAATAGTTGATTTCTACCACTTCCGGTTTGAATAGAGGATTAACTTACGATATAAAATCTATTCTTGCGACTCTGAATGGATTGCGAAAAAGACACTTCTCGATTATCTTTTATAATTTTCACTCTATGGAAATAAGTATTGAAACCGGAAGTACTAGTAAATTTCACAAAATTAATTTCAACCACTTCCGATTTGAATAGAGAGGTAACGTGCGAAACGCAACCTATTCTCGGGACGCTGAATCGATTGTAAAAAGCCACTTCCCGATATCTCTTACCTTTTTTTTTTTATGTTTATGATTTTATGTAATATGACGTGTGTCCTCTTTCAGTTTTGAGAACCATCCCTATTATTTTAATTGAAATCAATTAAGGATAGAAAGGTTATTTTCCCATTGTTACCCATTTGCTTCGTTCGGTTTTTCTGTTCCCACCACATCTAATAAAATTGCAGTTAAGATCCCGGACTTTTCCCCTGGAGATGTCCATCCGACGTCACCCGTTATCCAAAAAGAAGTGGAATTATAACAATGCATTAAGTGAAACAATTTTTAAATGCTTGCTTTTATGACACAACCGCATTAAACTCCGCATTTCCAAATTTTCAATTTTCTACAATGCATACATATATACATATATACCAAAATAGTGTTCCAGTGCAGCTTCCTGATGTTTGGATTTACCCTCTCCTCGGGAGAGATATTGTGGTAAAGAGCTTAGCTAGGGTGACTGGTTCGGGAATTGAACACAGACTTCCCCCGTTGCCAATAACTTCATATTGTAAGGAAACTTGCAGATGAAATAGACATGCTAAGAATATAAAATGTTCCTATTTTGCTATGAAAATGTTAATAGGGTTAATTATTTCAAATAATAAAGGGTGTCCCAAAAGTAGTTACTCACTTGTTGTTAGGTGCGGTAGGTTAAGCTGTATGATTGATGTTGTCCCACATAGCACACTACGTCCCTGGGATGTCCCATTTTGATCCCAATCTTCCCATTCGGTTTCCGGGATTATCGGGACAATGAGAAGACATCCCATGGGCGTCCTGCATGGGACATCCTGAAGGATTACCATGTAGGATGTCCACGGGACGTCCCAGATGGAACGGGAGGTCTGAGGGAAAACTAATAGACATCCTTCGTGGTCCCGTTGAATATCCCGTATCTCCGGATATCAGCGGACATCTGGATCTCCCGCGGAAATCCTGTGGATGTCCCGGGAGCACATTCGGATAATCCCGGGATGTCCCGTCGTCCGTTGCAGGGTCAGTCTCGGACATCCTGTGGACGTACTTGTGCTATGTGGGGTTTGTTTGTTTCCTTTTTTTTTTTTTTTTTTTTGTGGTGTAATGGTGCTTTTTTTCCTTCTTGTGGTGGCAGCAAGACGGTGTTCCACTACACTGCCCAGATTGTTCGTGACTTTTTGCACAACACCTTCCCCGGGCGATGGATTGATCGTCAGCGATTGTCCAGTGCAGTGGCCGACACGTCACTAGACCTCACCCGTCCCGACTTCTTCCTATGGAATATTTGAAGGACAAGATTTATGCAAGATGCATAAGCAGTGTTGCGGAATCAATGGCCCGAATCACAGAGGAATTCAACAACATTCCCATTCAGATATGTCGAGGTGCGTGCAGAAATGTGCGTTTCTGGATGCAGGTATGCATCGATGTTAATGGCCGCCAGGTGGACCTCCAAATAAAGAATAGCGATTAGATACTGTAGAGCACTTGTTTTTTACATCATTCCTCTGTATCTACAATTTTGTTTCATGCCATTCTTGTTTATAATAAAAATGTACTAATCACTGAAAAGGTGAGTCACTACTTCTGGTACACCATATATAAATATATATATATATATATATATATATATATATATATATATATATATATATATATATATATATATATATATATATATATATATATATATATATCATTTTGGGAAGGAAAGAAGAAGGGCGGCAAATCAACGTATCACCATAAACTTCGTTACTGCTGATTGAAAAGAGTATTCGTGTTATTTTTCAGTGGAGATTTCCATTAAAATATGGATTTAATATTTAAATCCCCCCCTCCAAAAAACACAAATGTAACTCCGATATAAAATGTCCATTAAAATATTTCTTCAGAAGACTTTTCAATATTAGGAAATATCAAAGAAAGAAATATCATCCGAATTCTCTCCCAAGGACAAACAATGCAATTTTATTGGTCCATGTCACAGGTGTGTCCCCGCAGTCACGTCTGCTTTTCACCACCATAGATAGTGTACGTAACTGTACAATTATATCTGTATACGATATTACAGACAATGGATATCTACATAGTTAGGGAAGAAAGATTTCTGAAAATTGATATTTTGCAATGTCGATTACTGTGGAGCTTAAATAAATGCAGAAAACACGAAGAATACTAAAGAATACTAAAGGAGTATTGGGTTCCTTATCCACACCAAAAACTTCTCATAATGAGAAAGAATGGGCTGAACTGAAAGGCAAGAAGTAAGCCTTCACTGCTGGTCCAGTGAACGTGATCCCGGGTTCAATTCAAGTTAGAAGAACACAAAAAATTAATTTCATCATTATTCACTTTATAATCTGTTTCGTTAAGCCTAAAAGGCATAAGTTTGAAACTTTAAACTTCTTTTTTTACTATGTAAGTAAACTAGTTACCTATGTGTAGAATTTGTTCAAATACAACCTCAAATACGTTATTATTTGATTTGCGATCTTATTTATTTCGAATCTCTGTAGGAGCTGGCTCAGAAGTTGAGCATTCACCTCGATGCATGGGGTGCCTGGTTCGAACCCAGCTCGCGTTAAGTAAGCTATGTGGTGGACACATACTGTGTTTGTGGGTTTTTCCGGGGCTTTCTCGTTTATTCCCACGTTCTTCATTCCACCATTTCATCAAATCTTATCGTCTCCTTTAGCTTGCATGGCATAATCATGGGACGTAAATTCAAAAGATTTCATTTGATTTTTTCTAATCTCGGATACAGCAATGACCTATTTAGTGGGGCTATCGGACTGAAGCCCCCCCTGAAATAAATTTGTTAGTTTTTCGCATTCCGCGTGCAACAATACGTAATCTTTCTTACCATTTCTAAGAATTTCATTGACTTTCCATTTTCTTATGCTTTTTGTTCAGAAATAATACTGTATTTGCCAAATTTCATTCCATGTAAGAAATGCGTTATTTTTTCTTTCTTTCATCCATTCCACTCTTCGGTTTCTTTTTCTTAGTTGTTACTTTCTTTCGTTTCTCCTACCATATTTTCGACCGTTGTTCTGATTCACATTGGCCATCTTCAGTAACACCAAAACTAAGAGGAACTGATAAGCGAAACTGGTGCTCCACACTAACTTGCACGGATATCAACATAACGGGACTTTAGTTATTGGAATATTTACATCGTTTAGTTATAAAGAAAGGTAAATGTTTGAATTAAAGAAAATCTAGAGAGGAGAATAAGTAGCCCGGGAAATTAGGTAGGCCAAGAGGATGCTTTCTTTTTCTTATATGAATAGAATGAAAGATTAGATTCACTGCTAAAATTTTGTGTGTATCATATCACTTAAGATATCACATCATATCACAATTCTTGCCATTAAAACTTCAGTCAGTATATTTCAACTTCAACTTGTCTCAATATTTTCTTTCAGGTAAAAACGTACACAGATAAAACTGAATATTTCCATTTTTTTCTAAAATTAAATCAGTTGAGATGAAATGAGATTACAATATTCAACGTGTGTTTGCAAGAGCATAATTTCTGATTTGCCTGGAGAAGAGGGATAAGATTTTCCAGCGATATACGAGTTTCCCTTTCTTTTTCTAGTATATTAGTAGTCAAGCGATTAAAATATATTTAATTTTCAAACTCATTCCCTCCCTGCTTTCCCGCGTTGTGCATAGCCCCCTGAAACAAAATCATATTTGCTTAATTCGTGAATTAGCTTGATTTCAAGAGACTTTACAATATAAAATTTACATATATTTTATTCTAAAAATTTGCTGGGTGTCAAAGAAGAATAATGAATTTGAGCTGACAAGGAAAGAGATGGAGATTATATATCGAAGTGGAAGATGGTTTATATACCAATAGAAAGCACCAATGACGCCTATTACGAAACGATAATAATTTTTTCCGTATGCATATACTGTGCGAATTATACGAATATAAAGGGTGTCCAAAAAATCCATTTCCACCCCTAGCAATTGCAAACGATGAGACAGATGCCAAAACAGAAAAACACGCGTTTGATCATTTTAAAAATACAACGATTCAAAGCAAAAAATGTTGTCCTAGGGCCACCCGCAGGGTCCCAGGCAGGGTCCAACTGAAAAATTGCAAAAGATAAGTGGGTCAAGTAGCATATCGTTCGAAATCTGTTGGGAAATGAAAGAAGACGGAACAAGTCTCGACTCTCTAAATTACCTAATGCAAAATTGCAGCCGGTCAAAATGTCAGCAAAAACGTCATTGTAAAGTCTATGGCCACCCCCAAAAAATCTGAAAAGGTGTGACAGATATCGAAACAGGAAAACATGTGTGTCATATTTTCAAAAGTACAATGACTGAAAGTAAAAACATTTGTCCGAGGGTCCCAAACAGGGTTTTACTCAAAATTTTCAAATGGCAAGATAAGTCAAGTAGCATATCGTTGGAAAACTGTTGGGAAATGGAAGAAGAAGGAACAAGTCTCGACTCTCTAAATTACCCTGTTTAAAATGGTGGCCGGTCATAATGTACATCTTCATTTCGATTCTCCGAGCGCTTTCACTTTCATTTAGAAATCGGCACTTGTTGTCATTACGAAACATTTTCACGTATTCACTGTTCCTGGTGCAAGAGTTTTCTTTTGTTTCTTTGTTTGTTGGAATCATTTTATAATTGATAATCCAAACAACGAGCATAAGTACCACTACTGTACGATCATAAACATAAGTAGAGGTAAGAGTCTATATTTTTCTAATGGCTCCAACCCTACTTATTTATGTTTGTGGTTGTACACTCCGCATCAAAAAAATTGCGACAGCTAACGCCGTGTAGTTAGGCCACCCAATATACACCTTCTTATCCCATAATCATGTCAGGTATCCCATAATCATGCCATACTCTCTCTCCTCCTTTCTTGTCTCTCATACGAAAATTAGCTAACACCATGAGCGCAATTCTTATTTCAAACTACACATGTATTAGCTTTGATAAAATAAAATAACAAAACCGAGACGAAACAAGATTCATAGGTTGATGTAGATAGAAACTGAAACACACAATGAAAACTTGAAACCAAGAAAATAACCTAAGATTATAAAGTATCCAACAGTAATATAAAAATAACGTTTGTTTTTACATAATTTTCAGAACTATTTGAATATATAGAGGATGCTTTAAACATTCATTATGTCAGTTTCATAATGGATAGCATACTCAATTTCCGATAGAACTGTATATCTTCAAGACACATCTAGGGTAATGTCAAAAGATTAACACACATGCTTTGTTTCCTCGTGATTCGATTGCAAGTTCGGTAGTGTTCATTGGACGTACTGAACTAAAATACATTATCATATACCCATTAGATAGAGTTGGCCATATCCTCTATTTCAGACTACTAATGCAAACTGAACAAAAATCAAAATCAAAACAAAGAAACAAAATGGAAAGAAAATGAGAGAAAGAAAGACAAAATTGAAGAGTACTATTTCACTGCTAAATTTCTATCAGAAATACCCTATATTAAAAGTCCAAACTGTATCATAATGAAAAGTTACAAATGCTCGAAAGGAAAAGTTTATGTTCCTCATAGATGTAGCATGTTTCAAATTTCAACGTGAATAAAACACATTAAATTATAGGATAGAAACAAATTTTGCGTCGAACTAGAATAAATAAAATTTGGTTTTCAAATACCCAAAGAGGTTACAATTTTCTAGTCTTTTCCGAAGATGTATCTGTTCTGAACTCCCAACATTCATTTCATCTCTTTCAGATATAACGTAATATGCACAGGTAAAATGAAAACGCTAAGAGCTCAAACGGATCATGGTGTCAGTCGGATGATGTAGAGCACCACTGGGTCGAGGATTCAAATCCGTAGTGATCCCGTAATTCGACTGAGACTCGATAACCCAGAGGATAAAAAAGAGATTTTACTTATTTCCTTGCATTTAAACAGTATTTCTTTCAGAGATGATCAGGACAGGGGATGTTATACCAAGAGCACGAAAAACACGACACCGAAGCTTCCTGTTAATTAGGTTCTCCAGACCAGGTATATTGAGCTCTTGCTCCGTTTTAACTTTGGAACATGAAGTGTGTGTGTGTGTGTGTTTAAGAGAGGGGGAGAAGTGAAAGATGCAAAGACAGGATAGGGAAACGTCAAGAAAGAAAGAGAGGGAAACGAAAATAAGTATGAAACATACCTATCATTCCAGTGTATGATGTAGAATGCACACACTGTTTACTTGAATTATCGTCAGTGATGCCTTGTAAGTTCTCCATCACAAGATGAATCTCTGTTTGCAGCCATTATATTATGCGAAAAAATCATACTACCTGATGGGGAATCGAAGCAAGGTTTTAAAGTTGGAAGTCTGATACTTTACCACTACACCACCGATTGTTTTATAAAAACTTGGTTTAACAAATGGTGTAGTGTTTCTTTCTGAGAACGATAAAATGAAAAGTATATACTGCAGATAAATGATGTCTTTGGAATGACCTCGTCATTCCCTTGCCCTTTCCCAACCAACATTCGTAAATCGTTTCTATCATGATACAAGTGTTTGCTTCCACATTCTCCCGTATTGTTTGTCCACTATAATAAGTCGGTTCTTCACAATCACTTTGTTAAAATTTAACCTTTGGCGTGAACAGGATTTGAACCTAAGTTAGATAGCTATATTTCTTACAAGGCCATTACTTTACCCCTACACTATCTTTTTTTTTTTTTTTTTTTTTGAAAATCTTTATTAACAGTTCTATCACATGTACATTGGACAGTTATAAAAGCAATACAAGAGCGAGTTGATTAAAAAAAAACTGGTTACAAATCTGAAAAGTTTACAGAATTGTTATGGAGCTAAGACAACAAAATAATTTGCGAAGTGTTGTTTATACTGCACATTCATTTGCTGCAAATGGTACCTTAAATAAGACAAATACACATCGACATGATATGGTCGATGTGTGGTGAGCACATAAAGAAGCGTATATGCAGCGAGCCAGACCACGCAGTTATTTTTTGCTTTAGGAAAATAGTTAAAATCTGGATATATTAGAACATCAGTAGCAGTAATATGCGATGGTGAAGAATGACAAATCTTACTTATGAGTGTACTAAATTTGGTCCATATATGTTGAATCTCTGTACAGTATTGGAAGCGATGCTCAAGAGTATCTATATTATGACAGTAGTCACACAGATTACAAGACACTATACCAAGCTGATATAGTCTGTCTCGCGTTTCGTATTTATTATTAACGATAAAATACCAAAGAGATCGTTGCTGGGTAGTTAAAAAGGGAGCATTAATATTTTGCCAAATATAATTCCAATGAAGTTGTGGTTCTTTCAATTGAATGTGGGGCGTGACGATATGTTGCGTTCTAAGATAATGTCGGTAGAGTGCTTTGACAGGCATTAACTCAATTTGTGCTCGTTCAATTAATGCATAAGCGATATCTAAGACGGGTTCACACAAGTGTGGGAATTTAATTCCCCAAGGAAAAATATGAATCGGAGCTACAAGGTCAATGCAACCGAAACATGCGGAGAGAACAGATGACGACACACTGACCCTATCGTTCGTAAACAATTCAATGCTTCTTTTCAGCAGTAGTGATTTTGCCTGGAGGGCTATGTTTACATAAGCTACGCCACCCTGAGCTGGTAAAAGCTCAAGTTGATCACGTGCAATTCTCAACAGCTTGTGTTTCCACTGAAAGAACAAAGTGTGACTGTTGAGGAATTTATATGTTTTTGTGGGAAGAGGGAAAATCTGACAGAAATACCACAAAAGACTCAATGCTTTTTGTTTGAGAAATGAATTCCTACTGATCAGGTTCATATTGCGAGGCTTATGCTGTATTAGATGACCACGTATTTTGTTTGCAATTATGTCAGAATTGTAGTGAATGGTTTGTTTGGTGTTATTGAACCATTCAATACCTAGGATTTTAACTGAGTCAGCAATCGTATAGTGCGAACTGTATGTAGTCCGGTATTCGGGGTGTATACATAGTAGTTTTGTTTTGTCTTTATTTAAAATCGCTCCAGAAATTTGTTGATATCTGTGTAAAAGGCTCTGAATATCTTCTAAGGTAGAAATACTGTTAACATAGAAATGAACGTCATCAAGATAACTTGCGACAGAAATGGAAGCTTGATATACTTGTATGCCAGTGAGTCTGGTTTGTGCCGCGTATATGAGAGGTGCAACCGAGAAACTGAATAAAAGGCTCGACATGCTATCACCTTGAAGAATACCATTACAGAAAGGAACGACACAACTGAGACTACCATTGAGTTTTAATTTAGTTGTCCTGTTATGATATACTCCTTGGAGCATGGACAAAAAGGCGCCATTGAAACCAAATTTTTGTAGAACTTTAAAAAGATACTCGTGTGATACCCTATCAAAAGCTTTCGAGAAATCGGTAGATAAAATAGCAACGGGCGTAGGAGAGGCAGTCTCATGATAGGCTATAAAATCTCTTATGTTAGCTAAGGCTTCATGAATTAAAGCTTGTTGCCCATGTCCATATTGACAGGAACTTAATAACTCTCCCACATATTGTTTCATACGAAGCGCGAGACATCGTGTTAAAATTTTTAAGTCCGCACTTAAAAGGCTGATAGGACGATAATTGTCTATGAAGTTAGAGTTAGGCAGTTTAGGGATTAATACAGTAATACCCGTGGATAGAGATTCCCCTAAGGTACAGGTATCTCGATATTCATTGAAGAGGTCCGTAAGAAACGGGGCAAGAATATCAATGAAAGTAATATAAAATTCTAATGGTAAAGAGTCAATACCAGTAGATTTACCACGTTTCCCTAATTGAATTGATCTCTTGACTTCATCAAGTGTGAAGGGACTCTTGAGATACTCTTGAGCATTTACATCTAGGTTTAGAGGAATAAAGTCCAAAAAAGATTCATCTTCATTATGTACATTAGGTTTTGTATACAATTGTTTATAATACTGAACAAATTGGGGAAGTACCTGCGAACCTTCATAAATTTGGCCATCCTTGCCCTTAATAGAAGAAATTAACTTTCGTTTGCCTCTGAGTCGTTCTTTGTGAATTTGTACGATGTTAGCTTGTTCCGTGTCATCGGCCTGGACAAGTTTGCTTCTAACAAAAAAACCGCGCATGCGTTGTTTATGCAATGACAATAAATGCGCTTTGATTTCTTGAATTTGAGGCCTGACCGGACGGCCTCGTAATTGTTCTTGCATGTATTCTTTGAGAAGACTAGAGTAATAGTTGTATTGAGTATTGTATGCCTGGGTCCGTTGAATACAATATTGTTTACTTATGGATCGAAATCTAGGTTTAATTCGCTTGTCCCAAAAATACATAAGTTTGCCCTGATAGCGTGATATTAACGGAAACAAGATCCGCCATTCCTCTCGAATTAAATGCTGATACTCAGGGTCCATAAGTATAGAGGTGTTAAAATACCAAAGAGGACTACTTCTCAAAAATTTGGATACTGGTAGGGTTATTCTCATAATCAGAGCATAGTGATCACTGAAACAAACAGGTTCAAGCTTAATATTGCGCACTTGTGCAACAAGTGAGCGGCTTATATAAAAACGGTCCAAGCGACTAGATGATTGTGAAGTATGAAATGAGTGACCCGGTTCAGCGGGTCGAAAATGACGCCACACATCCACTAAATCATACGTATTTACTATGCGCTGGAGTTCGGGAGAAAAGTTAAAGTTCGGAGTCTGGTCAATGGGTTGTAAAACGGAATTAAAATCTCCACCTAATATACAAGGGTGAGTACCATTAAATAGAGCCTGAGCAAGGTCAGTGTTGAAGAAATCTTGGCGCTCTCTCTTGTTATGAGAACCAGAGGGGACATAAATATTACATAATTTGATGCGTTCAAGCATACCAAGGGAGATTCGTTCATTTGGGTAATCATTAATTGTCTTAAAAGCTAGATCACTACGATAGATAATTGCTGTACCTAGCCCATTCTCTGTAAAACGAGAATAGCATGTATGATTGGAAAGAGAACCATATTCTGGAAGGGCCACTTCTTGAGCGAACAACACATCAATATCTGCTTTGTAAATAAAATCTCTTAACGCTTCTTGTTTAACAGGAGAAGTAAATCCATTTAGGTTAATGGTGGCAAAACTAAAACTATACATAAACAAAAAGAAAGTGAAACGAAGTGGTAAACACTGCATAAAGGGCTGAAAATGATACCACAATAATACAAAGAAGATAATTATAAATCTTCCCCAACAGGGGTACCAGCTTTCAACTTTTTCAAGGTGGCCCGTGTTCGTGCACCTGAAACAGGTGTAACATCTGAAGAGCGACCTCCTTTAGAAGTTTTTGAAACTCCAGTAACAGTTGCCTTTAATTTGGAAAGTTTACGTTTTTCATATACAGGGGCACTAAGATCGGATTCACTGGCGGAATCACTTGTGAGTGATTGCACATTCCGGTCACGGGTGGTATTCGAGTCGGCTACCAATGGCACAACAGACTGATTATCGTGGTCCATGGGAGCACTAGAATCCATTTGTAAATCCTTTACTGACTGTTGGTCACCTACCTGAGCTAGTTGTCCTTCCTTGAGAATTTCTTGGGCCTTGCATTCAGGAGTAGACTGAGGTACTGCAGTAGATTCCAGAGGGGCAATAACTTCCGGGTCAGTAGTACGATCTTCTTCCATTGGTAGGTCGGGGTGAATGACGGGATCGTGGGATGTTTCAGGTGCTGGAACGTCAGGACTTGAAGAAATACCAGGGTGAGCAGAAGTGAGCAGAGGAAATTCCGTATAGTTATCAGTATGCAGAGACACCTTTTCATGTGGGAGATTATACGGGGTACGAAGCGGTGGCAGTGGAGAACTGCGAACTGGCGGGTGAACTTTGAAGGGCGGACCTTTTTTCCGGGGGCATTCTTGAACAAAATGGTCCTGTGAATTGCACAACGCGCAAGTTTGGATTTGACCGGAATAACTACAAAAGAGGCGCAAACCACACACAGTAATAAATGAAGGAATATTTTGTTTAACCTTCATTTTAATTAATTTACGTCCAGTACGGGTGACATAGACATGATCCGCAGAATACTGTTCGTCTAGGATTGACTGTATTTCACCATACTGAGAAAACACTCGTGTTAACTGTTGATTACTAAGTTCCATGGGGCACAAAGACACCTTAACGACGGTAATACTGTTGTCAGCGAGATCGATAGGAAGTAAATGTTCCTTGTCACTATCGGTGAGTAGAAGATAGAATTCGTTCACACAGAACCTTGTTGACTAACTTAATATACAGTTGTTTCTTTATATAGTCCAGTTCAATGCTGTGTATTTGATCTATGGTTAATTTAAACGTGTTTCGGATCCATTCATGGACAAAAATTGTAGAAGGCTTTTGACTTACTTGACCAAAATTTATACGTAAGGTATTTTCACGTAAACAACTCATGTCGAAATTTCGTCGTAGAACGACCACAAAATCACTCGAAGAAATAAATATATGAAGAGCTAGAAGACACTAATAAATTCAATATCCCACTAAGATAATTGCACAGTATACAAACTTAAATTGACTCGTCGTGTGTTACAACACTAACAGCGAGCGAGAGACGATGTGAATAGCACGAAGTCTCACGAACGTATGATAAATGATGTCTTTGGAATGACCTCGTCATTCCCTTGCCCTTTCCCAACCAACATTCGTAAATCGTTTCTATCATGATACAAGTGTTTGCTTCCACATTCTCCCGTATTGTTTGTCCACTATAATAAGTCGGTTCTTCACAATCACTTTGTTAAGATTTAACCTTTGGCGTGAACAGGATTTGAACCTAAGTTAGATAGCTATATTTCTTACAAGGCCATTACTTTACCCCTACACTATCAGACCACCTTAAATTTCAAGCCAAATATTACTTACCTTAGTCCTGATCTTTAGAACGAACCAAAGTGCACAACGAAATTCATTTATTCGACGGCGTACAGAGAAATTAATGCCAACTAAAAAAGGAAAACATACAATCCAGGAGAAAATAGAGAAATAAAACATATTTTGCAGTAATTTCGCCGTGCAAGTTCAAAAGTACGTGAATAATAATAATAATAATAATAATAATAATAATAATAATAATAATAATAATAATAATAATAATGTTTGAAATATGTTTATTGGAAGCAAACTACATTACAGCCACGGCTGCCCCGAAGAAAGAAAGAAAAATGTTTTTACAAGCATAGGGCGCATACAAAAATAGATGAAATGGATAAAATATTAGTTCAAAAAATAACATAAAACATGCAGTATCTGTTACAAACTGGAAAAAACAAAAATGACAATAGCAAAAAAATAGGCATAATTAACATGCATATAGAAAAGGTATGCCATATCGGAAAAGTATACAGTGTAAAATTCAAAAATAGATTATTGACCATGTAGTTGTAACAGTTTACAAAATATTAAAAGAAAGAAAAATGTTCAAAAAGACACTATGTAGTTGTTACTACAAATTGAAAATAAATATTTCTAAGTTAAACACATCAAGTAAAATACAGTGATTCATAAAGCTAGTAATAACGACGAAAATAAAATAAGCATAAAAATACATATGACACAAATAAAGATCCATGACAAAGATTTTTTTAAAAAAAATGCAGTATACGTAGTAAGGAATGAATTAAGCATTGAAGAAAAGAAAAGATAATAGGAAAATAAAAGACGAGAGAATAATTAAAAAACCTAGCAAAAGGTAAAATGATTCTTGAAATGGCACCTTACAAACTTTATAGAATGACCTCCAGAAATATAATAAAAATAAGAAACAAACATGTGCATCTGTTCAGATTCAAAAAAGGTTCTTACAATTTGATTTTTAATATATATATATATATATATATATATATATATATATATATATATATATATATATATATATACAACAAATCCATACAGTATTTAGTGAAAGTACAAAACAAAATTAAGACAATCAGTTGCAAGCCTAAAAATATTGAGACGTTTCATAGTTTATTTTAAAAAAATTTAAAAAAATAATTCACGCACCTTCTTAAAACTCTTATGAAACAAGTCAAGAACCGGGAAAAGTTATTAGCTGTTTCTATACTTTTACAGATTGAAGACCTAGTTAGATATTTAATAATAAACGGAACGAATTTCCTAATGTTTCTGTAAGGAATTTTTAAAGAGAAAAAGTTCTCCAGAACAAAATCACCATGCAGAATAACATGAAAAAAATTCAACTCAGAGCCGACGCCTGTCAGACAGAAGGGTATGATTAAGATCCACCCTTATGTCTGACCGTATATCGTTATTATACCCTGACGTCTGACCGTTATTATTATTATTATTATTATTATTATTATTATTATTATTATTATTATTATTATTATTATTATTATTATTATTACCCGCTTCGTTGGGTTAAATTGAGAAAAAATAGTAATATGTTCCGTTACTCAGCCACTGTTTAGTATTACTAAAGCGCTCTTTCATATCGGTCATTTTCGATGTGTTTTATATATCTCTTCCCCACCCTATGTTGTGGGGCACGGCATCTGCAGCGTCATTGTTCATCTCAGCGAGCCAGAAAACTATGAATTCGACACTGGTATTGGTTATTTTGATCATTTTTATATGTCTCCTCCTGCTCTAAGTTGCGGGGCTGAATTTGATATTTTAAACAGAACCAGATGTGTCACTGTTAATCTGAGCGACTCTAAAAATTATAGATTCGCCACTAATACGGGTCATTTTTCGTTCTTTTTTAAATGTCGCTTGCCCTCCCCATCTCTTAAGTTACAACGTCAGTGATATGAGAGAAACCATCTCAGGTTCGAACCTCATCTAGGTTGAAAATTTTATCGAGATTTGTTTGGTGGTTCAAGAGTAATTAAGTTTTATTTATTTTTATATATTTCACTCTCCCATTCTCTTCCCCAAGTTCTCCCGTGAAACTGAAATGATAAAAATTATCTCAGGTCCGAACCTCACCTATATTAAAAATTTGATCGAGATTGATCCTTTGTTTCTTTTTAACTCATTCCTCCCCCAACCCCTAAGTTATATCGTCAAAGTAAATAAATAAATAAATATCATCTTAGGCCCGAACCTCATTTATGTTGAAAATTTAATTGAGATCGATCGGGTGGTTCAAGTGTGATGAAGTCACAAAGACAGTCACTTTCATTTTCATTTTTTTACATATATCTCCCTCTCTCCGTCCCCCACGTTCCACCGTCAAACTGAAATGATAAAAGTCGTTCCAGATCCGAAACTTATCTATCTTCAAACTTTGATAGAGATCGATCTGGTGGTTCTAGAGTTATTACGTTTTATTCATTTTTATATATCAAACCTCCTCCCCTCCTCCTAACCCTAAGTTATACCATTAAAATGAAATAATAAAAAAGCTTCCCAGGCCCGAACCTTATCAATGTTGAAAATTTGATCGAGATCGGTTGGATGGGTCAAGATATTAGGAGCCACAAACATAGTTACTTTCAGTTTTATAGTATAGGTTATTATTATTATTATTATTATTATTATTATTATTATTATTATTATTATTATTATTATTATTATTATTATTTGCGTACTTTTGAACTTGCACGGCGAAATTACTCCAAAATATGCTTTATTTCTCTATTTTGTCCTGGATTGTATGTTTTTCCTTTATTAGTGAACACTAATTTCTCTGTAGGCTGTCGAATAAATGAATTTCGTTGTACACTTTGGTGCAAATAACGTTTAAGGAAGAAGACGGTTCGCCCAAAGATCAGGGCTAAAGTAAGTAATATTTGGCTTCTAATTTTAGGTGGCACGATAGCCTAGGGGCAAAGTAATGGCCTTGTAACTAATACAGCTATCTAACAAAGGTTCAAATCCTGTTCACGCAAAGCTTAAACTTTTACAAAGTGATTATGAAGAATCGACTTATCATACTGGACAAACAATACGGGAGAATGTGGAAGCAAACACTTGTATCATGATAGAAACGATTTACGAATGTTGGTTGGGAAAGGACAAGGGAATGACGAGGTCATTCCAAAGACATCATTTATCTGCAGTATATACTTTTCATTTTATTGTTATCGGAAAGAAACACTACACCATTTGTTAAACCAAGTTTTGATAAAAACAATCGGTGGTGTAGTGGTAAATGTTGGTGGTGTAGTGGACTTCCGACTGGAAAATGTTGGTTCGATTCCCCATCAGGTAGTATGATTTTTTCGTATAAAATAATGGCTGAAAACAGAGATTCATCTTGTGATGGAGAACTTACAAAGCATCACTGACGAAATTCAAATAAACAGTATGTGAATTCTACATCATACACTGGAATGATAGGTATGTTTCATACTTATTTTCGTCCCCCTCTCTTTCTTTCTTGACGTTTTCCTATCCTGTCTTTGCATCTTTCACTTTTCCCCCTCTCTTAAACACACACACGCACTTCGTGTTCCAAAGTTAAAACGGAGCAAGAGCTCAATATACCTGGTCTGGAGAATCTAATTAACCGAGAACTTCGGCGTCGTGTTTTTCGTGCTCTTGGTATAACATTCCCAGTCCTGGTCACCTCTGACAGAAATACTGTTTAAATGCAAGGGAATAAGTAAAATCTCTTTTTTATCCTCTGGGTTATCGAGTTTCAGTCGAATTACGGGGTCACTACGGATTTGAATCCTCGACCCAGTGGTGCTCTGCAGCATCCGACTGACACACTGATCCGTTTGAGCAAATTAGTTTACATCCGGAAAAGATGAAATAAATATTGGGATTTCGGAACAGATACATCTTCGGAAAAGACTAGAAAATTGTAACCTCTTTGGGTATTTGGAAACCAAATTTTATTTATTCTAGCTCGACGCAAAATTTGTTTCTATCCTATAATTTAATGTGTTTTATTCACGTTGAAATTTGAAACATGCTACATCTATGAGGAACATAAACTTTTCCTTTCGAACATTTGTAACTTTTCATTATGATACAGTTTGGACTTTTAATATAGGGTTTTTCTGATAGGAATTTAGCAGTGAAATAGCACTCTTCAATTTTCTCTTTCCTTCTTCCTTATTCTTTTCTTTTCTTTTTCTTTCTTTTTTTCTTTTTTTTTTTGTTCAGTTTGCATTAGTAGTCTGAAATGGAGGATATGACCAACGCTATCTAATGGGTGTATGATAATGTATTTTGAATTAGTACGTCCAATGAACACTATCGAATTTGCAATCGAACCACGAGGAAACAAAGCATATGTGTTAAACTTTTGACATTATCCTAGATGTGTCTCGGAGATATACAGTTCTACCGGAAATTGAGTATGCTATCCATTATGAAACTGACATAATGAATGTTTAAAGCATCCTCTATATATTCGAATAGTTCTTTAAAAACATGTAAAAACATACTAACGTTATTTCTATATTACTATTGGATTTTTGGAAACGGAACTTTATAATGTTAGGTTATTTTCTTACTACGTTTGAAGTCCACAATTTTATCTGTTTTCCTTTTTCTTCTTGTTCTCTCTGCTCTCTCTCTCTCTTGGCCTCATTTTTGATTCTATGTGTAATAGACATCCATTGGTTTCAAGCTTTTATTGTGTGTTTCAGTTTCTATCTACATCAACCTATGAATCTTGTTTCGTCTCGGTTTTGTTATTTCATTTTATCGAAGCTAATACATGTGTAGTTTGAAATAAGAATTGCACTCATGTTGTTAGCTAATTTTAGTATGGGAGAGAAGAAAGGAGGAGAGAGAGGAGGTCTCTTTACCTGACACGACTATGGGATAAGAAGGTGTATATTGGGTGCCCTAACTGCACGGCTGTAGCTGTCGCAATTTTTTTGATGCAGAGTGTACATTATACGTTAACTAGTCAGTTCTATACTCAAAGATGTCAAATGTTATTTCTTTTCCTTTCTTTATTTCTTAATTTGCTATTATTTTATTATATTGTTTTTATTTATTTAGACATTACTGGGCCCTAAGAGTAGAATTTCACAGTATTGGCATTTCTTTTATTTCTCTTGAGTACAAGAATTGAAATGAAAATAACCTAGAACCCGGCTACAGAAAGAAGAACTAAAACGCAAGATGTTTACAGTGTAGAGATGCAAAAAACCGGCTTTTTTGAATCGATGGTTTTTCTCACATAAAAAGCCGGCTTTTTTGGGAAAAAAACGAGAATTTTGGAAATTTGGGCTTTTTTCATTTTCATGATTTTTCTATCTAAATAGCTTTCTTATAGTATATTCTATACTTAGATAAGAATTCCATGACCTAAATGCCATATTTCGCTCTAAAATTCACCATCAAGATGGATGGAGCACATGTTTTACGAATTAAAGCTAACATGAAGAATGTAGTATTTGAGGGCAATTTTAGAGGCTATTTAACTTTATTTTAACTTTTGAGTTATCGATATTTTTTCTTCTCGATATCATTTCAGTTTGTCATCTGTTTCATTTCTAAGAGCTTAGTACTATAGCTTCTAACGCAGAAGTTAAACTTACGTTTTTCTATATATCCGTCAAAGCGTACGTTTTTCAATATATCCGTCTAACCGTACTTCCACATTTCTGTTATACTGTAGCCGTCCAACGATTTAGCAATAATTTTCCGGATACAACCTTGAATACTAATTTATACAAATAATCAGTAGCGGATTTGGAAACGTACTTTGGGATGGGTTTCTCTCATTGTTTCATTTTCTAAAATCTCCTAATTTTATTTGGGAGGAGCTTGAAGTTTATGAGTACAGGCATAACTAATACTGTATTTCGTTTCGTTTATATATTTAGCGATAATCTTCCGGATACAACCTTGAAGATCATTTTATACTGAGAATCAGTGGCGGATTTAGAAAAGTATTTTGGGAGGGTGTTTTCATACTAATGTTTAGTTTTTCTAAACATTCGTAATTTTTATTTGACGGCAGCTTAAAGTTTATGAGTAAAGGCATAACTAATAGATATTTCGTTTGTTTTAGACATTCCGTAATTTTGGGGAACAGGCTTCAGTCCGAAAGACCGCCCCCCCTAACTCTCGCAAAACCGTCACTGCTGGTAATTAGTAATAATAACGATTTAAAAACAATAAGAAATGAAGTCAGCCAACTCACAGTATACGCACTATTTCCACTTCACAGATGAATGAAAAAATACTTTGTCAGAATGGTCGAATGCTGGGTTGAATTCCGGACTTCTCGATAGAAGCGCAAAAGCTCCAGTCAATCATGTTTGTTGTGCAGTTGTATTTATCTTAACTTAAATATATTCCGTAGTCCTTTTTTTTTGTGTGTGTGTGTGTTGGTGGGGTGGGGAGAGTTCCATAATTATATGAAGGGTGTGAGCCAAGAACATGGTAACTAACAAATTTTCAATTGCTGAGTTACGCAGCATCAGATAGGCAGCAACGCATACCGCTTCGTTTAATCCCTCATGTATAGACTTATGTGAAAAATCAGCTTTCCGACTTTCAAAATGGATTGTGCAGCAGAAAATTTCTAATTTCTTAAAATAGTAAAATTATGGGTTACCATGTTCTTATCTCACACCCTTCATGTTCAAACCCTCTTGTTAAAAATACAGAAAACTTGAGGACTGAATAAACCGTGATGATGCTTATATAAAACTGTAGAATTTCAAGAATATACAAAACCAAAAGCTCTAGGTGTGCAGCCTTTAAGTGTATCATATAAATCTAAGTATTTTTCTTATGTTTTATTTTAATTTTATTTTGTTCCAAAAAGAGGGTATGCAATATTTTGAAGTAAAAATACTACATAGAATTTTGCTACTTATTTGAGTATTTTTTAAAAAGAAGTATTTACTTTAGGGTTGGCTGGTTTACACCAGCTGTTTTTCTTCTTTTAAAAAATAAACAACTGGTTTAAACCGAAAAAAAATAAAAGGTACGAAAAATGCGAATCGTGTGAACTTCATGGTGACGTTTCCATACATCAAACCATCTGCATTAGTTTTATTTCCTTTTCACCTTTTAATCAAGGTGTCCCATGTTCAATTCTCGGTCGAACCACAACCCTTCTTTCATGCGTAAACAAAGTAGCGGTTCGGATGTCACTTTAAGCGAAAGTCTTCTCCTTGATAACCTCGGTATTACGTAAGGATGTTAAGCCTGAACATACGAAACGAAACTAAATTGTATATTTCTGCATGCCTGAATGCCTGTTGTTTTATAAAGAAGCCAAGGTTGCTTAAATATACTGATATAAAATGACAAAATTGATCGATTGCCTACGTAGCTTCCAACACTAGCTTGGATTGTACTTTCAATGATATGTACGCACTAAATTTGTAATTTAATACCTCAGTACTGATAATGATACGTTGACCTTTAAATTTTACATGCAAAGCAATAACAGGATTTTTTCCGTTATTATTTTACATTTAGAGTAATGACGGGATTTTCCCGATGGCTAGGGCGGGAGTTTCTCAATTTAAGAAATTTACTGACCGGACTTCTTTAAGCTTATGTGACCTCTTCCAGCATAACCCCGTTGTTGCATAATAACACCAAGGCGAAACAAACTTATTTCTGTCAATATGTAATATAAATACATAAAGCAAAATATCTAAACCCAAAAAACCTGGTTTAAACCAAAAAAGCCTAGTTTAAACTCCCCCCCAAAAAACGGGTTTTTGGCATTTTCAAAAACAACCATGGCTCTTGCCAACCCTGCTTACTTTTGTATGTAGGAGGTTAAAAAATCTTATTATATACATTGGTTAATCCTTTGGAATTCATAATGTAAATATGTTGAGAAGTAAAACTGTTTGAAATATCTTCTCGAAATTCATGGTTTATTTTCGAGGTTTTATATTATTATCGGCATCAACAATTAATTAAATGACTTTTTCTGTTGTAGAGAAGCGAAACAAAATTTGGTTTATGAATTTAAAGCAGAATTTTCAAAAAAGCCCAAAATTTCCCAAGCAAAAAAGCGAAGCAGAAAAAACCGAGTTTTTTTCCAAAAAAGCCGGTTTCTTTCCGAGCCCTTGCATCTCTATTACAGTGTTACCATAGAGCGTCCAGGCTCGTTCCATCTGCTTTAATTTAGCTACAGCTTTCAAACGATATACTACTTGACCCCTCTAGCATTTTGAAAATTTTGAGTAGAACCCCGTCCGAGACTCTGTGGAGGACCATGGAACAAATAATTTTACTTTCAATCATCGGACTTTTGAAATGATGACACACGTGTTTTCCTGTTTCGACATCTGTCTCACCGTTTCAGGTTTTTTGGGGGTGGCCATAGACTTTACAATGTTTTTGCTGGCATTTTCAACGGAGACCATTTTACACATGGTAATTTTTGAGACTCGAGACTTGTTCCGTCTTCTTTCATTTCCCAATAGCTTTCCAACGATATGCTACTTGACCTGCCTTACCAAAATTTGAAAAATTTGAGTAGGGCCCCGTCTAGGACCGTGCTAAAGACCCTGGAACAAAAATTTTTACTTTCAATCATTATACTTTTGAAAATATGACACACATGTTTTCCTGTTTTGACCTCTGTCTCACCTTTTCAGATTTTTTTAGGTGGCCATAGACTTTATAATTATGTTTTTGCTGACATTTTGACCGGCTGCAATTCTGCACAGGGTAAATCTAGAGAAGTAGGTTAGACTGCATATATGTCCTAAATGTGTTGCCAACCCCTAAAATAAAATTATCTGTTTTTGTACTATTTTATTAAAATTTTACTAATTTTATCCTATTTTATGGTACAAATTATGGTGATTTTATACAATTTATGGTGATTTTATGATAATATTATACTGTTTTTGGTGATTTTAATCATATTTTTGCCATATTTATAGTAATTTTCAGTGTTGCCATACAACAAAAAATTATTGTAAAATATTTTTGATAATATACTTTGATATCTAAGTTGGTAACCCTTGATGGAAACACACAAATGGTTGAGAATACAAAGTTAACTTCCTAAGCCTCTAAAGAAACTTGTTCCTTCCCTTTCTTGTCCTTCCCTCAAGCGGTGAAGAGCAGGTGAATGAACTTGAAGGAACTACCTGGAAAGGGAGGGAGGAAGGAGACACAGGTGCATGAAAGAATGCTGGGAATTCCTTCGTTCACGGAGTAGAAGTGGGACCAACATCTCGTAGTAGTCTTTCCAGTTTTATGAGGGGGTGGGGTAAGACAAGGTTACTGTTTACAATAGGCCTTTGTATTCAGGAATGTCGTTTACCCTTGAGGGTTCACGTACGCAGGTAGGAACAATGGATGCCGCAGATGTGTGTATATGTAATAAATTAGGGTCATTGACATGCCGGCTTCCTTTATCCTTTGTGACAGAGAA
This sequence comes from Thermobia domestica, assembly GCF_964235325.1. Taxonomy (NCBI): domain Eukaryota; kingdom Metazoa; phylum Arthropoda; class Insecta; order Zygentoma; family Lepismatidae; genus Thermobia; species Thermobia domestica. The sequence continues at coordinate 36,894,129 of NC_137463.1, read as the reverse complement.
GTAGTTGGAGTGCGTACGTGACTGGATGCATGTACACAGAAGGAATTGTTTAGAGAGCGCAGCTGTATGTTAATTTTTTTATTCAGGACAGGAATGTCGTTGGAGTGACTACGTTACTGGATGCACGTACGCAAGGGTTGAATGTTTTGATAGATGAAATTTTGATAATGGGTGGAAAGGTAAAATATTTCAATTATTGTAGGGAGGCCTCTTAACAGATAGTTGAAAGAACAAAGTGTCCTTGTTGTGTTGTAGTATTGGTTATTGATATTTTTATTGATAGGTAGATAAAATATTTATATTATGTCTAGAGACCATATTGATTGATTAGAGTATGAAAATCTAATCAAGTATGTTAATTTGTATTAATTTATGTTTAAATTTGCATGAATTATAAGCCGTTTTTGGATCTTAGGAGATAGGAGAATATAGCCTGGTAAGAGGTAGTTCTTTCTGTTCTAACTTGTTTGAGCTTTGAGGCAGGAGGTGGAGCTTGTTAACTTGTATAGAAAGACTCCAGCAAATGAAAAACCAGACTTGGAGAATGGATTTACAACTTTTTATTCCAACCCAAAACTTGTAGGAACCAATAATAAAAGGAAAGAGGAGGGACTAGGCAAGAACGAAGAACGAATGATAATTTGATTCCCATTGCTTGAAGGAGGTCCTTTACTGCTTAAAGATCCCTTTTCAATTGGCCTGTCCCCTGTCAACCAGCTTGTTTTATGATCCTGCCACTCGAGGATAAGGAAGATCGTCCCTTCCTTACCTGAGTTTATTTTTATTGCAGGGTGCAATAAACCTACTACCTGCCTTTAGGTTTATGAGGGGTACAATAAAATCTTTACCTGACCAGAGTCTTCTTTCCCTCTTTGCAACCAAACAAGATTTCTTTAAAATATTTTGCATAAATTAGATTAATGAATTAATTCTTCATGAATATTAATTAGTTGGTAATGAAAGGGTTAGAAAGAATGATTTTTTCGTATTTAGCGTTTATTTAGCGGTATATTATGATATGTATCGTATAGATTAGTATATATTGTACACACATACCCAGATATTGTGGGAGGAAACGGAGAGAACTCTAAGAAAAGTATCTTATGAATTTATATGGTCTTTTCACTGAATGATATGGGATTTTATTGATCTTTTAATGATGTTTGGGTGTACGAAACACAACTGAATCACAAATGACGTATGTATATAAGTACTTTTTGGTAATGGACGTATGTATACGTGTTATTGCTGATATGTGGACAGGTGCATGCATATTATGTTTTGTACCCATGTAAGTGTTTTATCATCACCTTTAACGTAATGTAGGGTTGCATAACTTCTTCCTTGGTGACATGTTTGGTGAATGCAAACACCTGAAGTGTTTTTATTGTATTAATATTGGATTGCATTGTAGCCTTATATATAGTGACTCTTTATGCATGTAACTTTTCTTCAACGTAATGTAGGGTTCTTTGGGGCATGCTAGCTGAAGGCAAACACCTGAAGTGTTTGTATTGTATTAATATTGATTTGTATTGTAGACTTATATATAGTGACTTTTTGCGTATGTAAGTGTTTTAATCTTACCTCTAACGTAATGTTGGGTTCCATAAGTTCTACTATTGGTATAATGATGGACGAATAGCTTCTACCTTATCGATTGTACTGTAGACATATATTGTGCCTCATTATACATGTAACCGTGCCCTGACTGGATTGTTAGGACCTCTTATGATGATTCTAATGATGGCTTGCATAACCTTAACTTTTTGTTTGTTTTGTATGGTTATATATTGTGATGCTTGACGTATGTAACTGATTTAACCATGTCTTAAATGTATAGTTGAGATATATATTATGACTTTTTACGTATGTAAGTGCTTGCTAGACATATTCTAGTTGTATTTCAACCACATATGATAACATTTTTAATTTGCAAATAATTTATTTGTACATTCTTGTAGAAGACATTATGATGTCATCAGGGTTTGCAGTACATAATGATTTATTGTATGCTGTCACATAAATAACCTTATATGAATCATATGTATTCTTTTCCTTTATCTTATATAGAATACCATATTTATTTATAAGATACCAATATTTTGTATAAAGGTTTGAACGTCACATAAAGTATTATTAAACCATGTAAAACTGATCGGTAATTACTTGATATGACACAGTATATGTATTCTTCCTTTATCTTATATAGAATACACATACTTCTTAATATACCTATTATTGGGTGTATAAAATAAAACATGAATTTGAAATTTGTGTTATTTGTTTATTAGCATTAATTCTTGTTCTACAGTAGCAGGCTATGTTATTGATTAGAGATATTTATATATATATATATATATATATATTTAGGTGATTGATATATTTATAAGTATTCAATATAATAAATAATTATGTATTTGCAATTGTATATTTCCGTATTTACAATATTGATATTTTTAATTGTACATTTTCAATATTGATGTTTTCATTTATATATTTGAATATTTACATATTTACATATTTACAATATACTATTTACATATTTACAATATTTACATTATTTACAATACAATATTTACATATTTACAATATTTACAATATTTACATTATTTAAAATAACAATATACTATTTACATATACACATATATACACGTAGGGAAGTGCCAATTGACGAGTGCTGTGAAAATATTTATGAAATTTGTTTCTGTCTGAGATTATTATGATTATGTCACTATGTTAGGACATATTTAACATAACATAACACATATACAAATATTTATCAAACACTTATACCAATAATATCAATTATTCGACACACATATTACTTTGATACCCGTACGGCAACGTTCTAAACTCGGTCATACTGTGAGGATCAAGTCGTCGTCTTTTATTTTCAACCTTTTGATGTGTCTTAGTTTCAGGCCTGGACACTATGACAAACCCCGGCGTTCGAACAATCCTCCCTGGATTGTTTAACTGTTTACTGTCAACTTTATCGTGAATTAGATTATAAAAATGATCAAAATTAATTTCTTCCCGCGTACGATGATTTAAAGTTATTCCCCTAATTTTAAATACATAATCTACATTGTCCGTCCCAACCTCTTTTAAACGGTACGCATAATTCTTTGGCCCTATTCCTATAAATGCATTAATTTCCCACCCTTCAGGAACTTCGTTAGTTAGTTCACCCAGGTAGGAACCCAAAGAAAGCGGAGGTTTTTCATTACGTGGCTGTACAAACATAATACTATCGGTGTCGCAGTACAACACACGGTCAGGCCCTACTGTTGTTAATAATTCATAAAGTTTTAGACGCGCCCATGAGGTGATGAACGCGGCAAGGACAACATTAGAGAACTTCCATGGTTTGTTTTTGTTCTCAATGTTTTTATACGTTACAATGAGATGCCGCTCTCCAATAGGTAATACAGTTTGCACATCGTATTGTGGTGCCCACAGATAAGTCAAAAAATTTTCCGGAGTATCGACAATTACCGATTGCGATAAATCCGTTCGCTGTCCCCATTTTCCATATAGCGAATTGAGGAATATTTTAGAAATATACCTCAATCCCGGGTTTTTCCTTATATTATTATAATTTAATTTAATGCCTTCATGGGCATAATAGTCTGCAATATATTTTTGCTGGTCTTCTTCGGTTTTGCAAGAAGCAGGAAATCCCGAAGATACTTGCTTCATTTGAAGAAAGGAATTCACATAGTCTTCAAACAGACCATTTGAATTATCCTCCTCGCCGCCAATCAGGTTAAATTCCCAGATTTCAATTACTTGCAGAATTTTGTATCCCAGCTGTAAAGCTACATGGAGTTCAGGGGTACAGTATGTGGCCGTTAAGGCACGCTCGGAATTGCTATGCGCGCAAATGTCAATACTTTTTTCCATACACGTACGGCACAATCCAAACAAAAGATGCCCATTACATGCATATGGTAACACCGGAAAATACAAATCATTAGGGGGTAAAACAGTGCATTTTACTAACCCATGAATACTTTCCACTTTTGGAAAGTCTGGCCCCTTGTATATTTTTGGCTTACCTACAGGCATTGGTTTACGTGACATCACCCAAGGGTATAACGATGTTACATCATAATATGCCACGGTTTCTACGCTGGTACATTCGTACAAAGCATTAAAGCATTCTGTACGACCACCATGAAAACTATCCTTTGGTATTAGATGATCAACAAGATCCTTACAGTGAGTTTGAATAAACTCCTGCATGGACTTATCAGTCTTCACCCAATGATCCCATTCGCATTCCCACATTTGAACAACATTAAGATTTAATTTTTTCAGGAATGCTATTTTCGTGGTGGTTTTTTCATAACGGTCTTGTAAGGATGTACCTTGCTTAGAGGTGGAATCCAAAGACACGTGTCGAAGTGTAGGATAGCAGGTTAAACACCCGTGGAAGAAACATCCATGAAATTCGAAAACTGTATTCGTTCGAGGTTCAAAACCATCAACCTTATACCTCCCAAATCGTTTTTCCAATCCATTCCCGGAATGTTGGATTTTATTACCCCTGGTACGTTCTAAATACCGTAACCAGTACATTGCCTTAAGGCTTTGTCGGTCACGATGATCGAACCAATAGGGTGGAATAATTGGAATAATTTCTTTAGGCAAATATAAGATACGATAGGTCAGTATGGCCAAACTAGCAATAGTAGGTGCGACGATAAAACATTGAATGCCATTCGTTTTTTCCTCAATTAAGTTTGAAAATATAATTACAGCTTCTGCTAAAATTTTGACATCATTTCGACAATACTCCACCATCTCCTTTTGGAGATCATACTCCTCGCCACTAGCAGCACGTTCTTGGTGCCAGGCGATTAGTTGCTGTCTTTCTTCCGTGTTTCTCGAGTCAGGATCAAAATATTCAAGAGCGGGAACCGGACCTACATAATTTTGATTTTCCAAAGTGTTAAATAGATATGGGAAATCTCCCTTTTTCAAATTTCCAGATAGACCTAACGTTTTCGGGAGTTTTGATAATTTTACTCCCATATACAAATACGTGTCACGGAAGTAAATCTTTTGTCCTAAACGCATTTCAACAATTTTTTTGCCCTGACATTATTACTTCAGGTGTATGATGATGGGTCATTATCAAAGTTTTAGCACAGAACTGCATATCATAATTACTCCCATTATGAGAAAGCACAATGATTTTTTTAAACATTGGTCGAGTTATTAATACATGATTAACAAATCCATCAATGTCTTGGAAATCAAACGAACGAAACCCATTTTTATCTCCGCATACAAAGCAAGGATCATCCAGCTTTGCGTCCTTACACTTGTAACAGGCATGAATACAATTTACGAAATTCACGTGTGTTCTTGTTCTCCCTGTTCATTTTTAGGAAGTAACATTGTTTCTACATCAAAGATGATGTATAAAAAGGCCTCTACATGTTGCAAAGTAGCAGCCTGAACAAAACAAATGTGGTCATCGTTCACATACGTATAACACGTTTTACAATAACGTTCACCGCATTCGTGTTCAGACTTACGACCTCGCATGTCAACCATATCACCACATTGGACACAAATTTTCTTCGTTTCGCATAAAGTCTTTCCGCGAGCAATCACCGTTTTATGATTGGCAAAACATTCTTCTGAAGAAAACAGTCTGCGACAATCACTACATTCGCGTTTAATATCATTATTAGTTTTAGAAACATTGTGATACTTCTCACACATCCTACATTTAAAGTTACACTTATGATCTTCTGTATGATAATATCCTTCTAAACAATACTGACAATACCCATTTTTGTTCAATAGGGTTCTAATGTTTGTAATTAATTCATAATGTCCTTCAGTATACAAAATGAAAATTTTCTTTGATGCATGTATTCCAGGATAAATTACAGTGTAGTTTCGAGTCGATCGGTTCTTTTCGTAAATAACAATTTGGTAATGAGGCATTACCTTATTTTGGAACTTTTTCACATCCTCAATAGTACATCCATCACGGATTTCAATGTCAACTTTAGCACTGACACACAAATCCTTTGCTTGTTTCAACAATCGTTTAGGATGATTTTTTAATTCGTACATTTGAGTCCGCCGACGATCAGCTTTGGCCTTCCCAAGCACAATACTCTTGGGAAGACAATACACATCCTTTTCTATTGGGATAGTACACTGTTCCAGGTGTGTTACAAGACTGCTATATTTTGCTGAACCCATACTTCGGCCCCTACCTTTACGTGAATCAACAACATGAATTTTGAAAGTTACTTTATCACCAAATAAATAATTTTCATTACTATTTAAAACATTTTCAATACTCTGAAACAAAACCTCGTGACTTAATTCTGACTTTTGACGCCATGATATGTATATTAGCTTTTTGATCGTGGAAGCAGAACTTTCTATTGTCATGCCAACGTACATGTGTTCGTCGACCTCGTTTAACGTATGGTCCTTTACAAATTCAAATAATGAATGAATGTATTTTTCAGGGTCATAAATCCCATTAGTGCGCATACGTTCAATGGTAACTTCCTTTCCTGTTAGTCCAAAATAAGTATAATGTTTGGTTGTACTATTAACAATACGAAAATATTCATCCGTTCCAGCACCATACATTACAGGTTCTGGTGCAGAATTATTGCTACGCTCAGGAAGGATACCAAGAAACTCATTGGACTCATTTGTAATTAAACCGGATGTTTTCCCTGAAGACACAAGTTCCATAAACTTTTCACGAGCTAAATTCCTCGTATTATCTTGGCGAAAGAAGCCTATATGATATAAATCAATAATATCTTTTGCAGACTTACATTTCTCCAAAACAACATGAGGATTACAGCCAAAATGCATGAACAATGCTTGCAATAGCTTGGAATAAGCTTCATTGCTTACCCTTGCACCCGTAGCATGGCATTGCGTCAACACTTCCCATGTAAATAAAACGTCGTTTGGATTTTCATATCCACGCGCTTCTTGTGCTGCCAGCATGGTACAAATCACATTACGGCCATCCATTGTATCACTGTTTAAGTAAAATACCCACGTTTTAGTTTTCAATTACTATTTGTTAGAACACTATAATTACTTCTTATTTATCAAAGGTGCACTTAAAAGTTTTTTGAAATTACAATGTCACCAACTCCTCTTGAAAATGATAATGTCCCGCAACTTTTACAGTATAACGACGATTCAGCTGAAAGTTTATCGGCAATTGCATTAATACTTTCCGATAACTATACTGATAAAATTCCCGTATGGTAAATCCTTAACTACTTTCCAGTAATTGTAATTTATAATCTAGTGTATAAATATTCTTCAAGTTAATTGATTCAAATTACGTAAAACCAGGAAACGTCTTCAGCATACAACTTCTTCTTTTATACTAATTTGTGATGCCTCTGTTATATACATGCAGACTATTTGATATATTTCACTACGTTTTTTTCTCGAAAATGACAAACTCTTGTACCTTTTTCAGTATAGAGATGATGCAGTTAAAAGTTTATTGACAAATCTTCCGATAACTGTAAATGTCAATGTCCCGTAATTTTTTATCTAGCTGTTGTGTGTTTACAATTGCAACTCGTAGTGTTCAATCAGAAACGTCTTCACTGCAGCAGTACTTCTTCTAAAGTGAAGCAGCGCCGATTTCGCACTCCTTATATAGATGCAAAACGTACTCTCGTCCCCAGACGCATTCAGTTTGTAATCTCGCACCCAGGTGCATTTAGTTTGTAATCTCGTACGCAGGCTCATTTATTTTATAGTTTCGTACACAGATACTTTGAAATGTAAATGCTTTTTCTAAATTAGTATTAGTAATATTACGGACAGTGTTAATTATATTACATTATAATAAGCACAAACTAATTTCATGATCATTACATAACTTATAAATATCCTGCAACACTGAATGAATCAACTTGTATTTTGACGGATCATTTGTATAGTATACATTCTAGAACAGCTAAGCTGTGAACTTGTAAATAATTCGCTTCATATTGAAACTGAACAATTTTTGATTGTAATCTTATAAATGGTATTTTGACGGATCGCTTCATATCTTTTCCGCAACATTTCTAATAGAAACTCGTTAACTTTTGTTCGTTCAATTTCTGTTGGAATCTCATCAGAACAGCTACGCTGTGATCCTAAAAATAATTTCGAAAATATTAACATGTATGATCATACTAACACGTTGGTTGTTAAAAAAATGGTTCTGATCTGTTATCTTGTTTCATTATATGAAACTTAATATTGCGAATGTAAGTATAAAACTAAAAAATACAAAAGTAAAATATAAAAGTACCACTTTGGAAACATTAATGTAAAACTCAAAATAAAAATGCAGAAAGAAAAATATAAACACCATGTTGCAAACTAACATACAGAAAAGTAAAATTTAGAACTACAAAAAACAAAATTGTAAACTGAAAATGAAAAGCAAAAAGTAAAAAATTTAAAACACAATGTTGCAAACTAAAATACAAAAAGTAAAATGTAAAAGTACAAGTAAAAAAATGTGAAAGTGAAAATGAAAATGGTGAAAGAAAAATTAAAACATAGTTTCAAACTAAAATACAAAAGTAAAATGTAAAAGTACAAGTTAAAAATGTAAACTAAAAATGAAAATGGTGAAAAAAAATAAAACATAGTTGCAAACTAAAATACAAAATAAAATATAAAAAGTGCAAGTTAAGAAACAATAATGTAAAACTGAAAATGAAAATGGTGAAAGAAAAATTAAAACAGTTGCAAACTAAAATACAAAAGTAAAATGTAAAAATGCAATTAAGAAACAATAATGTGAAACAGCATATGTTTCCCAACTTTTACACAGTCGGCACCACTTTTCTGGACATATGCGGTCTCAACTACTATGCGGTTATTTTTTAGTTTTCATATTTTTTTGTTAACTTGTAATTTTGACTTTCTGCAGTTCCATTTTGAGTTTGTATTATTGTTTCTTAACTTGTACTTTTATATTTTACTTTTCGTATTTTAATTTGCAACATTCTGTTTTTGAAATATAGTTATGCATTTTTTTTTAATTTTTTAGTTTACATGTTTGTTTGTTAACTGGTATTTTTAAATTTAGTTTTGTATTTTAGTTTGTAACATTGTTTTCAAACTTTATACTTTCTGCAATTTCATTTTCCGTTTTACATTATTGTTACTTAACTTGTACTTTCACAATGTCCTTTTGTATTTTAGTTTGCAACATTGCTTTTAAAACTTTTTGCTTTCTGTATTTTCATTTTCAGTTTACATTTTTGTTTCTTGTAGTTTAAATTTTAATTTTGTATATTAGTTTGCAACATTATGCTTTAAAAAATTTACGTATTGTATTTTGTCGTTTTCAGTTTTACATTGTTGTTTCTTAACCTGCATTTTTACATTTTCCTTTTGTATTTTAGTTTGCAACATTGCTTTTAAAACTTTTTGCTTTCTGTATTTTTATTTTCAGTTTCACATTATTGTTTCTTAATTGCATTTTTACATTTTACTTTTGTATTTTAGTTTGCAACTGTTTTAGTTTTTCTTTCACCATTTTCATTTTCAGTTTTACATTATTGTTTCTTAACTTGCACTTTTTATATTTTATTTTGTATTTTAGTTTGCAACTATGTTTTATTTTTTTCACCATTTTCATTTTTTGTTTACATTTTTAACTTGTACTTTTACATTTTACTTTTGTATTTTAGGTTGAAACTATGTTTTAATTTTTCTTTCACCATTTTCATTTTCAGTTTCACATTTTTTTACTTGTACTTTTACATTTTACTTTTTGTATTTTAGTTTGCAACATTGTGTTTTAAATGTTTACTTTTGTATTTTTCGTTTTCCGTTTTACAATTTGTTTCTTAACTTGTACTTTTACAATTTACTTTCTTGAATTTTTGTTTGTAACATTGTTTTAAAATTTTCTTTCTGTATTTTTTACTTTTTAGTTTACATGTTTGTTTGTTAACTTGTACTTTTACATATATACTTTTTTGTATTTTAGTTTGCAACATTGTGTTTTAAATTTTTTACTTTTTGCTTTTCATTTTCAGTTTACAATTTTGTTTTTTGTAGTTCTAAATTTTACTTTTCTGTATGTTAGTTTGCAACATGGTGTTTATATTTTTCTTTCTGCATTTTTATTTTGAGTTTTACATTAATGTTTCCAAAGTGGTACTTTTATATTTTACTTTTGTATTTTTTAGTTTCATACTTACATTCGCAATATTAAGTTTCATATAATGAAACAAGATAACAGATCAGAACCATTTTTTTAACAACCAACGTTTTAGTATGATCATACATGTTAATATTTTCGAAATTATTTTTAGGATCACAGCGTAGCTGTTCTGATGAGATTCCAACAGAAATTGAACGAACAAAAGTTAACGAGTTTCTATTAGAAATGTTGCGGAAAAGATATGAAGCGATCCGTCAAAATACCATTTATAAGATTACAATCAAAAATTGTTCAGTTTCAATATGAAGCGAATTATTTACAAGTTCACAGCTTAGCTGTTCTAGAATGTATACTATACAAATGATCCGTCAAAATACAAGTTGATTCATTCAGTGTTGCAAGATATTTATAAGTTATGTAATGATCATGAAATTAGTTTGTGCTTATTATAATGTAATATAATTAACACTGTCCGTAATATTACTAATACTAATTTAGAAAAAGCATTTACATTTCAAAGTATCTGTGTACGAAACTATAAAATAAATGAGCCTGCGTACGAGATTACAAACTAAATGCACCTGGGTGCGAGATTACAAACTGAATGCGTCTGGGGACGAGAGTACGTTTTGCATCTATATAAGGAGTGCGAAATCGGCGCTGCTTCACTTTAGAAGAAGTACTGCTGCAGTGAAGACGTTTCTGATTGAACACTACGAGTTGCAATTGTAAACACACAACAGCTAGATAAAAAATTACGGGACATTGACATTTACAGTTATCGGAAGATTTGTCAATAAACTTTTAACTGCATCATCTCTATACTGAAAAAGGTACAAGAGTTTGTCATTTTCGAGAAAAAAAACGTAGTGGAATATATCAAATAGTCTGCATGTATATAACAGAGGCATCACAAATTAGTATAAAAGAAGAAGTTGTATGCTGAAGACGTTTCCTGGTTTTACGTAATTTGAATCAATTAACTTGAAGAATATTTATACACTAGATTATAAATTACAATTACTGGAAAGTAGTTAAGGATTTACCAATAATCTTAGAATAACATCTACGCTAAATTGAAAAAGTTACGGGAATTTTATCAGTATAGTTATCGGAAAGTATTAATGCAATTGCCGATAAACTTTCAGCTGAATCGTCGTTATACTGTAAAAGTTGCGGGACATTATCATTTTCAAGAGGAGTTGGTGACATTGTAATTTCAAAAAACTTTTAAGTGCACCTTTGATAAATAAGAAGTAATTATAGTGTTCTAACAAATAGTAATTGAAAACTAAAACGTGGGTATTTTACTTAAACAGTGATACAATGGATGGCCGTAATGTGATTTGTACCATGCTGGCAGCACAAGAAGCGCGTGGATATGAAAATCCAAACGACGTTTTATTTACATGGGAAGTGTTGACGCAATGCCATGCTACGGGTGCAAGGGTAAGCAATGAAGCTTATTCCAAGCTATTGCAAGCATTGTTCATGCATTTTGGCTGTAATCCTCATGTTGTTTTGGAGAAATGTAAGTCTGCAAAAGATATTATTGATTTATATCATATAGGCTTCTTTCGCCAAGATAATACGAGGAATTTAGCTCGTGAAAAGTTTATGGAACTTGTGTCTTCAGGGAAAACATCCGGTTTAATTACAAATGAGTCCAATGAGTTTCTTGGTATTCTTCCTGAGCGTAGCAATAATTCTGCACCAGAACCTGTAATGTATGGTGCTGGAACGGATGAATATTTTCGTATTGTTAATAGTACAACCAAACATTATACTTATTTTGGACTAACAGGAAAGGAAGTTACCATTGAACGTATGCGCACTAATGGGATTTATGACCCTGAAAAATACATTCATTCATTATTTGAATTTGTAAAGGACCATACGTTAAACGAGGTCGACGAACACATGTACGTTGGCATGACAATAGAAAGTTCTGCTTCCACGATCAAAAAGCTAATATACATATCATGGCGTCAAAAGTCAGAATTAAGTCACGAGGTTTTGTTTCAGAGTATTGAAAATGTTTTAAATAGTAATGAAAATTATTTATTTGGTGATAAAGTAACTTTCAAAATTCATATTGTTGATTCACGTAAAGGTAGGGGCCGAAGTATGGGTTCAGCAAAATATAGCAGTCTTGTAACACACCTGGAACAGTGTACTATCCCAATAGAAAAGGATGTGTATTGTCTTCCCAAGAGTATTGTGCTTGGGAAGGCCAAAGCTGATCGTCGGCGGACTCAAATGTACGAATTAAAAAATCATCCTAAACGATTGTTAAAACAAGCAAAGGATTTGTGTGTCAGTGCTAAAGTTGACATTGAAATCCGTAACGGATGTACTATTGAGGATGTGAAAAAGTTCCAAAATAAGCTAATGCCTCATTACCAAATTGTTATTTACGAAAAGAACCGATCGACTCGAAACTACACTGTAATTTATCCTGGAATACATGCATCAAAGAAAATTTTCATTTTGTATACTGAAGGACATTATGAATTAATTACAAACATTAGAACCCTATTGAACAAAAATGGGTATTGTCAGTATTGTTTAGAAGGATATTATCATACAGAAGATCATAAGTGTAACTTTAAATGTAGGATGTGTGAGAAGTATCACAATGTTTCTAAAACTAATAATGATATTAAACGCGAATGTAGTGATTGTCGCAGACTGTTTTCTTCAGAAGAATGTTTTGCCAATCATAAAACGGTGATTGCTCGCGGAAAGACTTTATGCGAAACGAAGAAAATTTGTGTCCAATGTGGTGATATGGTTGACATGCGAGGTCGTAAGTCTGAACACGAATGCGGTGAACGTTATTGTAAAACGTGTTATACGTATGTGAACGATGACCACATTTGTTTTGTTCAGGCTGCTACTTTGCAACATGTAGAGGCCTTTTTATACATCATCTTTGATGTAGAAACAATGTTACTTCCTAAAAATGAACAGGGAGAACAAGAACACACGTGAATTTCGTAAATTGTATTCATGCCTGTTACAAGTGTAAGGACGCAAAGCTGGATGATCCTTGCTTTGTATGCGGAGTTAAAAATGGGTTTCGTTCGTTTGATTTTCAAGACATTGATGGATTTGTTAATCATGTATTAATAACTCGACCAATGTTTAAAAAAATCATTGTGCTTTCCCATAATGGGAGTAATTATGATATGCAGTTCTGTGCTAAAACTTTGATAATGACCCATCATCATACACCTGAAGTAATAATGTCAGGGCAAAAAATTGTTGAAATGCGTTTAGGACAAAAGATTTACTTCCGTGACACGTATTTGTATATGGGAGTAAAATTATCAAAACTCCCGAAAACGTTAGGTCTATCTGGAAATTTGAAAAAGGGAGATTTCCCATATCTATTTAACACTTTGGAAAATCAAAATTATGTAGGTCCGGTTCCCGCTCTTGAATATTTTGATCCTGACTCGAGAAACACGGAAGAAAGACAGCAACTAATCGCCTGGCACCAAGAACGTGCTGCTAGTGGCGAGGAGTATGATCTCCAAAAGGAGATGGTGGAGTATTGTCGAAATGATGTCAAAATTTTAGCAGAAGCTGTAATTATATTTTCAAACTTAATTGAGGAAAAAACGAATGGCATTCAATGTTTTATCGTCGCACCTACTATTGCTAGTTTGGCCATACTGACCTATCGTATCTTATATTTGCCTAAAGAAATTATTCCAATTATTCCACCCTATTGGTTCGATCATCGTGACCGACAAAGCCTTAAGGCAATGTACTGGTTACGGTATTTAGAACGTACCAGGGGTAATAAAATCCAACATTCCGGGAATGGATTGGAAAAACGATTTGGGAGGTATAAGGTTGATGGTTTTGAACCTCGAACGAATACAGTTTTCGAATTTCATGGATGTTTCTTCCACGGGTGTCTAACCTGCTATCCTACACTTCGACACGTGTCTTTGGATTCCACCTCTAAGCAAGGTACATCCTTACAAGACCGGTATGAAAAAACCACCATGAAAATAGCATTCCTGAAAAAATTAAATCTTAATGTTGTTCAAATGTGGGAATGCGAATGGGATCATTGGGTGAAGACTGATAAGTCCATGCAGGAGTTTATTCAAACTCACTGTAAGGATCTTGTTGATCATCTAATACCAAAGGATAGTTTTCATGGTGGACGTACAGAATGCTTTAATGCTTTGTACGAATGTACCAGCGTGGAAACCGTGGCATATTATGATGTAACATCGTTATACCCTTGGGTGATGTCACGTAAACCAATGCCTGTAGGTAAGCCAAAAATATACAAGGGGCCAGACTTTCCAAAAGTGGAAAGTATTCATGGGTTAGTAAAATGCACTGTTTTACCCCCTAATGATTTGTATTTTCCGGTGTTACCATATGCATGTAATGGGCATCTTTTGTTTGGATTGTGCCGTACGTGTATGGAAAAAAGTATTGACATTTGCGCGCATAGCAATTCCGAGCGTGCCTTAACGACCACATACTGTACCCCTGAACTCCATGTAGCTTTACAGCTGGGATACAAAATTCTGCAAGTAATTGAAATCTGGGAATTTAACCTGATTGGCGGCGAGGAGGATAATTCAAATGGTCTGTTTGAAGACTATGTGAATTCCTTTCTTCAAATGAAGCAAGTATCTTCGGGATTTCCTGCTTCTTGCAAAACCGAAGAAGACCAGCAAAAATATATTGCAGACTATTATGCCCATGAAGGCATTAAATTAAATTATAATAATATAAGGAAAAACCCGGGATTGAGGTATATTTCTAAAATATTCCTCAATTCGCTATATGGAAAATGGGGACAGCGAACGGATTTATCGCAATCGGTAATTGTCGATACTCCGGAAAATTTTTTGACTTATCTGTGGGCACCACAATACGATGTGCAAACTGTATTACCTATTGGAGAGCGGCATCTCATTGTAACGTATAAAAACATTGAGAACAAAAACAAACCATGGAAGTTCTCTAATGTTGTCCTTGCCGCGTTCATCACCTCATGGGCGCGTCTAAAACTTTATGAATTATTAACAACAGTAGGGCCTGACCGTGTGTTGTACTGCGACACCGATAGTATTATGTTTGTACAGCCACGTAATGAAAAACCTCCGCTTTCTTTGGGTTCCTACCTGGGTGAACTAACTAACGAAGTTCCTGAAGGGTGGGAAATTAATGCATTTATAGGAATAGGGCCAAAGAATTATGCGTACCGTTTAAAAGAGGTTGGGACGGACAATGTAGATTATGTATTTAAAATTAGGGGAATAACTTTAAATCATCGTACGCGGGAAGAAATTAATTTTGATCATTTTTATAATCTAATTCACGATAAAGTTGACAGTAAACAGTTAAACAATCCAGGGAGGATTGTTCGAACGCCGGGGTTTGTCATAGTGTCCAGGCCTGAAACTAAGACACATCAAAAGGTTGAAAATAAAAGACGACGACTTGATCCTCACAGTATGACCGAGTTTAGAACGTTGCCGTACGGGTATCAAAGTAATATGTGTGTCGAATAATTGATATTATTGGTATAAGTGTTTGATAAATATTTGTATATGTGTTATGTTATGTTAAATATGTCCTAACATAGTGACATAATCATAATAATCTCAGACAGAAACAAATTTCATAAATATTTTCACAGCACTCGTCAATTGGCACTTCCCTACGTGTATATATGTGTATATGTAAATAGTATATTGTTATTTTAAATAATGTAAATATTGTAAATATTGTAAATATGTAAATATTGTATTGTAAATAATGTAAATATTGTAAATATGTAAATAGTATATTGTAAATATGTAAATATGTAAATATTCAAATATATAAATGAAAACATCAATATTGAAAATGTACAATTAAAAATATCAATATTGTAAATACGGAAATATACAATTGCAAATACATAATTATTTATTATATTGAATACTTATAAATATATCAATCACCTAAATATATATATATATATAAATATCTCTAATCAATAACATAGCCTGCTACTGTAGAACAAGAATTAATGCTAATAAACAAATAACACAAATTTCAAATTCATGTTTTATTTTATACACCCAATAATAGGTATATTAAGAAGTATGTGTATTCTATATAAGATAAAGGAAGAATACATATACTGTGTCATATCAAGTAATTACCGATCAGTTTTACATGGTTTAATAATACTTTATGTGACGTTCAAACCTTTATACAAAATATTGGTATCTTATAAATAAATATGGTATTCTATATAAGATAAAGGAAAAGAATACATATGATTCATATAAGGTTATTTATGTGACAGCATACAATAAATCATTATGTACTGCAAACCCTGATGACATCATAATGTCTTCTACAAGAATGTACAAATAAATTATTTGCAAATTAAAAATGTTATCATATGTGGTTGAAATACAACTAGAATATGTCTAGCAAGCACTTACATACGTAAAAAGTCATAATATATATCTCAACTATACATTTAAGACATGGTTAAATCAGTTACATACGTCAAGCATCACAATATATAACCATACAAAACAAACAAAAAGTTAAGGTTATGCAAGCCATCATTAGAATCATCATAAGAGGTCCTAACAATCCAGTCAGGGCACGGTTACATGTATAATGAGGCACAATATATGTCTACAGTACAATCGATAAGGTAGAAGCTATTCGTCCATCATTATACCAATAGTAGAACTTATGGAACCCAACATTACGTTAGAGGTAAGATTAAAACACTTACATACGCAAAAAGTCACTATATATAAGTCTACAATACAAATCAATATTAATACAATACAAACACTTCAGGTGTTTGCCTTCAGCTAGCATGCCCCAAAGAACCCTACATTACGTTGAAGAAAAGTTACATGCATAAAGAGTCACTATATATAAGGCTACAATGCAATCCAATATTAATACAATAAAAACACTTCAGGTGTTTGCATTCACCAAACATGTCACCAAGGAAGAAGTTATGCAACCCTACATTACGTTAAAGGTGATGATAAAACACTTACATGGGTACAAAACATAATATGCATGCACCTGTCCACATATCAGCAATAACACGTATACATACGTCCATTACCAAAAAGTACTTATATACATACGTCATTTGTGATTCAGTTGTGTTTCGTACACCCAAACATCATTAAAAGATCAATAAAATCCCATATCATTCAGTGAAAAGACCATATAAATTCATAAGATACTTTTCTTAGAGTTCTCTCCGTTTCCTCCCACAATATCTGGGTATGTGTGTACAATATATACTAATCTATACGATACATATCATAATATACCGCTAAATAAACGCTAAATACGAAAAAATCATTCTTTCTAACCCTTTCATTACCAACTAATTAATATTCATGAAGAATTAATTCATTAATCTAATTTATGCAAAATATTTTAAAGAAATCTTGTTTGGTTGCAAAGAAGGAAAGAAGACTCTGGTCAGGTAAAGATTTTATTGTACCCCTCATAAACCTAAAGGCAGGTAGTAGGTTTATTGCACCCTGCAATAAAAATAAACTCAGGTAAGGAAGGGACGATCTTCCTTATCCTCGAGTGGCAGGATCATAAAACAAGCTGGTTGACAGGGGACAGGCCAATTGAAAAGGGATCTTTAAGCAGTAAAGGACCTCCTTCAAGCAATGGGAATCAAATTATCATTCGTTCTTCGTTCTTGCCTAGTCCCTCCTCTTTCCTTTTATTATTGGTTCCTACAAGTTTTGGGTTGGAATAAAAAGTTGTAAATCCATTCTCCAAGTCTGGTTTTTCATTTGCTGGAGTCTTTCTATACAAGTTAACAAGCTCCACCTCCTGCCTCAAAGCTCAAACAAGTTAGAACAGAAAGAACTACCTCTTACCAGGCTATATTCTCCTATCTCCTAAGATCCAAAAACAGCTTATAATTCATGCAAATTTAAACATAAATTAATACAAATTAACATACTTGATTAGATTTTCATCCACTATTCAATCAATATGGTCTCTAGACATAATATAAATATTTTATCTACCTATCAATAAAAATATCAATAACCAATACTACAACACAACAAGGACACTCTGTTCTTTCAACTACCAGTTAAGAGGCCTCCCTACAATAATTCAAATATTTTACCTTTCCATCCTATTATCAAAAATTTCATCTATCAAAACATTCAACCCTTGCGTACGTGCATCCAGTCACGTAGGCATTCCAACGACATTCCTGTCCTAAACAAAAAAATTAACATACAGCTGCGCTCCCTAAACAATTCCTTCTGTGTACATGCACTCAGTCACGTAGTCATTCCAACTACTTCTCTGTCACAAAGGATAAAGGAAGCCGGCATGTCATTGACCCTAATTTATTACATATACACACATCTGCGGCATCCATTGTTCCCACCTGCGTACGTAAACCCTCAAGGATAAACCACATTCCTCTTAACAAAGACCTATTGTCAGAACCTAGCCTCATTTGCATAACAAAGGACGCACATTACGTCTATCTCCTACTCCGTTAACAAAGGAATTCCTAGCATTCTTTAATGCACCTGTGTCTCCTTCCTCCCTCCCTTTCAAGGTAGTTTCTTCAAGTTCATTCACCTGCTCTTCACCGCTTGAGGGAAGGACAAAAAAGGGAAGGAACAAGTTTCTTTAGAGGCTTAGGAAGTTAACTTTGTATTCTCAACCATTTGTGTGTTTCCATCAAGGGTTACCAACTTAGATATCAAAGTATATTATCAAAAATATTTTACAATAATTTTTTGTTGTATGGCAACACTGAAAATTACTATAAATATGGCAAAAATATGATAAAAATCACCAAAAAACAGTATAAATTTTATCATAAAATCACCATAAATTGTATAAAATCACCATAATTTATACCATAAAATAGGATAAAATTAGTAAAATTTTAATAAAATAGTGCAAAAACAGATAATTTTATTTTAGGGGTTGGCAACACATTTAGGACATATATGCAGTCTCAACTACTTAGAGAGTCGGGACTTGTTCCGTCTTCTTTCATTTCCCAACAGATTTCCAACGATATGCTACTTGACCCACTTATCTTTTGCAATTTTTCAGTTGGATCCTGCCTGGGACCCTACGGGTGGCCCTGGAATAACATCTATTGCTTTGGTATGTTGTAGTTTAAAAATGATCAAACATGTGTTTCCCTATTTTGATATCTGTCTCATCGTTTGTGATTTCTAAGGGTGGAAACGGATTTTCTGGACACCATGTATATTATGCATGTTGTAAACTGGACGGTGTTATGTGTCAATTGACCGAGTGCCATTTTGCGATTTTCGAGATTTTTACATCAGTGAGTAGGAAACAATGTAAATAATGTTTTTAAAAAATGGTTTGAAACCCTACTATTTGTTTAAACGTTCAGGAAAAGCTATTTGACCAAGCGCCAAGTACTGGATCGTAATGGGTACATGTTTTTATTTCCTTGAGTATCTCAGAACCGTGTTTTGGCGCTTGGTCAATTGATGCGTAACACTGTCCAACTGATATATGTTAGTAATAATTAGGAACATGATTTGAATTATATTTCATGAAGTGAGAGCTTATAGTGGAAGCCAATATAAATTAGCTGTGGAAGTACAATGTTAATATTTTAACAAACCGTTCTTAATAAATTTAATTCGGCATTTTTACAGTTTGTGTCTGAATAATTAAACATTGCACACATTGACGGTGTTCAATAACTAGTGTAGTAACATAATTCAATAGGAAATCAATATTTGGAGCGTATGTTCACGTATAGGGACTTGGGAGTTATATTTAGCAGGGAAATGTCATTTAATAAAAACATTTTATTGACCACACAAGATGCCTTCAAGCAATTGGGGTTTGTAATCAGAAGCACTAAAATGTTTACTTACGTAAATGTCATTGGAACTATTTTTAAAAAATCTAGTACTGCCAAAATTGGAATATGCGTCATTGATCTGGGCAGCTAAATGTAAAACTCAGAAAAACCAGATAGAAACAATACAAAAAAAATTCAAAGATACTTATAAGAAAACAGGACAGTTTGCTCTTGTAAATAGGATATCTTCCTGTAACTTAATATGTGAATTTAATTATATTAACCTTTCTGATAGGTGTATTACCGCACAAGAAGTTTATCTACACAAAATAGTAAAATACATATTTGATAATAGTAAATTTTTGTAAAACATAGAATTTAATATGAGAGACAAAACTTTGAGAACAAGAAATCTGCTGTAGTATAAAACATCCAAAATTAATTCATACAATAATTCACCGTTGGCCAGAATGTATAAGCTGTATAACAATATAGCACACAGTGTAGAAGAATTTGATCTTAATCAGCAAGCGTTTATTATAATGATCAAAAATAGATTTTTACCGAATAATGGTACAGAATAAAATAAAAAGCAATGGGCGTAATTGTGAACTATACCTATATATTGATATCTTCTTGCTTGCATGTATATGTGGGTGTGCCTATATATGTAAGCATATACGAGGGTAGGGTGAAAAGTTCTCGGCCTGACCCAGAGATAGCACTCCAATAAGCAAAATATTATTGGTTTTGCCTGGAGGTGCTTTTCAGTTGTTCGTACAACAAGTGTCAACTTGTTCTCTCAAGTAGTTTTGTGGAGGCATTGTTGCAGTTAGACGTCTTGATTGTTGTGAAAATGGATAAACTTGAATATCGTGCGGTAATCTTTTTTTTTTTTTTTTTTTTTTTTGATGGATAACCCCTACGGAAATTCATCCGAAGTTGACAAAAGTTTACGGGGACTCTGCTCTTTCTATGTCAACCGTTGAAAAGTGGGCAGCTGAATTTAAACGTGGTTGCACATCCCTCGAAGATGACCCACGTGAAGGAAGGCCGAAAACCGCAAACACATCGGAAACAATCGTGCATGATATTGTGCTGGACGACAGGCGAGTGAAGATGAGTGAGATACTGAGAGTGTGGGGATATCGAAGGAACGGGTGCGAAACATCTTGCACAAAGAACTAGGGATGCGAAAGCTCTGCGCAAGATGGGTGCCGCATTTGCTGACTGCTGACCAAAAGCAAATGAGAAAACGATTTTCGCAGCAACCTTTGGACCGATTCAGAAAGGATCCGACTGACATTGTGCGGTGATTTGTAACAATGGATGAGACATGGGTTTAGCACTACATGCCAGAAGGTGGAAGCCGGTGGTGCAGCGCCGAAGAAAGCGAAGACGATCGTATAGGCCGGAAAGGTCATGGCCAGTGTGTTTTGGAATGCGAAAGGGATCTTGTTAATTGATTACCTTGCAAAAGGGAGAACAATTACAGGCGAATATTATTCCAACCTTCTTGACCAGCTGGATGCCAAAATTCGCGAGAAGAGGCCTGGCTTGAAGAAGAAAATCATCTTTCACCAGGACAACACACCTGTGCACAAGGGTGTGTTGGCAATGGGAAAACTGCGGGATTTGAGGTACGATTTGATCGGCCATCCCCCATATTCTCCTGATTTGGCACCATCGTACTTCTATCTGTTCCCAAACTTGAGGAAATTTCTTTCTGGGAAGCGCTTCACATCGAATGAAGAAGTTGAGAGGGTCCTGGATGACTATTTTCATAACCTTCCAGACTCACACTTCCGGGAAGGAATACTGGTGCTGGAAAAACGCTGGACCAAGTGTATTGAAGTTAAGGGAGATTATGTTGAAAAATAAAATCATTTTTGAACTGAAATTTGCAGTCTTTCATTGTCAGGCCGAGAACTTTTCATCACGCCCTCGTATGTAAAACCTATATACGTGTGTGGTATGTACTTAAATATGTGTATGTGGAAATATTGAGAAGCACATGCCTAACTGTTGTTTATAGTGATATTTATTATCTAGCTTTGTGTATCTGAGAAGAATGTTTCTTGCCATTTTTACATTTTTGTATTTTTATTTTCATTTTTTTCGTTTTTACTACTGTCTTTTTTCTTTTATTTTTCTTTTTATCACTTATCAATATAGCAATTGTTCCTCTATGTAATAGATTGTAAGGACTTTCTGTAAATGGAGAATTTTTATCTGTTGAAGGTAAGTAAATAATTTATGCCAGTCCCCGTTATCGCAAAATTAGGAGAACGGGTCGCGGGCATAAGTTCACCGACAAAACGTTTACCGGACATGAGCTCACCTATATTAAAGCAAAAGCGAACACAAGCTAACTGGACATAAACTCACCATAAACAATATAATTATAACAATAATTATGTTGTCAGAATCTACCCTAGTAGGAAGAAAGCTTTCGGTTAGTTGGCGCGTGCTTGGCTTTTGGCTCCTTATGCTTGTACTTGAAACGCATGTTTTCATACAATCTGTGTTTTGTTGTACTTGCAAGCGATGCTTTAGACCCTTCGCAGAGCGTCATAGCATCACTGCCCGTTCATTGGCTATTGACTTGACTTGACTTGTAAAACGCTTGCGTTAAGCTTAAATGGATCACTAAATGCAAGGTTGTCCCCATGCAACTTCGTTACTGGAATCCATTTTGCGGCATGCTTGCACGTTTTCCAATCAAGCTTAATGCAAGCTTGGCTGACTTGCAATTCAAGCTTACAGCAAGCGGTTTGCAAATTGTCTCTGCTACTAGGGTAATAATAATCAGCGACATAGATACAGAGCCCCTTAAAAAAAATCTATCGTGGTGGGAAGTCTCAGCATGTCATACGAAACAGCACAAATGTTTTCTTTATATTTTTCCTATACAATTATAGAGAGTATATAATTCACAATACATTATTTTGTACTGTATACCGTTCACAATATATTATCTCTGTAAAACGTAAGTTAAAATATATAATTGCAGCCAGTGATGTGTCGTAAACTATAATTTTACGTCTACGCGATTGTCTACTGTAATCTATACGTAATCTACATTACACCTTTTCCCGTGTAGACTATGTAGACAACCACTATCAAATGTAAGGAACAATTTCGTTGCTCGTTTGTTCATATTTCCTCATTCAGTTGTTTTGCTTCGGTGCAGCGAAAGATTAGGGAAACGACTAACATATAAAAAGTAGAGGGAATTATCTAATCTGTATGTTTACTCTGCTCTGCACATACCACTTCCTTAGATTTTCCACTTCGAGCACTGCTTTTATAATGAAATTTACAAAACTAATTCTCACTTGTGGGCTTTTAGTCTTGAATCTGCTGTATTTGCCAATTTTTTCTTGCATATTTTACAAAATGCATAATATTTTTTCATTTTCCTTCATCAAGACGAAACTAAGTATTCGAAAGTTACTATTCGCTGGTCTAGGCATTTTATTTTGTACGCAATTTCGCAAGGTAAAGACAAAATGAAAATAAAGCTCCTTTATTGTCCACGATGCCATGTTAAATTACGTGTTGTTGACATATTCTACATAGTCTACGTTGTTTACATTGTCAACGCATAGTTGACACGTAAACGTAAACTATCGTTTTTTACGCGTAGATGCACATCTCTGATTGCAGCATCTTTGTCGAAGTAATGCAGCATAGCTTTGCGTGCATCAAGATAACATCTTAAACTTCCAGTTTCCGATGGACTCTTCGGCACCATTTACGTCATTTCTGCAGAAACATTTTCGGCATTTCGGCACAGGGCCATTTTCAGTAGGAGGAGCTTAAATGATTTTCCGAAATAATTTCCTTCGTTAATATTGCATAAGAAATATATATTTATTTATCCTGCACTCTGTACTTTTAAACCAAAATATTTTTTTTTTTTTTAAGTAGTGGAAATTCCCAGTACCCAAGGAAGAAAAACACTCATTTTCCATACAAATAAATGTTTTTGTCGTCTAACAACGTTACACGTAATATGCTTAAGGTAGACCAGATGCTTTGAGACAGACCTGCCTCACTTTTCTCAAGGATATTTTTTACTGCATGTGAAAAACAGGTTTTTACTTGCTTTCTTGTAGAGTAATGGTCATATCTTTCTGTCATTGCTATTATTATTTAACGACGTAATTTTTTTTTTTTTTTTTTAATATGGTTATGTTGGAAACCGTTGTTTATTGTAGTTAAACATGGTGCTTTAGAGCTTTCCATACGATTCCATTTAAAAAAAAGATAAAGAAAGAAAAAGAAAAACAAAAAACAGTTGAATGAAAGCAATTCAAAACTAAACTAGAAAAAGTCCTCTGCTATTTATTCTATCTACGCTGACAGGTAATATTAAAAACAGTTGTATTTGCTTTTTCGATTGAATAATAATATGAAATTATACATAGGCTAGCATGAATATAAAAAGTATCTTAATACAATTAAAATTGGTTGTTCACACATTGGAAATCCAATGTAGTTAACTTGTAGAAAATCAATGTATATTTTTTTTTCCTATTCTTCTAAATAAAGAAATAAATTTCGAAATATTTCAGCACTTGTCACTTCAACAGTGGCGGCTCGTAACTAAATACAGCATGACTCGTGCAACTCAAAGAAATTTACCATTTTCTTGGAGGCTTCCAACTACCAAGGGCGCCGATCCTGGATAGGCCGGGCTTCCCCCCCCCAAAGCTCATGTGGGGCCCCCTATTGTATTTATGAATATACACTATTTAGCATAATTTGAATGCAATTTGTCTTAAAATCCTCATATATATATATATATACCTTCTGCATCTGAATGCCCCTCCCCCAAGTTTACAGAGAAATGGGCGCCCTTGCCAACTACATAATTTTCTGGTGGTTTCCATAACTAATAGGATATTGACATATATTGTGTTGTTATATATATATATATATATATATATATATATATATATATATATATATATATATATATATATATATATATATATAAGATTTCGGTTACTTTCACTTAGACACGTGCTTATGGCAATGAAATACATGTCAGGATATCTGTTTTACATACTAATCGAAAGCTTTGTTCTGCTCCTTCTGGATATATAGGCATAGGAAATATCTCTGTAATTTCTTGTAAAGAATAGGATGCCATTTTCGCAAAAGAAGCGCCTAAACAGCTCGAAACATTAATGGGCTGTGACAGTGTGAGCGAATATGTAATGCAAATTTAGCTCCAGAAATTCTATTGTAGTGATATATTTTTGGAAGATAAGAAGTCGTTCTGCTGTTGATGATGACGAATTGAAAGAGATAATCACTGAAACAAATCTGCGGAAATGACACGAGAGGATGCAGAGGAATCCAGTGTTGTTTATTCTACCGTAGCACTGCGTCTGGAAAACTATAAATAAATGATGAAAGATGGATAAATGGATGCTACATGAGTTGAGAGATAATAAAAAAAACAGTGTATTAAATTCTACTCTGCACTATTTTTGCTCTTGGGGTACGAAAATGATCCATATCTTGACCACATTCACACAGGACTTTGTAGCTGCACTTATTTACTACTTCTTATTCAACTGGGGCCGCTGTGGCTCAGTGGTAGAGCGTTCACCTCTGGTGCTTGGGGTCCCGGGTTCGATCCCAGCCCTCGCCAAGTGAACTTTGTGGTGGACAAACACCGTGTGTGTGGGTTTCCTCGGAGTTCTCCCGTTTCCTCCCACTTTCTTCATTCCACCATTTCATTCATTACTCATCATCACTGTATCCTTTAGCCTCACCGGCATGACCGTGGGACGTAAAACTTAAAGATTTCATTTCTTATTCAACTATGACACTCTATCCATCCAACTATGACACTCTATTCAACTATGCCATCACTTTCGAGAATTCAGAATGTTGAAAAAAATGCAACCTAAAACTGAAACGTCTATTTCAATTATAATCACTAGGGGTATTTTCAATCATATTACAAGTCAGCAATGAGAATAAATGACGCTATAAAGGTTAGATACATTGTAATATGAAATGCTTTCTATCCACCAATCCTTTCACCACTGACTTCCACCTTTTCCAGCATCTGGATACATGGGCGTCTCTGGAGGGGGGACGAGGGGGACGCGTCCCCCCAATATTTTGAACAACAAAATGTTCAATAGGGTGGATGTGCCAGTCTTCGACCACCCCCTAGTTGCCAATCACTTTTGACTTTAAAACCGTATATTAGGCTTATTTTCCGATAGAAAAGCATGATTTTCCGTTATAATTGAATTGCAGCTTATTCTGAACCAATCCTAAAGACACTGTCAAAATATATTGCACGTACATTCGGTAATAGCCAATTAAATGTATGCTTTCTGAAGAAGCGTTGAGTTTTCGACAGCTTTAATCCGTTGCAAATGGGAACGACAACGATCTGTTTCTCGTGTTTTTCCGTAATTTTATCGCACCAGGTAAGAAATGCACATACTATTCTGTTGCATGGAACTGTAGAGCACATTTCAATAACAAAATTTTAGTGATAACTGTAAGATTTGAAGAATAAATCTATAAAATGTAGTGGTCGGCAATGACTTACGAAATATTCTTTGTTAACTAGTGCTCGACCATGGGGTGGTCGAGCACTGAAAAATTGTAGAAACGTCAATAACGACTAACTTTCGATTCATCTGCATGAAATGAATTCCTAGTTACCAATTCTGAAGTTATAATGGTGTACAAAAACATTTACTAGTGTTCGACCACTACTTTTCATTATACATCTGTACTGGTCGAGGATTAACTTTTTTTTCAGTGTCCGATCATGCTTTACGTTTGTATTTTTTCGCAGAATTCTTTGATTCAAGCATTAATTAAGTGACCAGTTTACATCTGTATAAGCATCTGCTGAATCTTATTGTTAGTAATGGAATATTCACCGAACGGCCGTGGTTCAATGGTAATAGTCTCGGACTTCGGATCATGAGGCGGCAATCCACTGAGAGTTCGAATCCCTCTGAAGAGCAAGGGCGTTTTTAACTGTCCTTGATATTTGTGTCCGTGTCCCTGTCATAATTAGATTACGCCAAATTGGCGGAGGAGCCTTAAAGCTGAATGTCTCGGTTAAGACGACCTTTAAAAAATGGTAGAGCATTGGCTTAGCATTCGGGAGGCCCTAGGTTCAATCCCAGCGGCCGACCATCCTGACTGAGGTTCTACAGGGTTTTTCCTGTCACACCAGGGAAACGCTGGGATGTTACCTACAAAATAAGCCCTGGCCGTCTACCTACATCATCCTCTCCTCACCCTATCCTGATTGGAACCTTAGATGCCTAAAGGCCATAAAATAAATTCAAATTCAAGTTAACTGAGTGCAGTTTCCCTAAATTTTCATGCAAAATTAACGGAACTGTTAAGGTATGACATTTCATTTAAGTAATAAATTTATATTTGGTCTCATTTGTTTAATACTGAACTACATCATTCTTGCTTCGTCGTGGAACTGCATTCAAATATTAGCGGAATAGCTACTATCAGCCTGGAATACGCCTGTTTTCCTTACATGTTCTTAAGAATTTTCCTGTTTCTTTCAGAAACAATGAGTCTAAGTAGATCCTCTTTGTTCAAACGAAGATTTACAAAAAGCTCTGGAGGCTTGTTGCAAATAATAGCACTCCATACGAAAGGCATCAGCAATCTATGGAATCCCTCGGATAACGCTGATGAATAAACTTCATGATTGCAGTCTCGAAGAGCGGGGAATGGGTCCAGAACCACACCTAACACAGAAAGAAGAGGGATTATCAAACTGGCTCATTAATATGAGCAAATCTAAGTTTTGGATAAAATATAGATAAAATATAGCTTTAGGAACACATGTGAGCTAGTTGCATCCTCCTAAGTTATTCCAGTCAGTGAACAGCGATTAGGGACCATACGAAAATGAGTTAGGTGGTCGAGGACTGGCACATTTACCCTATTTTATTCTAATTTAATTTCTTTACTAACGACAG
This sequence comes from Thermobia domestica, assembly GCF_964235325.1. Lineage (NCBI taxonomy): Eukaryota > Metazoa > Arthropoda > Insecta > Zygentoma > Lepismatidae > Thermobia > Thermobia domestica. The sequence continues at coordinate 36,866,057 of NC_137463.1, read as the reverse complement.
AATAACATATAAATAATTATGTCTATTTGGAATGTAGTATTCAGGCTGTGAAAGTAATATAAGTTCTTGACAGGCATGTAGCCAGGATTTCGTGATAGGTAGGGGGGTTCGTGAAAAATTACTGTAGTTATCCATCAGGGGTTCGATCATTCTAAACTATTTTGCTGGCAACATATATGCGTTCGTTTAGTCAGGATTCCGAAATGGGGGGGGGGAGTGACATGAAATACTACGGTTTCACACCAGAGGTCGATCAATCTAAACTATTTTACTGGCAACATACGCATATTGGTTTGTTAAGACAATAAAATGAGGATATGTTAGTAAGTATTTAATTAAAAAAAACTATGAAAAATATTGAGTAAAAGAATATAAAAGAGTATTGAAAAAGATATAGTCTTCCGAGGTCATTCGAACTCGGTTCTTCTTGTATTTTTTCTTCTTCTTTTTCTTGTCTTCGTTTAATACCGTCAAGGATAGCAACGAGACCTCTTTCGGCAGTAATAACATCCTATAAAATGGATTAGTGTTGCAGTGAAATTCAAAATGGTTCATATTATTTTTAATATTGGGCATTTCTTAAGTGCTACCTGAGAGTCTATCTGATCGAACATGTTTATCGATTGTCATTTGTAGTCCATAGGGAATTCGGAATGCTTCGTTACAATAATATCCATTTTCAACTTGACTTCGCTCTCTGCACACAAAACTCCTCATAAGAAAGAGTAGGGCTAACCAAACGCTTGCTGTAGCTTTATATTTTAGACGCTGATTCATCTTTTTCTCGCTTCTTTTTGTTTCATCCTTCCTTAATATTTTTCATTTCTTGACTCGAAGGGGGGGGGGGCGGACTCCTAGACCCACCCTTTGGCTACGTGTCTGGTAGTTGATATACCTTAGGAGGTCCATGAAGATAATCAGAAAGGTAAGAAATGAAATCGAAGATAATAAACAGGTTGGGCTAGGTAGTACCATTTAAATCACTTTCTTTGATGCCCGCCCCCCAAATTTTACATGCCAGAGACGCCAGGGTCTGGATATGTTCTTCAATGGACACGTCTTCAACAACCAAGAAGAGCACCCAAGGTGCCTTTGAAAAATTTATTCGCTCCTTAATTGCAAAGTTTTATGTAGCTGAGATTCTCGTAAAGTGATATCTGAAATGTATTGATGACGGGTGCTTTTATTTCAATTAATTCCGCTCAGCTTTAGTCAAGTTATGGTAGTTTGAGTTTGTGATTTATTAAATTCAGCAATTAAATTTACAATTATGCTAAAAGATTATGTTATTTATGTCACTAATAGAGATGAATGTAACTACAGTGAAATCTGTCTATGTTGGCCACCCTTGGTTTCAGTAAAAAGTGATCAACTTAAAGAAAATAACTGTGGTTAGTGTATGTTTAGAAAAGAATTTCTAGTATTACTTGATTGTAAAATTTTAATAAGCAATGGCACGACAGCTACTTTTAAATAATGTATATAGAGTAAGCGTAACAATATACAGTACTAGAAAAAATAGTACGTTTGTTTAATATTGTACTCCCTAATATTGTTTTGGCCCATATATACATTCTAATTTTGTAGTTAACTACCTCTTGGTAATGAGCTATAAGTGTTTCCCTCGGAGAAGAACATGTTTAGGGAAAATCTTAAGGGAAATCATATCTCAAAATCTCAGCTACCTTTCGAAAAGCCGTCAGGTGCCAATAGTTACAATTGAGATGGTTAGCTTTAACCTTGAGAATTTTCCGGAATTACTAAATCTCCCTACTCATGAAAGGAGACGATATAGCAAATGGTTTTACCAAAATATACAGTGTAAACAAATACGTGGTTTGGGTACAAAACCTCGCGGCGACAACCTCGCGGACCAAAACCTCTACAGAAACCTTATACTAGAAATTCTTTTCTAGCGGCCCAAAATCTCGCCTGGCCAAAACCTCGCCGCCCAAAACGTCGCGGGCCAAAATCTCGCGGGGCTAAAACCTCGCCACCCAAAACCTCGCGGGCCAAAATCTCGCCGGGCTAAAACCTCGCCTTGCCAAAACCTCGTCTTCCAAAACCTCGCGCCTCAAAATATCGCCATACCCAAAATCTCGCCTGACCAAAAGCTCGTTGTAATGATCTCGCGACACAGAATCTCGCCTGGTCTAAATTAAGCGAGACGTAGTGTCGCCTGGGAAGAAATGTCAGGATAAAACCTCTTCACGACGATTTCTTCAATGTAGAATGTTCTATATATCACTATATGTATATATTTAGTAACAGCAGATAATTACATTAAAATAATGACAAGGATTCTAATGCATGCTTTGGAAATCTATATATATAAAAATTAAATGACTATGTTTGTTACATTATACCTCTTGAGCCATCCTACCGATCTCAATCAAATTTTCAACATAGATGAGGATCGAGCCTAGGATGTCTTTTATAATTTCACTTTGTCGGCACAACAAAAGGGAGTGGGATATATATATACAGAGCCGTAGCTAAAGATTTCGGCGCCCGGGGCGAAGTAGAATTCGGCGCCCCTACTCTCACCACACCACCCTCTTCCTTCCTTTTTTTTCTTTTTACTTATAAGAAAAGCAGCAGATATTGTTATAATACACTGAATTTTTATTAAGCTGCCGGCGAGATTTTGGGCGGCGAGGTTTTGGCCACGCAATGTTTTGGGTGGCGAGGTTTTGGCCACGCGATGTTTTGGATGGCGAGGTTTTGGCCCGGCGAGGTTTTGGCCACGCAAGGTTTTGTCCCGCGAGGTTTTAGGCGGCGATGTTTTGGCCGGCGAGATTTTGGGCGGCGACGTTTCGGCCGCGAGATTTTGTCCGTATCCCAAATACGTACGACCATTTCCTGAATTCCTGTACGTGCTGTTCCTTAATTAGCCCTTCCATCATTAGCCCTTTATCATGGTAGTGTTCTGGCCATTGACATCCAAGAACAAATCGTCTGCATCCATGCTTCTTTGTCTCCAGTCACAAATACAGAACATCTGTCTCTCATATGACAATTCGAAAGAGTTAAGAAAAATAACAAAACGTTATTTTGCGTGGCCAAGATACACAGGTAAATTAATCATTATCATCATAGGATAAACATTGCTTCAATGTGGCCAATTTCCAAGATAGACAGGTAGCCAACTTACAGAGTAATAAGTAACGAATGTTTTACGGGAAAATTCAGGCTCAAGACGAACCAGGCCAAGATGAGCAGATGGCCATCTTAGAGAAGTGGACAAGTTGACAGGGCTTTACTGTAATTAGATGTCTTAAAACCTGATACCTTCTTCTAACGTATCAGCTTTAGACCCAAACCATAAATAATTAGTGGGTGTTCTTCAATTCGTTTCTACCAATGTAGAAGTGAGGTGTGTTAAATACAACACCGTGGTATTTCCTCCTTGTTAATCACATTAATTTTCACATTACTAGAGTTACTCAATCATACATAATTCTCTTTGAAAGATCCAATTGTTCGTGTCATCTATAGAGCAATTTACATAGTAAGCAACTAAACCTAATGAGAAAAATAGAAAGGTGCAATTTGTATACATAAAGAAAAAACTATAGTATTATGCAATATGCATACTGACACATTTTAATAACACAGTTAATTTGCTAGAAACATTTTAATTTATGCTTTCAATCAATATAACGCATTAGCCTATACTTGTACATATAGCCTACACATGTTTGTATAAATCATTTCTTTCAAGGTAGATCAATTCAATCATGTATCATATAGCAAAGTAACATGAGATTAATTTATTTCCATTGTGTGATAACGACGTTCCGCTTGTGGTTTGTATAAAAATCATAAATTATTCTGGTAGAAGCCTGACAAAAGACCTTTTGTGAATACCAACATTCATAATACCGAAAGGAAGAAAAGAAATAAACCAATAAATAATCCATTTAAAAACGTTATTACTGTTCACTGAGCAGCGTTGGTTTTGATGGTAAATCTGTGCATTGCTTGTGCTACTAAGTTCTATTCTGGTATTCTACCGATATTAGGTTTGTTATGATACAAACAAGAAATACTTACATGTAAATAATAGAAATGGAGTCAACTCATTCTAAGTGATCAAGCCTGTGCCGCTCGATAATCTCCAAAAAATCTAATTTTTTCATGAATGTTTATCCTATATTAGTATACTTCAAAACCACAATTAATTATTTTTTACATCCCATGGCAGCGGCTACTGCCATTTTCCGTTTCTTTCGATTTTAGGCGTTTACGTTGTTTTGAATATCTCAGTATGTATTTGTCCTACCAAATTAAAAATTGTTGGACGTCTCCAACTCGAGCAGAGCTAAAACTTTGATCTCTTAACATTTTTAACTAAAACCACTTGAAGGGGATGAAATCATGGCCTACAATACCAACATGTTTGGACATTGAAGACATGTTTGTTAAGAAGAAACAACTGACGTAGAGGTCTAAATTTGTGTGTGCATGTGGTCCGGAGTCATAAGTTAATACACAAAACTTTACAGACCTGTAACTGCTCTCAAAGGCCTGAAAAAATCGTAAAGTTGGGTAATTATGCAAATTTAGCATGTTTCACTGTCCAATATCTGCAATGGACCTGGATTTAAAAACCTGAAACTTTCGCAATAGTTAGTCCTTTACTATACAATAACACACAACAAAGCGAGTTTTGTGTTCTTGAGCAGAAGGAAGTCAAAGATTAAGTAATGACGTAATACTCTAGGAGGTGTTTTTTTTTACAAATTTAACTGGAAATTCATTGTTGTGAAGTGAAATAAAGTAGGATGAATGGTTAGTCCAGTCAAGGCTCTCAAGCTCGCTTCTTTCCTCTAGTTGTAACACTGTCTTATCACGCTCACAGCAGCACTGGTGAAGAATGCCGCTATCAGAAGAAGGGCAGAAATGCCAAAATGCACGCTTGTCAAAAAGTCCGTAAGTACTCATTGCTCTTGCTGTTTTCTATATCAGAGATATTCAAGGAGAACGGACAGAATGGCAGGGGGACATAATGGCAGGAAATAGTGGCAGAGGACAAAATGGCAGAGGACGAAATGGCAGGCGGACGAAATGGCAGGGCACAAAATGGCAGTCAGACGAAATGGCAGGAGGACATTAAGGCAGAAAGTATAGTTTGAATTCTCGTTTTTTTGGTCGGGGGTGATCCAACCATATTATAGTTCATTTGCAAGCCTACCTTGAAAATTTTAGGGGGCTACAAAAATTTAGGGGGGTCCGGCTCCCCTACACCCTCCTGGATACGAGCCTGCCTGGTATATAATTAGTCATTCTTACGACTGCAAAGTGTCTTTATAGTCTATATTATGATATATTTTGTTATATAAAATTAAGGACTATGTTTTAGTCATTCTTACGAGCACAGAGTGCTTTTACTACTGCTGTCGAAATCGGTTTTTGGAAAAACCGAAAACAGCTTTTGCTGTTTCGGTTTACAGAAAACCGGTTTTCTAAAAAACCGAAAATCGCAAACGTCAGAAAAAATCGTCAGCACTTGTTTTTACAGTGTATTCTAGGATATGTGTTATGGGATGTTTAAGACACTGTAAGTAACTAGTCATTCTTACGACTGCAAAGTGTGTTTATAGTCTATATTACGATATATCCTAACTATATATAAAACTACATGAGCTGACAAATTATTGAGCACTTCCTTTAGGGCTACAATGATCAAATTTGGCATGATTGTAGGTTTCCGGAATTAACTCACAGGAAAATTGCCAAAAGTGAATATTTTTAATTTTTAGAGGGTCTAAAGAGGGTATGAAGAATTTCAAAATGTTTAAACGGACGTTTTCTTGGGATACAAAATCTTATCTTTTAGATAGTTGAAATAGGAAAAGAAACGATAGAATTATGGGTTTAAGAGATGCGAGGCCGTAGGCCGAGCAAAGACAGTGTGTGGGGTCGAAGCCCCCGAATGGGCAGATTCAGGAAATACGAAGAGCAAGTTAACGAAATTCATTGTTGATGCAAAGGTCGATAGATAAGAAATGCGAAGCCGTAGGCCGAGCAGACCTGGGGGTCTGGGGGCAGAGCCCTCAGCTAGCCAAAGACTAGATTTGTTATATAAAATTAATGACGATGTAAGTAATTGGTCATTCTGATGACTGCAGAGTGTTCCTTATAGTCTGTTCTACGATATCCGTTATTATTGAGAATTAAGAAAGATGTACGTAATTAGTCATTCTTACAACTACAAGCTGTTTTTATAATTTAAAGGATATGTTATAATATTTTTTTTAAAAAAGAACTTTGTCATTCCTGTAACTGTAAAGGAATTTTATAAGTCTGTACTATGATATGTATTAGTATTGAAGAATAAATAGTAACCATTCTTTCAGTTTTGTACTTACCTTGTTTGCTTTCAATCTATATTTTCTTGTAGTTAGAATGGTTATAAGACCAAGATATCAATTGGAAGATGGTTACAAAGAAATATTTTTTTTTTTTAATAGTTAAGATTTGTTGTTAAGTTTCAAGTTAAGTTTGAATAACTGATATTTACCCTCTTTTACGCTCTTGGTTCAATTTAGCCGTATTTATATGCTTTGGACATTTGAGGCAGAAATGACTAAATCGAGAACTGCTACCTACTAGCAAACACAATAGGTGAAACCTAAAAATACGAGCCCTAGGAGTTATAATTTTTGCTAGTTAACTTCCTGTCATTCTGTCCTGCCATTTCGTTCGCAACCATTTCGTCCTCCTGCCATTTTGTCCGCCTGCCATTCCGTCCGTTGTCATTTTGTCCTCCTGCCTTTATTTTCTGCCATTATGTCCCCTGCCATTTTGTCCTAAATTCATATTCAATCTTATTTATTCTTGTTTTAACTGTCAACTCATGAGTGAGATTGTTGTCCTTTCGTTTGATCTAAATTCTCAAGTCAATGGACACTTACTCGCTGTAAACACTGACTGCGAAATGAAGATCAAACGAAAGGACAACTGTCTCCTGCATGAGTTGACAGTAAAGAATAAATAGGATTAAATATCATTTGATATAGCAAACAGCAAGAGCAATGAGTACTTACGGACTTTTTGACAAGTGTGCATTTTGGCTTTTCTCGCTTTCTGCTGGTAGCGGCATTCTTCACAAGTGCTGCTGTGAGTGTGATAAGACAGTGTTACAACTAGAGGAAAGAAGCGAGCTTGAGAGCCTTGACTGGACTAATCATTCATCCTACTCTATTTCACTTCACAACAATGAATTTCCAGTTAAATTTGTGAAAAATAAAAACACCTCCTAGAGTATAAAGTCATTACTTAATACTTTGATCCCCTTCTGCTCAAGGACACAAAACTCACCTTGTTATGTGTTATGGTTGTGTGTGTGGTATGTAAAGGACTAACTTATTGCGCAAATTTCAAAATTTTTATCAATACTCATTGGAGATATTGGACAGTGAAACGTGCCAAATTGGCATAATTCCCCAACTTTACGATCTTTTTCAGACCTTTGGGAGCAGTTACAGGTCTGTAAAGTTTTGTGTATTAACTTATGACTCCGGACTACATGCACACAGAAATTCAGACCTCTACGTCAGTTGTTTCCTCTTAACAAACATGTCTCCAATGTCCAAAAATGTTGCTACTGTAGACCCTGATTTCATCCCCTTCAAGTGGTTTTAGTCAAAAATGTTAAGAGATCAAAGTTTTAGCTCTGTACGAGTTGGAGACGTCCAGCAATTTTCAATTTGGTAGGACAAATAAATACTGAGATATTCAAAACAACGTAAACGCCTAAAATAAAAAAATAAAAAACGGAAAATTGCAGCAGCTGTTGCGTTGCCATGGAATGTTGTAAAAAATAATTAATTGTGGTTTTCAAGTACCCTGATATAGGATAAACATTCATGAAAAAAGTAAATTCTTTTAAAAAGGTCGAGCGGCAATTTTTCTTTTTTCTCGATCACTTAGCCTGGATTAACCTAATATTAAACTTGTATATCGTTCATTATAGCTTAGGAAATATTCAGCATCTATATATTAAAATGGTAGAGAAATTTGGAAGATACATGTTAATACATACAGTCAGGCAGTTGTTATGAATTACAGAAAAAAAATTAAAAATAATAATAAAAATCTAGCTACCTTTTACAGAGTTACGCCCTATTTTAGGGAAGTGGTGTGGGAAGACGTAGGTTTCAAGGTCTGTGGATGGTCTAAGTGCTGTAGTATATCTTTATTCATTTAATTGCTGCACTTAAGGAACTTTGCGTTCCCTAACATTTGGCGTGGATAAGGAATGATCACAATTGACAAACATTAAATACAGTGATGAGAAATTTATGTTTGTGGACGTTTATATGATTGTAGCCAATCCTTTCGACAGTGAGTTCTAGGGAACTATAGGCTCTAGAAAGATGCCGTTTTCACTGCTCGGTTGCAAATTTTGTGTAGATTGTTCAGTTCTAATTGATTTTTTTTAATGGCTCTTATTTCTTTATTACATTTTTAGGCGTAAGATGGAAGTGTTGAAATTTAAAAAAAAATAAAGTATAATATGTACGAGTTATACATTGCAACACCACATATTTGTGTACAGGGCTTGTATATCTCTCAGGCATGTGTTTCATGGCCAAATGATAATGAAAACGAAGGATAACCACTTCTCCAGTTTAAGGTGAACCTTTACCGTATTGTTTGGAGTGTTTCGCCCAATGAGCACCATATATCACTGACATTATAATTAATTTTGTATGTAATGTATTTGCTTATTTCACACTGCATGCAAGAAGAAAGAAAACGCTGGTCATAGATGAATTAGAAACTCCAACCGGAAGTAGGCTCATATCTTGCAAACGGTGCTAGATATTGAAAAAATGATCGAAAGAATCTCCCCTTTATAGGACCCCTTGCCGATTTTTATCACTTGTGTCTGTAAAGGGACATGTACAGATGTGGTAAGAAATGGCCAGGAGATTTATGTCCATATGTGAATGACGCGCTATGTGGAGAGTAGAGGTTATACTAAAACAGAACTGACCAAAACACTAAGTATATTAATAACCTTGCATAGAATTGGAGAAAGTGTACAACAAACACCTATTTACGTTTTGTGCAGGTGGATGCAAAATGTGAAAGGAATAACTTGATAAGCTGTGGGAAGAATGAGTGTAATCTCCTTCCACATTGTTTGTATTTAACTCTCAATACGTCTCCAGGTTCTGTGGGACATTCTTCTCAGCATTGCTGGAGTAACCGTCTAAAACAAGTCTTGCACCTTCTTTCAATTCATCAATCGTAGCATAATGCTCTGCTGCAACAATATTCTTCATCAATTCTCAGAGCGAATTGTCAAAGGTCGTGAAGTTCGGGTATCGTGGTGGCCAATTAAGTGGAGAGGGCAATGAAGGCGATCTGCGGATCCACCCAGCGTCCTGGAAACATCTCTGAGATATTCTCGAACCGAATTGGCAAAATTAGAAAGACATGCATTGTAATTTCGTCTCATATATTTACAATTTATATAATTACAGTTTACATAGTTCGATTATTTTATACTAGGGGATACCACAAGACTTTGTGCCCATCCTGTACATCTGTAGAATGATAGAAATGGGTTACTATTTGTGGTGTCTTTGTAGCAAGTAGTATACGTGTGTAGTCAATGTTCTTCCTTATTCGATTTCATACTTAACTTTAGTTTTTGTGGATACAGTCAGAAATTCTATAGCGGTGTCTCTGAACAAATAAACTTCAGATCCAAATTGAAACTGACTATGTTTGTGACTCTTATTCTCTTGAACCACCTAATCGATCTCGATCAAATTTTTGACGGTAGATGCAGCTCTGATCTAGGAGTGTTGTTTTAGCTATTTCCTTTGACTGTAGAACTTAGGGGAGGGGGAGGAGAGGGAATTATAAAAGAAATAAATAAAACTTAATAACTCTTGAAACAAACGACCAATCTCGATCAAATTTTCAACATAGATGACGTTCGTGCCTGAGATGAATTTTGACTTGACATTTTACTTTGACAGAACAACGTCGGGGATGGGGAGGAGGGGGAGATATACAAAAACCAATAAATATAAGAATAAAAGTGACCATGTTCGTGAGTTAATAACTCTTGAACTGCCCGATTGATCTCAATCAAATTTTTAACATAGATGAAGTTCGAACCTGGAAAGTTTTTTTTATTATTATTATTTCACTTTGATGGTAGAACTTATGGCAGGGGAGGAGAGGGGAGAGTAAATATATGAAAATGAATAAAACTTAACTCTTGAACCACCCGACCGATCTCGATCAAACTTTCAACATAGATAAAGTTCGGACCTGGGTTGTTTTCATCATTTTACTTTGACGGCACAATGTAGGGGAGGGGAAAGGGGTACATATATGTAAAAATAAAATAAAAGTGATCGTCTTTGTGACTTCATCACGCTTAAACTACTGAATCGATCTTAATTAAATTATCAACATAAATGAGGTTCGGACCTGAGACGGTTTTTATCATATGCATTTGACGGTAAAACTAAGGGAAGGAAGAGGGGAGGGGACATATATATAAAAATAAATAAAACATAATAACTCTTGAACCACCTGACCAATCTCGATCAAATTTTCAACATAGATGACATTCGATCCTGGAAAGTTTTTTCTAATATTTTCACTTTGACGGTAGAGCCTAAAGAAGTGGGAGAGAAAGGGGAGATTAATATATAGAAATATAAAAATAAATAGAACTTAACTCTTGAACCACCCAATCGATCTCGATCAAATTTCCAATGTACATGACATTCTGGCCTGGAATAATTTTATCATGCCTTGCCCCGCAATACGGGGAGGAAAGAGAGGTATTAAAATCACCGAAAATGACCAATATCAAAGTAAAAACGGAACATATTACTATTTTTCCTTAATTTAACCAAGCGAAATCGGGGTGCGTCTTAGATGGGAGGACGTCTTAAATTCGAGTAATTATTGAGAATCTTAATTAAAGATATTATTAACGTGTTATTAAAACTACTTTGCAAGCCATAAATATTTTTAATTTTGTACCGTATTCAATCATCCAGACAGTAATAGTGTCCTGCGCTTGCGCAGGACGTGCGGGTTTGCTAGTAATGGTTATTTCTAAATTGTGGCTTTTTTCAGCCCATAAAAGATTCTGAAACCTGTAAAATGCGTGAATAACTCATGATAAGATAATTGATATGCAATATCCTTTTCTCAGATCTGTAATCTTAAGATCTGTCAAACGAAACAAATTCATTTTTCAGATCTGAAATCAAAGAAATTGTCAAACGAAACAAACTCTTTTCTCAGATTTGTAATCAAAGAAATTGTCAAACGAAATAAACTCTTTTCTCATATTTGTAATCAAAGAAATTGTCAAACGAAACAAACTCTTTTCTCAGATCTGTAATCTAAGGTACTGTCAAACGAAAAAAAAAACATTTCTCAGATCTATAATATAAGAAATTGTCAAACGAAACAAACTCTTTTCTCAGATCTGTAACCTAAGGGACTGTCAAACGAAACAAAAATCATTTCTCAGATCTATAATATAAGAAATTGTCATGCGAAAAAAACTGATTTTTCAGTTCTGTAATCTAATGAACTATCAAACCAAACAAACTTATTTCTCAAATCTGTAATCAAAGAAATTGTCATACGAAATAAACTCTTTTTCTCAAATATGTAATCTAAGGACTCGCCAATCGAAAGAAGCTCTTTTCTCGGATCTGTAATATACTCCCGTACTTATAGGAATCCGTATAAAGTACAGCTTGGGCAAATATTAATATGTTCTGTGTAACAATGCTCATGACCAAGTTTGAAAACTTCAAGGTTCTAGGTCACAATGGCGACTGTAAATTCTAGTCCTGAGCTTAGCTTTTCTTAATGTTAGTATTATCAGTTTTTCGTACCAGTAGTTTTGATATTTATATTTTTGTGTTTAAAGTTACATTATAATAAATCTATATATATATATAATTGAAAATCACTATGTTAGTGACTGTAAATCTCCTGAACCACCCGACCGATCTCGATCAAATTCGTAACATGGATGAGCTTCAAGGCTGGGCTGGTTTTAAGCTATTCACTTTGATGGTAGAACTGACGGGAGAGGTACAGAAAAATAAATAAAACTTAACTCCTAAACCACGTGACCGATCTTGATCAAATTTTCCACTTGGGGAGGGGGAGGAAGATATATATAAAAATGATCGAAAATGGCCACTATCAGTGTCGAATTTATAGTTTTCTGGGTCGCTTAGATGAACAGTGATACATTTGATCCCGTTTAAATTCAAATTCAACCCCGCAACTTGGGGGAGGGGAGGAAGAGATATTTAAAAATGATCGTAAATGACCGATATTAGCGCTGAATCCGCATTTTTTGGGGTCGCTGAGATGAACGGTGACACTTCCGATGAGATGGGGAGGAACAAATATATATGGAATATGGAGATATATATATATGAATTTGGATTTAACCCTTAACATACCAAGCGGGGTCCTCTAGGGACCCCAGAGGGTGATATTTGGTGATACTGCTGCAACTATAAGAACCAATTTATTCTCGATTTTTATATTTGCCCTGCATATTTTTGAGATATCAGCTACGTAATTAGATCAATGATACGGTCGTTAAGAAAAGTGCAAAAAATAATAATAATAATAATAATAATAATAATAATAATAATAATAATAATAATAATAATAAGTTGAAAAATTAAAATAATACTTGGGGTCTCTAGAAGACCCCAGCTTGATAAACAAAGTTGACGTTTTAGGCTTGGAGCGTTAAGGATTAAACAGCATCAGAAGTGTCACTGTTCAGCTCGGCGACCCCAAGAACTATAGATTCAACACTAATATCAGTCAAGTCAATTTTGACTATATATATATATGACTGGTCTTTATATATATATATATATATATATATATATATATATATATATATATATATATATATATATATATATATATATATATATAGTCGAAAATGACTGATATTAGTGTTGACTCTATAGTTCTTGGGGTCGCCGAGATAAACAGTGACACTTCTGATGCTGTTTAAATCCAAATTCAGCCCCGCATCTTGGGGAAAGGGGAAAGGGAAATACGTAAAACTAACCCAAAAATAACCCATATTAGTGTCGACTCCATAGTTACCGGGGTCGCTGAGATGACTGGTGACACTTCCTTTCCGATTTAAAACCAAATTCAGCCCAGCAACTTGGGAGAGGGAGAGATAATAAAATGATCGAAAATGACATATATATTAGTGTGGAATTCATGGTTTTCGAGGTCGCCGAGATGATCAATGATCTTTCCAATGCCGTTTAAATCGATGCCATTAAACACGAAAACAACGTATTTCACGGGTACTAAACACATGAGATACGGAGTTGTGCATTCAAATTTTCATTTAAACCCAGCGAAGCGGGTAATATATGCTAGTTCCTTATAAAATTCCAATTTAAAACTTGAATCTTAATATGAATGGCTCACTATGAGAGGATTTTGTTCAATTTTGAAAAGTGGGCATGTGCTATTTCAGTGCTCAAACTTCAAGACATGTATGATAGACATAAATCACATACTGTTGTTTTGTAAAACTTCACTTATATTGCCTTTAATTCCTGTTAGTTTTAAGAAGTAGTCCGTACGCTACAGTAAGTTTGTATCTTTAAAACCAAGTAAAATTTAAGGCCATAACATGTATACCTATCTATTAAATTGTATTTATATTATTTTGACGAATGTTTTCAGAGCTGGCGCCTAGGTCAGAATAAAATTTTTCAAGCCCTGCTCATGGCAACACATCCAGAAATTTTGCTTGATTTCAGCAGCAAGGGAGGAAGTTATATCTTATAAGATGTAGAATATCGTAATCATAAAAGTATAAACAAAATACTTTTTTTTCTTTTTTCAGATCCAGGGAAAGGCTGAAATCGATTACGATGGTCTGGTCTATAAAAATTGAAACTAACTCGATAAATCTGGTTGTAATAATAGCCATTTTCTTATACCCAAAAGGGATTGAAACCACCTTTAACTTAGAAGAATCTTCCCACAATGAATTCACTAGTAGAATGTGCAATTTTATTAGTAAATATTTGTATCAAACGATGTCAGAAGCAAAACTTATTTCAGTTCTTTCAAATGGACATTCGAAAATTGTAAATTTTCTACTTCGAAAAATATCAAATGATGTTGTAATTCCAGCATTTGTTGTAAATATAAGGGATAATATACTTAGTCAACAGTACAGCTTGTCGATAAGACCTATTCCCACAGAGAATGATATTATAGTAGTGTTTTTTGAAAGTCAGTTGTACCTTAAAGCAATTATCGAACAAGGAAATACAGTATACTGGAATAATAGAGCAAATTTTGTTCTTGTCTGTACTTCTGTTGTCTTTAAAGACGAGAATGATGTAGAATCTATTTTTCAGAACCTTTGGAAAACTAGAGTGTTTAAAGTTGTCGTTATTTATGCTAAGGTGAATGAACTAGCATTTGGAGATCAACTACATAATTTTTCAAGCTATGTAATACAAAGATGCAACCCTTTCCTCAAAAGTTGCTTTGTAGAAACTACTACATTGGATTCTTCCGTCATAACTCAAATAATTGATGAATTTACTTCTTTAAAAAAGGCATTGGTTAATTTTCATGGTTATGTTATGCAAACAGCTTATGTTCAAACAAGACTGATGCCAGATTTTGCTTATTGGAAAAGAGAAAACAGTAATTCATATGTAAAAGCTGGATATTTTATAAACGTCTTGGAAACATTGCGTGAATATCTTAATTTCACTATGGAAGTTACTGTTACACATGGTTGGCACCAAATTGGTTTCAAACACCAAAATGGTACTTGGCTATATGCTTTGGGAAATCTAGTTAGAAGAGAAGTTGATTTGATTTATAGTTGCTTAGCATTTGATACAGAAAGGCATAAATTCGTTGATTATACTGATTACGTTGTGGTCTCATCTGAGTCTGTTTTGGTATCGCGTAGCAAACCTATTCCGCCATATTTGTCTATGTTGTTGCTTTTCAGTCGTGAAGTATGGTGCTGGTACATTGCAACAATGGTGCTGGTTTTCGTATTCTTACATGTTTTTCAAGGTCTTGAGTTAGACAAGCAACAGTTTGGGAAGACATTTTTACAGCAATTGGCAATTTTCTTGAAAATATCAATTTCTTTACCAACTGGTGATAAATCTCGCATTATTTTCTTTACGTGGATTTACGTTACGTTAATTATGAGCGCCATCTATGAAGGAAGCATTGTAAGTGTTTTAACTATTCCGAAGTATTATAAAGACATAGATACTTTAGAAGAACTCGCACAGTTGGATATGGTAATCAGTGGCATACGATCATACAAGCATCTTTTGGATGATCAGTCAAATAAAGTTCTACAGACATTGTACAATAGATTTCAACCTCATGGGGACTACGAGGAGCTATTTAAAAGTGTACTTGATGGCCAAAAATTAGCAGTTGCTGCTTCTGATAATATGCTTAAATACCATGAAAATAAATTCTATTCGTGTTTAAGTTGTGCGACTCCTTTTCATATTTTAAGCGAAACTCTAGGTATTCGTCCAATTGGAATTGGTGTGAGTAGACATTTCCCTTTCTTATTCTTATTCAACGTTCTGCTGGAACGTATGCATCAATCAGGACTAATTTTTAAGTGGGTTAGTGATGTCATTAGACAAGCTAGTGTGGACAAGAACTGTGAAAATGCTTGTAGTGGCAATAGGGTGTTACGTGTACAACACTTGCGAGAGTGTTTTTTTATTTTTGGAATTGGACATGCAATTTCACTAGTTGTGTTTGTAATAGAGTCAGTTTCCAAGACATGAAAAAGCAATGACGAATCAATTTCCAAGCCTAAATTTGTTACAGAATCAATTTCTGATATTATACTTTTTTTTAAATTGCTGTTGTTGAAATGTAACTCCCATTTCAGCACGATGGTTACACAAGGAATGATCTAAAAGTAATGATAATTGGACATTTGCTATACACTTTTTCTTCTTCTAAACCTTTTTCCCAGTTAGCTGGGATCGGCTTTTCGGATTGCTGTTCCCCATCCGTTTCTATCTTGTGTCATATCCACTGCAACACCACACTATATCATGCCTTCTTCTCACAATCTCCCTACTTCTTCTGTGGCCGACCTCACACTCGTTTTCCATTTAGTTTTATAGCATCCACTCAATTAGCTAAGTATTTTTAAGTTCTTCTTACATGCCCAAACCATCTCAGTCTACTTTCTTGTAGCTTTTCTACTACTAGACTTACCTTTACTGTTCCCCGAATTACTTCATTCTTAATTCTGTCCTTCCACGTCACTCCACATATCCACAGCAGTATCTTCATCTCCGCATTCAACTTCTGTTCCTTTCTCTTCTTCATCGTCCAACATTCTACTTCATACAATATGGCGGGTCTCACTACTGTTTTGTTTACTTTTTTTTATAGCGTATTGGTATCCTATATGGTCACACAATACTCCAGCAACTACTCTCCATTTTGTCCACCTGCTGTTAATTCTACTGTTTACAACTTCTTCTATTCACACGTTTTTGCGCAGTATTGATCTCAAGTATTTGAATTCCTCGTAATTATTGTGCTGCCTAAATGTCTTGAGCCGTGGCAAAAATGCGAACTAAAGCTCACACCCTCACACACCCACGCGTTGAGCCAATAAGGGTTCAGGTGTTGCTAAGCGAGAGAAAGCGAGTGGAATTCCTTCAACCGATAGCAGCGCTTGCAACGGAAGACTAGGGATCAAGTCAATGAGGTATATCTATACTACCTCTTCTTCGTCAAGTCGTATTCTTGTATTGTCGATTACATTTTATTGAAGGTATTGTTGATAAATCGTAGTAGAATGCACAGTAGTTTCTATTTGACAAATATTTTATACGATATTTGTTAGAGTATTGTGATTACCTTCCACACGATTTTGCACCAAAACTACAAAATTATTAGAAAACAACGGGTGCGGTATCTGTCCTCGTGAGAAAGGATTGTTGCTCTAATTACAGAAAAGGAAAGCAACTTTAGGTTTCTGAGACTTGTATGGCATTTCTGAAGCTTGCTAACTAGTTCCTAGTCCAGTTCATCTACCCACACTGAAGCATCATATTGATTCACAGTCATCTTCATCAAGTACCTCACGACGTCTCTCACCTTCAACACTGAAACCAGAAACCTTACAAACAATTCAACAGACACCAACAGTAACTCCACAAACTCCATTCGTGTCCCAGAATAGTCAGAAAGAAGATATTCAAGCTCTCCAATATCTATCTGTAGTTCCATATCCATAGAAAGCCCCAGTAAGTACCTCCATTAGCTCAGTCTCATTCTAATGGTCCTTGCCAAGATAAAAGGTTCAGTCAATTCGGCTTCAGATTTGCAAACATGAAAACAAACAACTCACAATCAACTTCCAGGATCAAGAGAGAACAGACAGCGAAAGTTATAAAAAAGATTCAATTTGCGGCTAAGCGAGACATCAATAATTGTGTGAAATGTTGGGAAAACTACTTCTTCATGGCTTTCAGATCTAACTGGACCTAGTGTTATTTTTTTTTAATGAATACACGAAATCTATATCCTGTATGGGACACTGTGTGTGAACTGTGAAAGAAACAATATTCATGCGAAGAACTTGGAGAAATGACTCAATACGGCATCTCTCTTTGTGTTTCTCATGACACTCAAATTGTAATGTTTCTGTAATTTGAAAAATATGTATTGAAATTCTTCTAATGGATGAAATTTACTTTTTTCTTAAAGTATATAATCTGTACTTACATTATCATGCAAATAAATTTCCACAAAAATAGAGACTTTTTATTATTATGCAGTTGTGAAAACATGCGGCGTCTCTCCTCGTTTTACCCTATACATACAACGTTTCTAAGTGGTTTCTATTGACAAAGATACAGGTAAAATACAACAAATGTGCTCGATGATAATAAGTCCTAGTGTTTTCCTTCTGATATCTTCCATTGTTTATTGAGAAGACGTTGAAGATCGATACTATTACTTTCACCACTTTACCACATTTTCAAATAATCGTTTCGTAAGATTCTTGCATGTATTTGTCTTGAAAAATATTCTCTCAGGTGTCGTTTAACGAAAATGTAATTCCGCCATCTCTATCCAATTAACATCCTCTTGTTCGTCGTCGTTCTTATTTCCGAAGATTCTCATTTCTTTGAACAAGGTCTTGAAATCGACGAAGTCAGTGAACTCTAAAGACTGAATGCTGTTCGGCTGCTCACGTCTAAAACAGCGTTTCTCAACCTTATTTTCCTTTGGAGTACAGCAAAGTACGTTTCAAACTTTCATGACACCCCTGCATGTGATTTTTTTCCTAGATGCGAAAAAACAAACATATAAAAATACATACAATACATTTGTTTTAACTGTGGGACGACTATGAGATACAAATCTCACAAGCAAATTGAGTAAGACTCTTGAATAGAAACATATTAACATAAGAGATACTTGAAGCAGGAATATGAGAAAGAAATATTACCATCAGAAATATAAGAAGACGTCAAACTTAAAACTATAATGAGATATTTGTCCCTGGCGAGATTTTTCCAAAAGCATATCAATGCGTGGACAAACTCTTGAAAACCTCGCGACACAGCGGTTCAGAAACGTTGGTCTAGATGGGTACAAGCCCTGAAGTGGCAAAGAGATCACCACTTTCCTCTCTAAATGTTCAAATAGTACTGTGTACTGAATCCCCCTTGTATCGTCCTTGGTAAGCCTAGAAAAAAATGGAACATAATCTCCCTAGTATTGATAAAAATTTTAGTGTATACAGAAACATTGCAGCAACGATTCAATTTTTATTTTGTTGACTGCATCTGTCGAAGAAACAAATTAACAATTTCAAGTTCTTGAAAGTCATAATGTTTGAGGGATCAATACAAACACGTTGAAATATCCAATGATCCATTTTGCTAACTCTCTCCTACCAAATATAGGCTAACAGGAACTCACAATTTAATATTTCACAAGGTGCACTGGTTCTTTCTTTCTGGTAGTGGAAGGATAAAAGTTGTCCTTAAGTATCTATTCCTGGCTTTCCATGTTTTGGTTTTGGTTTGTTTGAGTTTAACGTCCCACTATTATACCTTGTCGGCTATGGAGACGGGGCCTATGGAATATACTGGAATCCGAACCACTTGTTTCGTTCAACTGTACTCCTACCGGGAATCGAACCCGGGACCACGCACATCAAAGGCAAGCGTGCTAGCCACTTTTTTCACTTTTATTTTTATTTCACATGAATATTAATAGTACATTGTACAACACAACAAATCAGGAGAAGTAAATCACTACAGAGAGAAAAATTAAAATACTACATTATTGTTGGACAAGCAAGATGCGTAAGAAATTGTCAAACTTTTTTGTCTCTATTTGAGAAGTTGCATTAAACAAATGCAATCTCCGAGTTTGTAAGTACCAAATAAAATCCAAATATGACAACTTAGTAGTATATTGTAACATATAGTATATATAATTTCCATTCAACCAATTAATCGCATTTAGTTTGTTCTGCGGGTACCAGCGATAGTTTGGAAATCGTAAGATGGAGGGAGAGAATGTAGATGGTGGCTGGCGACAAAGAAGTCCCAGCATCCGACACAAGGCATCCCAAATTTGTCTTGTGGAAATACAGGACGTGATGCGATGGAGTAAAGTATCAAGCTGACCACATAAAGAACACTCCTCTTTCACTACACGATGGATAGCAAATAATTTCTCATTTGTAGGCAATAAGTCATAAATAAGGCAGTACCATGCACTTCTAACATCGTCTGTCAGACACTCTGAATTACAGTTTTTCCAGATACGTGGCCAATTATACTGCGGAAATTTTTGACACACTATTGAACTAGTACTCGCATAAACTGGTTATAGTAACAGCGAATATAGTTGTTTGGAAGACAAATCACGGGAATGATCTTGAATACCACTGTAAGCCCAGTATTGAATAAGAGTACGTGCATAATCTGGGATCAATTTATAAAAACGTATTAAAGGCGGATTATTCGGAAATATATTTTCTGCCCAAAAGTGGAACCACAGATACGTATGAGTCGTTCGGTCCATGTAATAGTGGTAGGTTGTTCGCATATACAGTGTCTGACATTTTTTTCTAATATTCACTAAATTGAATCCACCCGCAGAACATGGAAGATAAAGAGTATTTCTATGAATTCGAAAGAACATGTTTGACCATAGAAAAAAAACACATAAAGAATCCAGTTTTTTGCATACAGTTCTGGTAACGGGTATATATGTGCGACATACCAAAGTTTGGAGTAAATATACGTATTCAGGAACCAAGTTTTCTGCAGTAAATTCAGTCGACGAAACTTATGTTCTTTAGTTAATAAGCGAATCTGCTGTACGATTGGATCCCATATTAAATTGTAAGAGCATTGCAAATCACAAGAGAAACGTAGTCCCAATATCTTAACACTATCGGCTTTAGTATAAGTATCCATTAAAGGAAAATAGCCCAGGTGGGCATCCACATAATAAAACATGTTGATTTCATATAATTAATCTTAGCTCCACTCATTTTGGTAGTCGCATAAACAGTCTTGGAGATAACAAAATTGTTTCGGTGTTGGGCCGTTAAACTCACATCGTCGGCAAAAGCTTGCACATTGAG
This sequence comes from Thermobia domestica, assembly GCF_964235325.1. Taxonomy (NCBI): domain Eukaryota; kingdom Metazoa; phylum Arthropoda; class Insecta; order Zygentoma; family Lepismatidae; genus Thermobia; species Thermobia domestica. Next base: position 36,845,338 of record NC_137463.1, on the reverse strand, counting down.
TACTTGAAAATCATGTGACTGAGGTTCATGGAGTTGCATCAGTTTTCGTAGTAAAACGTCTATAGCAAGACAATATAATCCCATAGATAATGGAGATCCTTGTTGGATGCCACAATTAATATTGAGAGGGGAGGTGAGATGCCCATTTATTTGAACTTTTGCTGTAGCATGTGTATACATTGACTGTACAACCTGGAGAAATGAATGAGGAAACCATATGCACGAAGGACCGCAAATAAGTAGTCATGAGATAGACAATCAAAAGGCTGTTTAAAATCAACGGATAAAAGAAAAGCAGGATTCCGTTTAAACTTATAGTATGCTGAGAAATCACGAATTTTACTAAGCACTGCAAACACATTATACTTCGGATTTAATGCGGCTTGGTAGTCACTAATAAGCAAAGGGTAGATCGCTTTAAGGCGATTATCAAGAACTTTTTGGAATATTTTGATATCTGTGTTAAGTAGCGTGATGGGACGATAATCATTAACAGTAACTGCTTTCCCTTTCTTTGGAATTAGTATTATTATTCCTGGATTATCGGATATGTTAGGTTGACGGAGCATTTCATTATATGATTCGCATAAAATATCCTGTAAAATCCCCCAATATTGCTTGTAAAGTTCATAAGGTATGCCATCAGGCCCTGCGCATTTGCGATCTTTACAACTGTTAAGCACACAATAAATCTCTTCTTTCTGTATAGGTGCCATAAGGGTATTAAATAAATGTGCAGGTACTTGAGGGAGTGACACTTGTAAATATTCACTAATAGTGCGCTGATCCTTGGTAATCGTTCCATACATGTCACTAAAATGATTAAATATAGTCTGATGAATACGATGAGTGTCTGTGAAAATCCTACCATCTGTCTGAAGAGAGTTCACATATTGAGAAAGTCGCTGTTTTTGGTGACGCACATAATGGTAAAGAGACGGTTGATCATTGGGAATTACATCACTCGTGTCCATTGTGACATAATATTTCTGAAGTAATTGTGATTGTATACTGAGAATGCGTGCTTTAATATGATTGATCTGTTGACGATTGGTAGGGGGGCTACTAGGATGATTCCAGAAGTCATTTAAAACACGGTAATAATATTCCAGTGTATTGTGTATATCCTGCCTTCGTTCACGACCTTTGGACTTGAAAAAAAACACCTATTTTCGGTTTAACATAACGATTCCACCATTGAATGATATTTGAAAAATATTTTCTTTGCTTTTGCCAATATGTCCAACGCATATGAAAGTCGGTACGCACATCACTATGTTGTAAAAGGGTAGTGTTTAATTTCCAATAGCTTGATCCGTATGTTGGTCTAATATAGTTCCGAAATTTTATAGTACAATAAAGGGCAGCATGATCACTGAACGGTGGAACAAGAATATCAATTTCGATTACCTTATACCAGGGACTAAAATTGAGTGGAGTACTCCACACTTTGTGGAACTATAGGAAAGGAGTGTGGAACCATAATTCTTAAAGTGTGGAGTGGTATTAATGTGAGTACCTTACTTTTCTCGGATTATGCATTTAAACGCGTTTAGGTGTCAAACTAAGTCTTACTGATTCAATACATTCATTATGCAATGGGGGGTTACTCAATTCCATATAACTGCCAGTATATGACATTAATCCAGAGTTAATACGTATAGGTGTCTCCTAGATGGCAGGGAAAACCATTGCCAATTTTGAGGTGAAGGAACTTTTTTTATTTATATTTAGTTTTCAAACGTTTTCGGTTGCATTCATATAATTTTAAAATATGCAACTAACTGCACGTTTATCTGTTGTTTCAAGAGGACATTACACTTTTCCGATATAATGAAATGTGTTGTTTTGTAGATAAAAATTGCACGATCCTTACAACCCGTTATAGAAATATGTACTACCAGAGATAACATACATCAATAACCGCCAAAAATTTAGCCGAAGCACAGCGTTACAAAAATCAGTAGAAAGAGTAATGTTTCCCAGAGTGACTTCGATAGGTACTGATAGTGAAAACATGAATACAGGAGAACACAAAGGAATGTGGAAATTGTTAACTGATGAAAGAGTGCTTCAGGTAAAACGTTGCCTCTGTTGAAACTTTGGTGTGCTGCCCATCGCATTAATTTAGCATGGAAAGATGTCACCAAGAATGTCCAAGAAGTTTCATCTCTCATACAAGCAGCATCTGGACTGTGTGCTTTCTATCACTCTTCAGGACAACGAACGAAAGGTTTAACGATGGTAGCTTCAGAAAATAATTTAGAAGTTTTGCACTACCCAGAATATTTTGACGTCAGGTGGACAAAATTTTCATTCAATATGCTCACTACTCTCCTAAAAAAAAAAAAATGCTATCCAAGCTGCCTTTACTTGTAAACGGAAAGCCATGTATGTAATGAAGCCAATGGTTATCTGCGTAAATGGATAGAAGTAGATCGCCTTCATCTTTTGTCTTGTGACAGACGCTCTATATATTTTCAAGAACTGCCAGCAGAAGTTCGAGAGTGATGAAATGTTTCTTTTGGACGTAATACCAAACAAAATAGAACTATAGCACAATTGGAGAGTATGAAAGAGAAACCTCTGTTAGGCGGGTGGGAAAAAACGTTTTTAAACGAACGTGTGCAAGAGAACGTCAACGGAGAAATACAGTACTCATTACATGATATTCAACTTCATCGTAACACACGTCGCAATAAATCCCATAACAAATATGTCAGTAAGAAAGAGATTTAACTGTAGTACGCTACGAAGACCTGGATTCCATAATTAACTTCATTAGTCAGCGTTTGATGTATGAAGACAGTATTGTTGCTTTGGAGCCTTGCGTGTTTTGCAAGAGTATGTAACTGATGATGCTCTAAGAGAATGCCACAAAGTTATTTGTCTTGATACAGATCTTCTGCAATTCGCAATGCAATATAGAGAGCATCATCGTGCAGTATGTTGAAAGGTCTGGACTCTAAAAGCCTTCTCATGAAAATCTGTGGAAATCAGTCATTTCATGCTCTGTCAACAAGTCTAGCCCTAGTTGTTGCTTCGAAACCATCTTCTTCCGATGTTCAAAGACTTATAAGTGACTACAACATATTGAAAACAGATAACAGACTGTCTTTAGCTCCCACTACTGTGAAAAATTACCTTCACGTTAATATAAATATGGGTCCGTTGGAAGATATTAGTCCAACCTCTGCTGTTATGAAATGGCTGGCCAGAAAGAAAAAGCGTTTTGAAATTGGTAGGAAGTCAAAGAAATAGCCCTGGTATAACGGTGTATTTGCCTCGGCAGAAAACAGACTGAGACAGCGTGATGATCACAGAAAAATGACAGTGAAATTCTTTTGTAAGAAAAAGTGACTTTTTTTCTTCCAGTGTGACTTTTTCTTACCGGTTTTTTTCCTGTATTTTATGGTTTAATACAATACAATTAAATATGTATCCTAATGTGCCTTTAATTTTGTTTGCTCTGGATGCCAAAATTTTCCTAAATAACATAATAATAATAATAATAATAATAATAATAATAATAATAATAATAATAATAATAATAATAATAATAATAATAATAATAATAATATATTTTTTGGTCGCAGGTAAACATGATGTACTGGACATAACACTGATTCTAGGTCTAAACAAATGCTGACTAAACTAGTTTTTCTATACTATATAAAATTTTTACCAGTGTAGAGCTGTGATTTCGTTGAATTTTAGGCCCTGCCTTATACATGTGTGTATCCATGGTATAGAACCTATCGAGCCTGGACATCATTTCCGAATTTTTGTACGTGAATTTAGGGAACTGCCAATGGAACCACCATACATCTCGAAGCGATAAAGATTTCACAAAATTCAGAAATGCCATGCTAGGACGGAAGTGAGAAGTCATGTTCCGTTGTTGTTCCAATGTGTTTAGGTCATCACCCACAAGAACGGAACTAGAATCTGCCGGTAATAGGGACAATATATCTTCATTATAAAAACGTTCATGTGCAGTACGTTTGTTATTGCCTGATGGACCATACAGATTTAACACATAGATGCCATCAGTGTAAACACTGATACCACGTCCGGATGGAATTCGTTTCACTTGAGAGTAGTCAATACCATCTTTCACTAGGATCGCAGTCCCACGGGCATTGGCACCTACATTTACAATCGCACTGTATGTGGGAAGAAAACTGAAGTCAGGAAAACTGACTTCTTGTAGTAAACGTAGTCAAAATTATGTTGTTGAATAAATAGTTTAAGACTCTGCTTATAACGGTCAGACTTTATACCATTTATATTTAAAGAACAAAATTTCCTTGCATTTGTTTGAAGGAAAGGGGGAGGGTCTGACATCACAGCAGGATTGAACTGCGGAACCTCATATACGATGTAAACTTCGGTAGAACATATAATTGACATTATCGGAACGTAACTCCCTCCAAATCGACATAACAGAAAAAACAATAATAGTAAATAAAGAAAGAAGACACTGCTTCACAGAAATGTATTCCATAGTTGTAAACAAAAAGATGGTCGCAAAATACCTGTAACAGACACGCACAAAAGGGGAGGGAAATACTCCAAAGCTGGTTATGTAACAGACTGCTTCGTTGCTTGGACGTGTTGTTTATCGCCTGAGGAAGTCTCCTGGGTTTCCAAGCTTGGTTCAAGGTCGCTATTCTGAGTCAATGACTCGATTTCACTTCCACTGTCTGTAACCGTACGGCTGTCCTTGGACAACACTTTCCTCTTCTAGGGGGTTGAAAAGAACTCGGCTTCAAGTGTTTTTTCGGAACGAGGGGAGGTAGCATTAATATCAAGTGAAGCAGAAGTAGATTTTTAATTCTTCGTATTTTGGAGGGACATGTCATATGTATTTTCACTAATTGATAAGGCAGCCTTCGGTTCAATATCTGAAGTATGCACTAAAGGGTCTGGGTTCGAAGTCGACAACAGAGGTTCTGGGGAAGTTTCTTCACATGACGGCGGTTTGAGAGCAGGAAAGGCATTAAAATCGGCAATTGCAGGCAGGATATTATGAGAGTCATGATTGTTAGATGTAGAGGGAGGAAAATGGTTAGAAGACTGACCTAAAGCATGCGTTCCTATTTTTCGTTGTGTCGGTAATCCGCCAGTGGATAAATCAGTCGTTTGTAAAGCAGTCGGTCGAGAATCTGGTCGAGGTGAAGCACGGGAGGGTACTTTACACTGAGAGAGTACATAATCAGTCCCCAGACATCGGAAATACGTTTTAGGTTGATTAGAGTAAGCAACGTATGCAGAGTGTGACATCACTTTAAGTTTTGAAGGAATTGGTTTTGTGAGAATCATATATACAAAGCGAATCCCATTCAAAATGGCATATTTATAAGTAGCACTCCACTTTTCGTTAATAATTTGCTTGATTTCATCATATTCACTCAACACATCATGAAGAAAACTATTGTCTACTTCAAGAGGAAAATCAAATACCCGAACTTTGATGTGATTGATTTCAGCATTCGAAATACGAACAGTGCTGCGTACCCCATTTGAATGAACATAAGGAACAGGTGAACATAGGGAACTGATTCATCACTTCATTAAACACAATATCATTTTCAAATTTCCCATATAAAGAAAAGTCCTCATTATGCAGCTATAAAGCGACTGCTTAGTTCACAACGTCACTGAAGTTTTCAGATAACCAAATATGTATATCACTCGGACTAGGTTTTATATATCGCATAGAGCGGTCGAATTCAAATTTCACAGTATTTTTACGAATTGAAAGCATGTATTTTTCCAATAATCACAATCCACAAGAAAAAAGCTTGTAAAGCACACAAGTGTTAGTCACTTATCGTAATAACACAGTAGCAGGCCGAAAGCACTTCCACACCTTTCGACTTCCACCGGTGCACAGTGGGCCAGAATCAGAATCTGACTGGAAAAAAGTAGTTTTGGCAACTACGTCTAATCTACATTCGAACAGCATAGTTGTGTTAAATAATAAATAAGGTTTCTTGCTGCGTATCAGTAAACACGGATAACAGCATATAGTGGCGGCAGCAGCACTTCAAAATTGATAGTTCATTATCTGTTTTATAGCGCGCTGAATTGGGGTAGTATGAACGTAAGGTTTGCGGTTTAATTGCGCATGCGAAAAGGCAACGAACAATCGCAAAATAAGCTATGAGTAAAGGTATGTATATGTACTTGCTGTTTGACTAAAGTTTTGATTGATTGGTTTACGTTGCTGTTCTGTAGAAGCATTTCTAGAGAGTCGAAGTATTCACGTATTGAAGAACTGCTATTGGAAATTGAAATTGAGATTTAAAAATGTACGTTCATGTCTGTATTGAGATCTTTCGTCATGGTGTAGTTTGATATATGTACTTCGAAATACAGTTGTGATCTACTGCCCGTTCTTGCCCGATTTTTATATTTATCGTCTTTTCAAAGTTAGGTGTAGAAAGCCGGATACGCTCTTCGTGACGTGAAGAACCTGTACGAGGTATTGCGTTCTAAACCATCAAACGAAGCACTTTATAATTATGATACGAACAGTTATGGAATGGAAATTCTTTCTCTGGATGTTCTTCGCAGTGTGAGAGTGGCTTTAAATGCCTTCAAGGAGTACGTTTGAGGGGGAAGTTTCTGTAACAGAGTTTCACATCTTCCCTTTCACCATTGTGAACACAAGTTTAGGGATATCATTTACTTCCTTCTCCTGAATTGGTACATTAGTAGGCTTTAAATTACGTATTTGCGTTTCCATTGAACACACCTCTTTTCTCGACAGTTCAGTTCTCTTTTCTGGTACAATAATTTAATGGGTCGACAAAATCTAGGCGACGATGGTTTGGGATTTTGCTACAAAATTGCTTTGTCAACCTCCCCATCTGATGTTGAATACAACTGTAAGGGAACGAAGGAGATAGCAAAAATATCTGAGCCACTAGTTCAATTTATCTTCTGTTTGAACTTTCTGCTTATATACATTATGACAACTGCTTCCATCGCAACCTCACTCACACACTAATTTCATTATGTCTCCATCTTTGATGCACTGTTTAATATAATCTTCATGTAAAATCACGATGAGCTCAATTGTCTGATTTACTATTGCTTGTAAATTATCTTCGGCTGACGTGTCATTTACTTTAATATTCTTTTCTCTGGAATAACGCTTTAATTTTGCTTCACACACCACTTTATATAACGGATATATGTCACAATGTTTTGCCTTTTACCTAGTCTCAAATGTGCATACTTTCTTATTGTCAAGTTGTTATCTATACTAAGTGCCACGACTTCACCCGGAGAATAAGTGTTTGAGAGAATTTTGGCGAATGATAAGTCTTTCTGATTTTCGTTGCTCCCTTAGGTGTCGTTTGAGTGATTTCTCCTAATACAACCGCGGTATCTCTTTTTTCAGCAGCTCTCAATGAACATTGGGTAGCCAACACCAGCTCTTACTCAGAATGCTTTGTAACCAGTAGTTGTACAAGTTTTTTCTTCGACTTTGTTTCCGGATCTTCGAAGAGTTTACTAGGTCTGCCTGATTTGCTTGTCAAAGGCCTATGCTCTTGGCTTCAAGAGATCGTTTTGAAACCAGTAAATACTTTATCAGAGAACTTAATATGTCCTTCCAACCAATCATTATATTTGGATAAAAATTTATCAGTCATTCTATTACACAGCTTCCAACGCTTCTCGAAATCACTTTGAGGGCACTTAATGTCACTCTCACACTGCGAAGAACATCCAGAGAAAGAATTTCCATTCCATAACTGTTCGTATCATAATTATAAAGTGCTTCGTTTGATGGTTTAGAACGCAATACCTCGTACAGGTTCTTCACGTCACGAAGAGCGTATCCGGCTTGCTACACCTAACTTTGAAAAGACGATAAATATAAAAATCGGGCAAGAACGGGCAGTAGATCACAACTGTATTTCGAAGTACATATATCAAACTACACCATGACGAAAGATCTCAATACAGACATGAACGTACATTTTTAAATCTCAATTTCAATTTCCAATAGCAGTTCTTCAATACGTGAATACTTCGACTCTCTAGAAATGCTTCTACAGAACAGCAACGTAAACCAATCAATCAAAACTTTAGTCAAACAGCAAGTACATATACATACCTTTACTCATAGCTTATTTTGCGATTGTTCGTTGCCTTTTCGCATGCGCAATTAAACCGCAAACCTTACGTTCATACTACCCCAATTCAGCGCGCTATAAAACAGATAATGAACTATCAATTTTGAAGTGCTGCTGCCGCCACTATATGCTGTTATCCGTGTTTACTGATACGCAGCAAGAAACCTTATTTATTACTTAACACAACTGTGCTGTTCGAATGTAGATTAGACGTAGTTGCCAAAACTACTTTTTTCCAGTCAGATTCTGATTCTGGCCCACTGTGCGGTGAACTCCTCGAGGCCAAAGAGGGTCCTCTGGTTTTCCATCTTCTCTAGCCCTTAATATACATAGCGTACATTTTAGGGATATTCAATTCTGGATTCAGATAATCTTTGAATGTACTTTATCGATAGTAATGTGATTCAACTCGAGTTATTTTGTTAATTAAGTTCAGTTACGGTTTTTTTAATTTTAATATCCCTTATTATTATTATTATTATTATTATTATTATTATTATTATTATTATTATTATTATTATTATTATTATTATTATTATTATTATTATTGACTGGTCCTTCACCTCGTTTATCACATTCAACCTTACTAGTTTGTGTTAGCTTTGCAACTGCTGACCTCACTACTTTTGTTAATTGACTGTGTATGAAGGAAGAAAACTTTATATACTTGCACTTTCTCGCTATTAAAGGAAGAAAAAAGTGATTGCTTTTTGGTAGTATTGATGTTTTACTCTTTGCAGTCTTCTGTTTTGGGTTAGAAAAAAGTAATGTGTCTAGCTATGTGTTATTCTCTTTCAAATTGCAGTTTCAAAGAACCATATAATGCTCTTAATATGTCTTTCCGTTGTTCATTGGTGAAAGAAGAAAAGGTACAGTATCACCACACTCAATTGTTCTGTTTTGAGCAATGGAAGATCTGAAGAAGACCACGAACTTGATGGATCTTCGTAAGCTGGTTTACACATTTCATGAGAAGAAATAGTGTCGCATTTGTGTCCTGTGTCGCATATGTCCAAAATACCACTTGTACCCAAATCTCATATTCACTGACAAGCCAGTAGTAAAATAACGAAGTTCTGAAGAATGAATTACATAATGTGATCTGTCGTTTCACTTCATTAGGATTAGGAGCGGCTTTAGGATTTTAATTTTTTGTAAGCTCGCTCCATAGTTTATGGATACATATACGCATTTCATTAATTAATTACAGTATGAAATTACTTTTACAGTAGTGGTTGATGCTATCTGTTAAATAATTATCTACCATTAATATAAATAGTGTAAAATATATATATATATTTACTCTTTATTGTGTCTTTTAGTGTTTTTATATTTTTCAAAATTTTTGGATAGGCCCGTCCCTACCCGGCCTACCCGCTAAAGCCGCCACTGATTAGGATATATATCTTAACACCTCATCGAGGGATTCCCGGCGGGAGCTCATGTGGTTCAGATTCCACATTAATCAATAGGTCCACGTCTCAAATAGCCTCGCTGCTGAACGGGATGTTAAATTCAAATGTCATCCTCATCGAAGGATACAAAAGCAAGTGAAAAGCAATAAAAAACGAAGTCTTAAAACAGTTCATTTGCGCGGTTAGCAAAAACAAATCAAAAATATTCAGCACATAGCTAATTCGTTTTTGTCCTGTTACGGCCAAGTAACTTTTTAACCTTTGTTATGGAAAAAAATTTAAAAAGCATAAATAGAAGACAAAAAAGACATCAAATAGTCTATTATATATAAACACTACACCTTCTTTTAATATTACACAATGGTTTATTGTATTCAAAAATCAAAGGCGTAAATCAGTTTACACTCTCTCGAGACCCAATTTCCAACACCACAAATAAGCGTAACTTCATTTCTGCCTTCTTCTTATCTCAAACATGGTCGTTTGTTGAGATATGTATTTCCTCTTTTTATTAGCAACTCTCGCATTAATAGGAACTGAGCATTGGCGATTTGATAGCAACAAGATATCACCGTTTTACATGCTCTAACCGACTTACTTCAAGAATGCATTTTTTGAGTTACGTCCTTTCATGGTCTTGACAACAAATTATGCTTAGATATTCGGTGACGATAATATTCTAATAAATGAAATGGTAGAATGAATAAAGTGGGGAAAAAGCAAGTGAAACCTGAGAAAACTCATGCACATGGTGTTTGTCCACCCAAAGTCTACTTGCATGAGCTGGGATACAGCCAGGGATTCCAGAGGTAAACGCTGTACTACTGAGGTCCCCATGGTCCCGAATACTAAGCATACTTATCCATTATAATTTTATAGTTAACAACTATCTTGAAACAAAATACAAGTGAGTTGTTGGTTTAAGGTTGTAGTAGCAATAGGATTGATACAAAAGTAAAGGAAACCAAAAATTAAAATCACAATAGATATAAAACTTTATATTACAGATCTTTATTTGGCAAAAAGCAGATAAATAGGCACATATAAAAATTTAATAATATTAATAATAATAATACTTTAATACATTTACAAAATATCTACATGAACTAGTATGAAAGTAATGCCTCCAATTTTTAAACTCGTCTGTTCCTTCTCATCAGTTCATTTTCCCAATCGAAACACTGCAGGATATCACGACTAGAAAATTGCATGCAATCATGGAAAAAGAATTCTGTTAGAAAATTATAGATCCATATGCTAGGGCGTAACCAAAAACAAAGAGAGAAGGGGTGATAATTACCATGTCAAAGAATAGCACTTATATATAGTACATACATATATAGCCCTACAGCATTATGTGGCATTATATAGTGTCACATATACTGACCTTGAAAATACAGAAATCAAGCGAGTTAAAAGTAAGCTTCTGACAAATATGTTTGTTTCAACAAGACTGAAAATACTTATTTTTTGTGACAAATTATTTTTTTTTAAAAAAATCATATTAATGGAAATCGCAAATGGAACATAATACTTGTACGCAGAACCCATTTTTGATATTAGGCCTACTGTACTAAGGAGGTATTAGAGCTGGGTTAGCCTTCTCCCCTGACTGCACCACTGCAGATACGTTACAGTATGTTCCCTACACGTTGGCAGATAATTAAAGAACAGAGATTATAAGTACGTGCTTCCTTTTGGGCTGCCAATTACTGGATGATTGATATTTTAATTTAATACGTGGCTTCACGGTTCCAAATGTTTGTAGACTTCGCGAAGGGACTCTTCAACTAAAAGAATGCAGTTCACAATGTTAACCCGATAGTGAGTTTTATATAGTGATTTGTTGAACGGCGAAAGGAAACAAAAGCATATATATCTCAACGAAGATTTTGTTTAAGAGTACACAGGTCTATTAAAACGTGCGGAATAATGTAGTACTTCCATTTTATATTTGTTTCCAATAGTATTCGAGTATGGAGTAAAAAGTAGTACACTATTTGCAGACAACGCCGCCGACTTTCCAAAATTTATGTGGGTGCATATCAATGGCGGGACGTGTTAGCCTATATATTTTCAGGGAAGCCTTGATATTTGATTGATTTATTTTTAGTTAAAAACTTTTTATGAACACTGTCATAAAGGGCTGTGTTGTGATAAAGTAAAATATACCGGTAATATAAGGATAAGTTAAGGCTGTCCTAACTCAGTCGGTAATACAGCTGACTTAAACGCAAGAGAAATGGGTACAAACCCGGGTACAAACTAAAACTTTTCTGGTTGCGCCGCATCCACAAGATTATTTGTTTGGGTACCGGAGCCCCGGCGCACCCACGTAGTCAGCACGCATGTTTCCAGATGACATTGAGTTGGTAGCACAAAATAAAGAGGGAACTTACAAGACTTTTGAGCAAGAAACTGAAGAAAAGATAAAAATGAAATGAAATGAAATCTTTTAAGTTTTACGTTCCACGGTTATTTTCTAGGCTAAAGGAGACAGTGATGATGAGAAATGGAGCAAATGGTGGAATGAAGAAAGTGGGAGGAAATTGGAGTACCCCCCGAGAAAACCTATGCACACCTGAAGAAAAGACGTCCTAAAATAGATATTCAATTACATAATAGACGTGACTGTTTGTGCATAAATGTGAGGTGACTGCTGCAGAGGGGTTGTGCAAATTTAGATTACTCATAGTTCGTGTGTTAATTTTATGGACTATACAGTAAATAAATGTAAATATAAGCTGACATCGAAATACTGCACCCAGTGCTCAAAGTACTTGATAGACGAGAGTGGTATTCATTTCTATAAAGAAACAAAAGTATCACTGGCGGAGTGTTGATATTCTGCATGCAGAATATACTACATGTATAGTAATTTTCCTTTTTAATGCAGGTCATTCCTATCTATTGAAACAAAAAAAAAGTGCTTAATTCATATCCTGACTGCTAAAGGTGCAAGTAATGCAATAAGAATATAAAATATCGTGAACTCAAATAATTTGTTGTGGAGAAAACAAGTAGTTCACCGGGTCAATGATTAATGACAAGGTCATGTTATACGAACTGGATATTCTGTCTACTGTGCTTCATCACAGATTTACTTTCAAACTTCGGAAAGTATTTTTTTTAAATCCTGTCCGTTATGAAGAGGTTACCAAGACGTTAAAGGGTGGAGACTGTCCATATCTATATCTCACAATGCACATAAAAGGGAGAGTTCTGTCCTATTATGGAGGTGTCCGTTAAGGGGGCGGACTACTAAATATTTTTCAAAAGTTAACAATTTTTCTTTTGCCAGTTTTTCGTAAATGAAAAGAGATAATGAAATGTAACTTGCCTCAATAATAGATAATGTTATTCTACACTGGAAAATACGAATCGGAAGAATTTTCAGTGTTATCATTCATAGAAATTACAGTGTGATCAGAATTTGAATTACCCAAAAATCTAGGTTAAGACAACGACTATAAAAATGAACTCAACGATAATCGATGACTTATCATGCTGTCTATGTTCCTTGTTAATTACCTTTTAAATAATATTTGTATTTATTTTGTAATAACTTATTTACTTTGTAATAACGTATGTAAGTCATTACAAAATAAATACAAATATTACTTAAAAAGTAATTAACAAGGAACACAGACAGCATGATACGTCATCAATTACCGTTGAGTCCATTTTTCTAGTCGTTGTCTTAACCTAGATTTTTGGGTAATTCAAATTCTGGTCACACTGTAATTTCTATGAATGGCAACACTGAAAATTCTTCCGATTCCTATTTTCGGTTGTACAATAACATTATCTTTACTGAGGTAAGTTACATTTCATTATCTCTTTTCACTTACGAAAAACGGGCAAAAGAAAAATTGTTAGCTTTTAAAAAATATTTAGTAGTCTACCGCTTTAAGGAAGATTTCGTTGTATCTGAATGACACTAAGAAAAGATAATCATTTAAGCAGATAAAACAATCAGCACTGAATTTAATTCCTCCAACTTACCCGCGAACCTTTAATTGAGGGAACAAATAGTAACCGAAAAAAAAGAAGAAGCATTACTTTTTGATCACTCCTTGTAATATGACAAGAATACTTAAATACGTTTTGAATTAATATTTGTTTTATGATCACAGATGAAGTTTTTAGAGACCTCTAATACTCGAGTCTCTTTCCTTGATGACCACGCGGAATGGTTGAGGTCTCATTGCTGCTCCTTCGATGGCTTCAGTGCAAGGGGGTGGCTGATCGGGAGGAATACTGAAGTTGTACTTTTGCAGAAGGGTTGTAAAGAAAAGGTAAACAGCATATTTTGCAAAATTCTCTCCAAGACAACGTCTTCGACCTAAAATATGAAAACAAAATAAGAACAATAAAAAACATTCACCTTTACAACAAAAAAGATCTTAACAATTATTTCATAACCAGTACGTTATAAAAGTATACCAATTGTAATATAATGATGCAAGAAGTAAGCGCAATTTCATTACAGCCAAACCTCAAACCTCAACTTTTAACTACGTAATATATATCATTTATTTTTTCATGAAAGGTAATTTTGGTCAGGGTTGTAACGGATGGTATACAAGGGTATACACTAAGAAGAAAATCGTAGTGACATACGTAAAAACGTAGGTTAGATGCATAAATCCGGTAGTTTTTGGACTTAACGTACAACCATATGTAACATACTGCAGCAAACGTAAAACTAAAAACGTATGTTTTATACGTCTGGCCACTGTTCGCCTCAATTGCTACCTGAAGATCTTCATTTTATACATGCATTGGTCTTTCGGCACGTGGTGCGTTTTCGAGTGTTTCGTCACCGTCCTTAAACTTGTTAATCCACCGCTGCACTGTCCATGTAATCACTAGGGATGGCCAGAACCGGTTCCTTCGGGTCTGAACGGATCCAGGTCTGGAACCGTTTTTTCGGATCTAGGTCCGGAACCGGTTCCCAAGATTCGGTTCTGGAACCTGTTCTTCGGGCCCAGGTCAGGAACCGATTCTTCGGATCCAGGTCTGCAACCGGTTCCCAAGATTCGGTTCTGGAACCGGGTTTTCGGATCCAGGTCTGGAACCGGTTCTAAAAACCGAATTTTAAGGAACCGGTTCCCCGGTTCCGCTGGAACCGAAAATTTGTGACCATCTCTACGCTAAACCCGAGCTGCTGGCAGGCTGTGAACAATGTGCTAGATGAAATGGTGAAATCGACAAGCAAGAGCCCAGGCGGCGGCCACTTGTCTTATTTGGCTAAATAAACTGGGTAACTGGCAAACTCATTGGCTAAACAGGCAAATTGGCCAACTCATTTGGCTAAACATCCACTGGTGGACCAATTTTTTTTCTGGAAGCACAAGCGGGTCTGGGCGGGGAGGGCACAAGCGCATGGTCCTCTTTGCAGTGTTTTGAAGGTGAACTTTGTGCCTCCTTTACGGTTCTTTGGGGGCTTTCGGATCAAGGTTTGGAACCGTTTCCTAAGATTCGGTTCTAGAATCAGGTTTTCAGATCCAGATCTGGAACCGGTTCCTAAGATCCGATTCTGGAACCGGGTTTTCAGATCCAGATCTGAAAGCGGTTCCTTAGATCCGGTTATGGAACCGGGCCTTCGGATCCAGGTCTGGAACCGGTTCCTAAGATCCGGTTATGGAAACGGGTTTTCGGATTCAGCTCCGGAACCGGTTCCAGAACCATTTCTGAAAACCGGAGCTCCGAGAACCGGTTCCTCGCGGAACCGATTCCGCTGGAACCGGAAATCTGTGGCCATCCCTAGTAATCACGACACCCTCAACAAAGGCCTGGCATAACTTCCGTTTCGCTACAGTGGCGTTTGACCCCAGTTTGAACTCGTACAGCATACACGCACTTATGACTCTCTGTGGAGGTCCCATGTTCACTCTGTCCTTACGCAAGTTCACGGTATATCAGAACTGAAACAACCAGGTAGTATGTTGGATATACCCACACCAACAACCGATTTTCACCTTATCTCCATTCGCATTCCACTTACGGTGTTAGGGCCAATGGAACACAGACCTCCACTAAAAAAACGACAGAACTTTCTTAGTTACCTTTATAACATCAATATTACCCTTTTTATTTAAAAAAAAACGTACGACATTCGGTACATAAACTCGAAATTTAAGAAAATACATGTTTTATCGTTTTGAGACATTCTGCTTGTAGCCTAGGGGCGATATGGGACCATTTCTATAATATCCAAACTTCCCGTTCTATATTTAGAAAGTGCCGAATGTAAGGACTCATCGCTTGTTGCAGATGTAAAATTATGCATTTAAACTCATAATTAAAACCAAGGAAACGCGCGTTCTCAAAAATTTCACTTCTGACGGAATAAAGGAAGCAATTTCTACAATCTTGCAATTACTAGTTTCATATTTATTACATGTTATGCTTCCCGCAAGGAAAAACGGGCATTTCTGCTCGTTCTTTTTGTAAATGCTATTCTATAAGTACACTACGCATGCAATTTGATCACATGCAATGTGTCTTATTATTACCCCTTGTGCCGTCAAAATTAATCAATTTTGCAAGTTATTTCTACTGAATAATGCCCATATGCATATACATGTTACATGGAAGATATCGTCATATCTAATAGGGTTTACACAAAGTATGCCTATCATGTACGGAATTAATACGTAAAAATACACTACAAAAGAGTCGATAAAATAAAAGTTATAGTAAGACACTGACAATCTGAGAGAAAATGTTTGAATTATACAAAATTATTCGCGTTTAATGGGAAAATGAAAATGAAAATCTTTGAGCTTATTGTCCCACGATTAAACCCTTTAGGCTAAATGAGACGGTAATTAAGACCCTGACTTACTAAAAATAATTTTAAAAAGTAACCCTTTTTCTTTTGCTTGTTTTTCATATGTGAAAGGAGATATTGAAACGCAACTTATCACAATCATAGATAATGTTATTCTACAACAGAAAATATTAACCTGAAGAATTTTCAGTGTTGACATCCACAAGAAATACAGTGTTGCCAGAATAACATTTACCCCAAACACTAAGTTAAGGCAGCGACTAGGGGAACGAACTCAACTGCATTTGATTACGTATCATGCTGTCTTAAAATCCTGTGAACTACATTCTAAATAACATTATTATTTAATTTTAACCATTTAGTGTGCAGTGTTGCTCTCAAGCAACATCGCATTCTGTTGCGTTATCCGCACGAATTATAACTACAGTGATAATTTAATTGGCATTATTGCTTTCATACAGTATTCATACATGCACATGATTTTAGAGTCCTTTCTTTACATATTTCTAATCTTTATCAACAGGGGACAGTCAAAGTTAGTCTTGTAGAAGCTTTATCTCCTAAGTTCCGCGAAAGTTTCATTTTTTATTTTTTAATTGTGGTTTCTTGCTCTGTAGGAAATATTTAAACGAAACTGCTGGTAATTATTGAGAGTATTCTTATGATATTTGACCATAATAGGGCAATGCTGCTCAGTAGCTAAACATAAGACCTATTTTATGGCAATGTCGCTTTGAAATAAACACCCTGTATTTTGTAACCAAACTACAAAAATACTTTAAAAATTACGAAATTATGATCAGGAAGACATGGTTGAACCATAAAAGCAAACTAAATATTTTAATGTTATGCTATCAATGCTTGCCAATTAAAGGGTTAATAACTGCATGTTAAAACTACTTTGTTTATTACAAATTAAATACAACTTCTATTTAAAAAGTAGTTCACAGGATTTCAAGACAACATGATACTAATCAAATGCAGTTGAGTTCGTTTCTCTAGTCGCTGCCTGAACTTAGATTTTGAGGGAAATGTTATTCTGGCAACACTGAAAATTCTTCAGGTTCATATTTTCTATTGTAGAATAACATTTTCCATAGTTGTGATAAGTTGCATTTTAATATCTCCTTTCACTTATAAAAAACAAGCAAAAGAAAAATGGCAAAATTTTGTAACAGAATATTTTGGCGCAGCTTAACAGAGGTCATTCGTAGCACCAAGCAATGGCTCACGTACCACAGGTTAAGACACTATGGCCTAAAGCAGGGCGAAAAATTTCCGGTCGCCATTGCCGACTAGAAATTCAGAGCTGGTGAACAGTGTCCAGTAGGAATGGTTTCTGCCTAAACTCACAGGACTGCGCAGTGTCTGTTTCGCACAAAAATAATAATCACTGAATGGGAGAAAACACGAAATGTAAAGTCTTCACAACAGACATGGAAAGTGAGGTATTCACAACGTTGAAATTCGCCCCTCTTTTCCCACTCTCAATGAAAAATATAAGAAATTTTAAACATATATATGGATCGTCCAATTCAAAATTCATTATCCTGAATGTAATCGTCTGGTTTGGAAATTTTATACCCTGATGTAAACTCTTTCTTTGTCAAACCAAAGGCCGTAGGGCGGGAGAAGGGGGATACCTCTCATAATTTGTACATTGAGAGATATTGGTGACCATCATTTTTGGATTGGAGAGTGTGTCTGTCTTTGAAATTTTGCGGCCTTTCCTAAAGTAAACCTGATCACCATTTACTCAGCACACTGAACAGAGGTGATTTAAATTTAATTCTGATCTGTCACAAGTTTTAGTGTAATAATGAAAAACAATATTACTTACCACCTCCAAATTGGCATAACCAATCGTCTTTAATAAGTTGACCATTTTCTAGAAACCGTTCTGGTTTGAAGAGATGTGGTTCTTTATAATGATATGGATCCATGTGCACGCTGTAAGTGTTTACAAAGAAACCTGTACCCTGAAAAATAATGTTTAAAACATAGAAATTAACGTTCAAGGAAAATTTCTTGTTTGAGACCGTAATTAGAGTTTGTTTTATCTTGGCATACTTGCCGCCAGTGCTCTTGGTTGGCCTTTAAAGTATTTTCTGCTGGCATTCACTTGAACGTTTTAATCCAAGAGATGTCTTATTGGTTTTGTCGTGTAGGTGACGTTATTTGTCAGCCAGCCAATCAGATAAGGGCATTGCTATTTGGCGGCTACTTGAAACGCTTAGTTGCCACACGCGAACAAGTGTATTACAGTGATTTGTGAGTAGTGTGGCGTTTTCGCTATGTCTCCTAGGATATTCTAACTCTCAGCTTAACTGCAGCGTGGCAACAACACGTTGCAGACAGTGGCGGATCCAGGACCGACTTCTGGGTGGGCGGTGGGTTGTCATACTGCTACTTTTAAGGGCTCCAAACTTTGGGATGGGTTTTATTTATGTATAAAAATAAGAAAATTTCCTCTTCTGGGGGGACGATTGCCCCGATCGCCCCCCCCCCCCTGGATCCGACCCTGGTTGCAGACTGATCCATCCTTTAGGAGGAAAGCGTGCCAAGATAAAACAAACATACTCTAAGTAGTTAGACTTATTCGACATTCGTGCAATGGCGCATCTAGGCCAGGATTGGGGGGCCTAGGGCCCCCAGTTTTTTCAGTGACAAAATAATTTAAGCTATTATTCATATATTTTTCAAAGTTTATATATACCTATCATAGTCTGGGTACTGGCTGCCTCCCCTCCCCCAGTTTTTACCTTCTAGATCCGCCACTGAATTCGTGTTTATTCTTGAGTAACTTAGTTGATTGTACCTGCAATTAGTGAAGTCAGTGGTCGAAGTGAGACGGTATGCGGTGGTATGTGGTGGTATGTCATACCGCCTCTGGTTTTTCAGTGATCAAGACATACCGTCACTGGAGAGTAGATGCTAAATACCTTTAATAAATCCATTTCTATATACAGTAATTGACGAATAACTTTGCACGCATAAAGATTTTATTTCTTATGAAGAAATCATTTCCAAGTTGACAACACCGATATTCTTCTTATCTTTCTCCTACATTTTGTTTTCAAAATGAGGTGTCTTCAAAGAAATTAATTTAGTTTATATTTTGATGTGTCATATTGAATTTTCTTTCTTATGTATGTGCGTGGTCTTGCCTTAATGCATATAAATGTCGTGCTTTTAGCATGGGCGGATTTAGGGTTTGTCCACTGTGGGGGGTCGGATCTTTTGGGGGTTTGGATTACCTCTCAGTCGAGTGAGGGGTCCGGCAGTTTTCTCGCAAGAAATAGTTAATATAAAAACTCGGATTTTAAAGCATTTTCGTGTATAATTCTCTATAATACAATATAAGAGAATTTTCTAATTTTTTTTTTCAGAAAGTTGTTGGCGGGGATCAAAGTCTCTCCATGCTCCCTCCCCCAATAACTACAAAGAAGCTCTCCAATCATTTTTAGTCATTATGTAAATAGAAATACAATATTTTAGGCAATATACCCTTACTGTACTTCAACATTTAGATAGCTGGTATATCCAGTCAGAATCGTAATAAAACATGCCGCCTCTGCTATTTTTTCACTTCGAACTCTGAATGAAGCTATTCGTTTAACTGCACTTAAAGGATATTCCACGGGGAGAGTAAAATGACGTGAGAGAAGAAATCATTAAGAGTCCCTATCACTGCGAAATTAAAATACCGCTAATTTTTCAGTAATTATGTGATATCATCAAATAGATAAAATATAATCAAAAAGTGGATCAAGACCTCCCTAGACGATATTATTTTGCATGGTGTACCGTTATCACGAGTCACCTAGTAGCTTTCCGTTTGCAGTTATTTAGAAACGCGAAAATAAATGCCGATTTTCTAAATGGCGGGAAATCGAAAGCAGATAAATGAGTCGTCATAACGGTATCTCACGCAAAATAACATTGTCTAGGGAGGTACTGTTCCACTTTTCGATTATCTTTTATCTATTTGAAGATATCGTATAATTACTGTAAAATTAGCGGTACTTAAATTTCGCAGTGATGAGGCCTCTTAAGCGTATGATAGAAACAGGAATAAAGGCCCTAAGTTTCCTCAGAGTGAAAAGGACGAATCAGAGGCGCAACCACAGGGTCCATTGAGCCCGAAACCCCTCCCCAAAACTTCTTAGCTAAACTATACTTGTTTAACAAGGAAATTATTGATGTAGCGTGAAAATTTCATCTTGCACTTCACCTGTACTCTTTCTCTTATAAAAGCAACCTAGTTTTATTACTTTTTTTTCTGGAAATATAGGTGGAAGTATTTTACATTACTTATCGTCTTCGCGGATGCAAAATAATACTCGTTCAATATTATATAGATGTAATGGCTTGTCATAGTATTTGACCCCAGAAAGTTTTGACATCTCCCAACAAAAATTCCTAGGTCCGCGCCCGCGACGAATAATGATACATTTCTGAATAAAATCTCATCTTATTGGAGGAAAATGATTAGAAATCTGAATTTCCTATTGAGAGGAAAGTTTAGCGTAATACATGTGATAAAGATGTATTTTCTGAATTTGAATTTTGGAGCTTTTTTGTGGCTAAGCGGTTAACTTACGCATCTCTGGCGTGAGAGACTCAGGTTCGGTTCCGGCGGGAGTTCATGTGGTTCGAATCCCACGTTAAACTGTAGATCCATGTTTCATATAGCTGAAGGGACGTTAAACTCAAAATAAATTTACACTTTTTTTCGAAAATTTACTCATCTTTCGTTCAAAACAAAAACGAACTTACCTTTGGTATTTTATATCCCATAATTTCAGTGTCTTCAACTGCAAATCGCGGCACAAGAGGAAGAACACTGCTGCTTCTGTAGATTTCATTTAGTGTGCTAAAGTGTAAGGTAATCTGAAAATTTGTAATACATGTTTTAGCGCGTTTTTCACAGTACAACTTTGTTAAAAGTAATGGCAATGTTCTACATACACATTGAAATTATTTTGTTACTTGTTAATTATTCGTATACCATCTTGTTACATGACTTCAGAAGCGTGGATCTCATCATGCATAGCTATAGTGGGAAATAGTATAGATTATCATTTTGAAAATGTAGAGAGTCGAGACTAGAACTATGATATTTAAAAAAAAAGCCATAAACTTTCATTATGTTTTAACAAAGAAATGATGGTAGCAACCGAGTTTGGCTGTACAATCTAAAATGTAGCATGCTTCTTTATTGTTTGCGATAGGCTAATGCACTAGAGACTATTCACACATTAGGCAACAAAGCAGTTTTCCAAGTTCTAAAATTGAAAATTTTGGTATGTGAGTTGATAATTTTTGATAGGGGAAAAGCATGAACTAAACATTTACTTAAGATTTCACTTCCAGTATACGACTTGTATCCCTACTACATTCAAGTATATTTTTTAAACAGATATTGAAATCGTATTTTAAATTTATTTATTTTTATCAACATGAATGAACGATTAATCTTATAGCCAAACTTTATTCTGCTATTGCTATTTAGTCTGAGATTGATAGCAATTTCACCTCTTCAGAAGCTAAGTTGGTAAAACTATGGAATCCTCAGTATCATAGATTACAGCAAAATATACTAGGTGTAGATAGTATCACCAATATACTTAACAAAGAAAATATTATATACGGAACCAACACTTAATACTACAAAAAATTTCGTAGATTTCGAGCTTTCTTGGCTTTCACTTGAAAACACTTTAACATCAGATGCTGGACATGTCCGCCAATTTGTTGGAGGCATAATTTCATCAAACTCGCTACCATGACCATCACTTAACTTCGAGCATCAATTAAGGTAGGATAGAATAGCCCTGTTGAGAGTACATAAAAAAGTAGTATGATGAGTTAAGATTTAGGTAAGATTTTAATAGAAATTGAAGTCCCAAGATGTAACATGCTATTCTAACACAAGTAATACGCAGATTGTTATTTACATACTCATTACTTTGGTTCGTCATCATAGTTCTCCTTCAATTCAGTGATGTTTCAAAAATAGGCAATATATGAAATATTACCTAGTTTATATATGAAATAAGTCTTTACCTTCACATTTCACAGTTTTGTCTATAGACTAAAGCTAATGGATTATAGACATGCAAATGAATATTATGAAATAAAATTTGGGAAGAAGCGGAGGAAAAACGAAAAACCGCGGAAAGAATGACCATCTCAATCTCAAATGGCCATCAAGCAAAGTCTCCTCACTCCAAAGGTGAGCACTCTAAAAATGAGAGACCGTGGTTCTTCTTTCTCTTTATTGATAATCGTTGTGGGTTTATCGCCATAAGCACATGATCTAAGACATTTAATGAACTGTTTCTCTGTTGGCTTGGTACTTAGAGTTGGTGTACTTGGTAACAGCTTTGGAACCTTCAATATCTGCGTGCTTGGCAAGTTCACCAGGCAAAAGAAGGCTCATAGTTGCTTGGATTTTCCGACTGGTGATAGTTGAACGCTTGTTGTAATGGGTCACACGAGAAGCTTCAGCAGGAATACGCTCAAAGACATCGTTGACAAAACTGTTCATGACACTCATAGCTTTGCTGGATATACCAGTGTCAGGATGGACTTGCTTCAAAACTTTGTAGTTGTAAATGGCATAATGTAAATCTACCTCTGCTCCCTATTCTTATTCCTATCTTCCTTAGAAATGTTTTTATGGTCTTTACCAGCTTTTTTGCTGCCTTTCCGATGGCATAATGATTCTTTCAGCGAACTTCTATATGAGTTACGAATGTCTATACCTTAAGTTTTTTGCTTCAGGTAAAGTAACGATTAAAATCTACAAACGCAACATTGCGAATAGATCTTCTAGCATTGCAATACTGTTGTACCTTGCAGCGTTTCGAGGGCTGACAGTGTCCTCATCTTTAGGCAAATGTAATGGGGCAATAAATTGTGTGGAATATGTACTTCATGTGTGTGTGATTGGACTCTTCTGATTGCTGGTTGAAATGGCGGAATATGATTGGTGTTCATGTTTGACTCACAAGGGACATGCTTCGGTTCGAACGCGAGGATCATCATAAAACTTGGTAGACATATACAGGACTAAGTACTGAACACTGTACGGGGAGTTATTTCCGTGTAAAATTCGTTTTCCGCGGACAGCGCTACCTATCCTTCGAAACACGAGCAGTTAGATTCCGCGTTGTAGGCGCTGAGTGAAGATCAGTTAGGTGCGTTAGTGTGTGGTAGTAAGCTCCAATTAGTGTTAGGTATGGTAGACTGTGTGCAAAAATGGAACGAGCTCTTGGCATTAACCGCCTTCATGTAGTCGGACTGTTAAAAGGCAAACTAACGCGCAAATTTAAAGATCAGACGTCAGTTGGAGTGAAAGATGAGTCATTTGCTACATTCCAGTGCAATGTAATTGTTCGTGATATAATTTTTGCTTGTTTCTAAAGATTTTCAATGAAAGTCGGCGACATTTTGAACTCCGATAATCCAACTTCTTTTGTCGCTTGGAAAGCCCAGCACTGTAAATGCCAGTAATGTACTGATACACCATGTTTTCTGATGACTTCACATTTCACTGTTTGGAGTTTCATTTCCCGATTCTCTCTGAATGAAGCAAAGTTCGTATACAGCGCGTATCCATAATCCAAATATTTTTGCAGTCATTTAACGAAATAAGTTTCTTATGTCATTCCAGAAGCTTTCTATATGAGTTGCATCCTCCTTCATGAAAATCTTTTTAGATACTCTGGATTTTCTCTTCCGCAAACTGCGAAAAACATCTGTACTTTTCAGTTTTCGTGCTGGAGATACGTCGTACTCGCTTTGACTATTGTCTTATTCCCGCTATGGAATACTGTCTTAATCCGGTTCTGAACTGCTATCATAGATGTCTTCCTGTGCCTTGCCATTTTCTTCATAATATCTGTAGAGCGTCGATGATACTTAAAGTGCACAAAATGTCTCCATGACTCAACTTCTCTGCCGTTTGATCCATAATTTTGCGCCTTAGTTTGCTTTTTTAACAGTTCAATTACAGGAAAGGAGTTGATGCCAACAGCCCGCCTCATTTTTCCACACTGACTACCACGCATCATATTAATTGAAGCTTACTACCACACACTGACGCACCTAACTGACCTTCACTCAGCGCCTATAACGCAGAATTTAACTGCTAGTGTTTCGAAGGATAGGGGGCGCTGTCGGCAGAAAACGAATTTTACACGGGAATGACTCCCCCTACAGTATTCAGTACTTAGTCCTGTATATGTCTACCAAGTTTTATGTTGATCCTCGCGTTCGAACCGAAACATGTCCTTGTCAGTTGGAATTCTGTGTCTCTGTTAAGGTTCGTTTTTTCTTGCTTGATTTCAACATCTTCCTTTATCCTCCTATCGCAAACTCTTGAGCACTTTGCTATTATTTTAGTATCTGTGAATAAAATCTTATATTTCTGATTGATGCCAGAATTTTTCTGGTTGGTTTAATCTGATGTAATTGTTGTGTTCTTTGCAAATGGCTTCAATGGTCCTTCCTGTTTGTCCAATATATGCCTTGCCACATTCACATGGAATACGGTAAATCCCATATATTTGAAGGCCCAGATCTTCTTTGGCTGATCGCAGTAAGTTTTTTATTTCTGCTGGAGATTTATATATTGTTCTGATATTGTACCTGGTGAATAGTCTGCTAAGCTTTCCAGGAGTATTGCCAGTGCAAAGGAGACAGATTGTGTTCTTCCGTTCTTCACTTGTAGAGTTTTCTGTACTTTTTTCCTTGTAGTTAATATCTTTTGTTTTGGCTCTTTCCAGGGCCATATTTATACCTCTCATTGAGTATCCATTCTGGAGCATGGGGGTGCGAAGTCGCTCTATTCCTTGTTAGACAATCCTTGTTGGAAATGTAGAACGCTCTATGTGCTATGACGCAACGCGATCTTCCAAATACGACCGAAAATGACTTAGTTACCGCTTAACTGTTGTTGTTTAAGTACAAAGTTTCTTTCAGCACCGAGACTATATCAAACGTGGATCTGGAACCCAAATCACCGTAAAATGCGTTGAAATTTCAAGGCTCCTCTACCGCAAATCGAATCCAGGACCTCAAAAACGCGCTCGCTATACCAGCGAAGAAGGTTGTTACTGCTTAACATTCTGAAAGAAATCATGAATTGATTATAAGTCTGCATTGAGAAGTCGCGCATAAATCGCTTTTGTGTTTGTGTATATGAATTTGAAATTGAAGTAACTCTTATGAGCTCTTGAAAGTTTAACCTAGTCAGAACAACCTCTGAGGAAAAGCTTCTGTAGTCAGTTATTCCCGTTTCAGAAACCTATGGTAAAAACCAAAGATAGGATACGAAATATATTTAAGCTTTCTTTACATTAAATAGGACAGGAAATTCATTTAAGCTTTCTATGCATTAACCTTTAACCTTACCCAGGAAGCGCAATATCCTCTCTACTTGATGAAGTAAAACCCAGAGAGGATATTAACACGAGAACAGAAACACGAGTGGTCACTGTTCAACATGATTGGACATCTCTCAAATACTGTGTAGCTTTTTGCTGGAAAGTATATGTTTGTAAAATGTATTATAAAAATCCAATTTAGGATCAAACAAATATACAGTAGTGTGCAAAACTTAAGGATGAAAATACGTTTCGCGTGCTGTGTCACTTTTAAGTGGCATAGATTGGCGATACTTGAACCATATATAGAACGTAGTGCTACAGTATGATACATGAGATATCAGGAAGAAACACGTGATTAGAAGAACAAAAATGACACCTTCATACAGAGATAATAACTCATTCTGAAGTCACTGCGACTCATTTTAGTCCTGACATTACAGGATTAAAATGTCCTTAGAATAGTATATGATCACAACAGATAGCAATACATGCTTTGCAACATGCTCCCATACTGCTTACAAGGGTGATAATGAGTTGTCGTGGTATAGAGTTCCATTCCTCTAGTAACACTGTTGACAACTGTTGGATAGTCCTTGATGCGTGTGGACGTGCTACAAGATATATCTCCACAACGTTCTCGATGGGATTCAAATTGGAGGAGTGGGAAGGCTAGTCCATTCACCGAGCTCGGCCACCTGAGCTGTTTGGTGCCGTTACTCAATACCATCCGTAAAGATGAAATCAAGACTGATTGCATTTCTGAAACGACGCACGTAAGGAAGGAGTATAATCACAATAATCTTGACCGATGAATGTACCGCGTTTAAAACTTTGGAGTTCGCTATGTGCATGCAAAATTTCAAGGACAGTGAGGCCCGGTCTCCCAATACAAGAACACCTAGACCCCCAAAATTATCATATTTGACGATGTTCATTGCTCCATTGCGTGTTCCCACCTCTCCCTAGATGAGTGCACGTCCAGAAACACCATTCAGACTGAATCTGATCTCGTCTGAAAAGAGAATGCGAACCCACGCCTTCTCTGTTCAGTTCTGGTGTTTTGGCACCATCGCAAACGGTTCCGGTGATTGCGGATGTCAATAGAACGTAGATCGTCGATCAAAGAGACCACATTAATGTAGTTAGTATGTCCTGTAAAGTGTGAGATTGAACGCCTTGCAGGTCTGTTAGTGCTTACAATTGCAGACGCTGTTTGAAGTCGGTTTCTTCTTCCCTGGAGTGCAATGCAGAGGTCGTCTGCTGCTGTAGTTGACTATAGTCGACCGCCATCTTTCCTTTGCATAATATTGCATATGGTTCCGAACGCTCTTCACGTGAAGCAATGCTGCGGACAATAACAAATTCCTGGACCACAGTTGTTATACGTTTGCCTTCTTCCAATTTTCCGGTAATTTTACCCCGCGTGAAGTCATTCAAATGTTGTGTCTGAAGCGTTGTTGTGAATAACTCCACCACAACGCACCTTAACAGTTCTCTGACTGAGACAATTATTTCATATCTTTAATTCGAATTCAACCGCTTAGTGTTGAAGGAACAGTCCTGTTCGGCGCTACGATCAAGCTGACGTCAAGCCATGCAATGCCTTGCTCCGTGCGTACGTTTAGGAGACTTCTGGCAGCATATTGCCGGGCTTTCTTTAATTTCGACAGACTACCTAATATTTTATATTACTTTCTCTATCTCGTCCTTAAGTTTTGCACACCAGTGTAGCACTTTTAAAAATAATTTCGTACGTGTCCGTTCACATTTACAGTATATTATAAAACACTCCTCTTTTTACGTTAAATTTAGAGTACGACTTTTACTGTGTCTTGCTGCATTCTGTGTCTTCAAGTCCTTTTTTCAGTAACATACCTGCTCATATCAGCTACAGTTGGAAGAATATCTCTGCCTATTTCATTGTCTATTTCTTCCTGCACTTTCGATTGTACTTCTGGGTTGAGAATCATGTACATTATGCCAAAACTCAAAGTGTTGCTCGAAGTATCCACTCCGCCCAAGAATAAATCTAAACATATGTCGTTGATGATGGCATCTGCAACATAGAAATAGTGATTGGATAATTCTAACAAATTACAATCGTCACCATCTATAACATCACGTTAACGTGAGCTTTTCTTACTACAAGGTGAGCCAAAAGTCACAAAGGGGATATAATTGTGAATATTTTTTATTTATCATTATTTTCTATAGATATTTTACAGTTTTAAACGCCAAGAATGGGACATTGTTTACACTTATGCGCGGAATATAATCTCAGGTGAGTGTTCACCACTATGAACTTCACAGATAGGAGCCCCGCATAGCACATGATTCATGACAGGGATTAACACTTCTGGTCCGAATGCCCCTTATTTCTGCACAAATATTACCCTTGAGGCTATTTGAAGGACAAAGTGTATGTGAACAAACCCTAAACAATTTATAAAAGTACACCATTTTTGTATTATATTATAGAAAATGTAAAATACTCTTCTAATTTGAAACTAAATTAAAAATAAAAATTTTGATAAAAGTATACACCATTTTGGTAAAACAGTAGGACGTCGATAATCTGAACATCAAAAATCCGAACTCGGTCCCTAGAAGCTTTTTACATTTTGTGTTAGCGCTAGCGATAAACAAACAATAGAGGTGTTCGTCGGCGTTGTGTGAAGTCACTGTTTTTACAAAAGCTTATTCATATGTGTTTGTCATACATATTTTTATTTTTATTTTCCCTTAGGCCTATACAAGTTAAATTTTAAGTGTGAGTTACACGCACAGTGTAATTTAGTGTGCCTGGAGGTTCTTCAGAAACATTAAATGTAAGTTTCTCAACTCAAATATTTGACTTATCTTCTGATAAAAATTCTTGAAGTTTAAGAACACCTATATAATAAAGTCTTTGTATCATTTCAATCCAGCTAAAGGTAATAAATTTATATGTATTAAACTAAAATTAAAAGTATTTACCTGTTAATGGTGTATCCTTATTCTCTTCTCGTTCTTGTAATAAGCCATCGACAAAATCTCGTGTAATGCCCTTTCTGTAAGACTTTTTGTGACCGTCTAGTATCTCCTACGAAACGAAATATTTAGTTTAACGTCCCAATGATCATCCTCTTTTACATCAGTGATAACTCAAAATGAGTGAAAATGGAAGAATTAGGACAGCAAAGACAGATGGTCAATCGAGAAAACTCATAGCTACAAACTACCATGGTCTGCGATTCAGGATATCTTTGTACCAGAAGTAATTAAGAAAAATATAACATTTCCAAATCAAGATATACTAGTTTCTGTAAGTCTTTACCAAGCCTTATCATTCCTTAAGTAAATATAACTATTCAAATTAAGATTTATTGTAATCAACGTAACATAATCTGTATTTCCAACGAACTTAAAAAGCTCGTTACTGAATTTTCTGTCTGTGTGTCTGTTTGTCTGTCCGTCCGTTATTTGTGACATTTTCAATTTTGAGCCCTGCATTCGATAGAGCATCAAAAACTATCAGAGAAAGTGATTAAATTTTTCGTGTCACTCTTACTGTTCCCGAGATATTGGGCAAAAATGGCCGATTTCCAGAGATTTAAGGAGTCATATCTCGTAAACCGTAAGTCATAGAGAGATCACATTGGTGTTGATTAATATCTAAAAGGATGCTAAATATTTTGGTACCAAATAGTAACCGGTGGACACTGTCCAACTGACCACTGGTATGGCCAATGGCCACCAATTATTATCGGTTTACCATCCTCTTAGGTATTGATTAACACCAATATCACCTCCCTATGATTTACCGTTCCCGTGATATTGACCAAAAATGACCAATTTCTAGATATTTAAGGATCCATAGCTCGGGAACCGTAAGTTGTAAGAGAGATGATATTGATGTTGACCTAAGAGGATGGTAAATATTTTGGTACCAAATAGAAACCGGTGGCCACTGGCCAATTGGATAGTATCCATCAATTAATATCGGTACGAAAATGTTTAACATTCTATTAAGGATTGATTAACACCAATATCATCTCTCTATGACTTACCGTTCCCGTGATATTGGCTAAAACATAGTTCCGATTTCAGGAGATTTAAGAAGCCAAATCTCGGGAACCGTAAGTCATAGAGAGATGATATTTTGCTATTTTTTACGAGAAAGAGAAGAAGGTGCGGATAAAAAGATATACTTTTACATCTAGGAACAATGACAGTTATCCTTCCCACTCCATCTCTCCATTCTCTTTAAGTTCGTCCTGGCAATGCTCTTGGAGCATTCTCAACTGATATTATTCTATTACGTAAACGTTTAGCACTAGTATTGCAAAGTAGGTTCCATACGAGTAGTTCTTTAAATGGACCTATAACTTTTAAGTTGCATCTTAGAAACAACTTCACTATTCTTGATAGTTCAATTAAATTATTTGAAAGTGCGATCATGCGAGCCTTTTTTATGTAAGAGGAAATCGCTATTTATAACAGACAGTCATAATTTTGACTCCTAATTCTTTATTGCATTTCAATATCCCATGTTCAACGTATTACACACTCTGAGCTATTAGTTGTGTACCATTGTACTGTACCAACGTTTCCGTAATTCTCTTTCTTGCGTGTTTAATAGGGGTGAGAAGCAATATTAATATATCACATATTGTAATCAACTATATTGTATAATAAATGGATATGTATTAAGTTATGTAGGATTTTTTATGCCCTTTAGTATTTCCTTGCAAAACGCAACTACTGATATTAACATTACATATTACTGTTGCACCAAGTTCTGCAAACTTTTTTGGTTCCATAGTATTCACGAAGATAAGATAATTATTTAAATTTGTGTTCAACAAATTATTTTATTAAATAGTGCAAATTATTGGCGTTCTGAGGTATTTCTTAAGAAAAGAAAAATTGAACATCTAAAATTAACATTCATTTTTAGTATCCCTCAAGGAAGGAAAAGTTTTAAAATATTGCACTAAATTCTGTAAGACTTTTCTTTGTTCGTTAGAATTTTCTAAGAAAACAAACCTACTTAAGTCCACATTCAATAATACTGTTGTGTAATATTCTGTAAGCTTTTCTTTTCTATAGTATTTTCGAAGACAAGAAAAGGAGAATTATTTAATATTCAACAAATCATTACGCCAAGTTCTGTAAATTTCTTTGTAGGGAAAATCCGGGACGCTACTAAATTACGATAATATCTGTAATGTTTAAATTGAAAAGAAGTTTCATATATTAATTTACTTTCTTCCATTAGATACAGTTGTTCAAGTATTACCTAATCAAGTTTTTAGTCATTTTAGTAGATCTCCTCCCTAGTTAAACAAACGTAAGCAGATGATTTACCCTCTCTCCCCAAATAAGCAAAATATGTTTTTTGTTTCGTGACTTTCAGAGTCTGTTTTAGCTCATTCAAGTTATGATGCTTCCTTTCACAATACATTTTTCTTCTTGAATGGTCAGCGGAAAATTACCAAAAATATCGGTCAGGGATTATTGATTAGAATATTTCAGAAGCAAGATGCAGATTGAAACAAATTACTAAAGATAACAATAAGATTGAACTGTAAAACCTTTTGCCCTTTTCCCAATGAAACGAATGTTTCGTTCAATGTCGAAGTAGTTAAATCGTGAACTTAATTAAATCCATGTTTGATGTGTTCAAGTTTGCCATACTCACGTCAGAAGTTGAAGAGAATAATTATATACCTAATCCTGTGGAAAAAGCAAACTTTAATATTCCCTTCCTTTCTTCTTTGCTGAAATCCGGGACGTTTAAGCGTCCCGAGAGATATTTTCGGGACGCCGGGACGCAGATCTCGATTCCGTGACAGTCCCGGATTTTTCAGGACGAATGGCAACTCTATTTCTTTGCTCTCGTGATATTTCCAACAAAGAGACATTCTATTAAAATTAACATTCAAGTATATTATTCTACCAAATTTTGTAAGGTTTCTTGTTGTTCTCTAGTATTTCCTCAGAAACAAAAATATTTTAACTATTCAAATTAACATTTATCAAAATTTTTGAATCAAGTTTTTATAAGAATTATTTATCTCCAAATTATATTTGATAATAAATAAAAGTATTTAAATTAATATGCAACAACACTATTCCAACAACATCTGTAGGACAATTTTGGTCTTTAGTTTACAAATTATTCAAATTAACGTTAAATAATGTTGTTACAAGTTCAGTAAGGCTTTCTGTTTGTTCTATAGTATTTAATAAGACAAGAAAATAGAAGTTGTTCAAATTCACATTCGATAAACTGTTTGTATAAGTTCTGTACATTTCTTTGATTGTTCTATGGTACTTCCTAAGAAAAGAAAAATGGAACTTTTTAAATTAACATTCAACAATGCTGTTACTTCATGTTTTCTCAGATTTATTGATGTTCTATAGTGTTTCTTAAAAAAAAACTAAACTTCTCAAATCAACGTGGAAAATATTATGCCATCAAGTCCTCTAAGATCTTTTGGTTATCCTTTAGTGATTCGTAAGCAAACAAAACTATTAAAAGTTACATTAAATAATACTTTTGTAGGTTCTGTTAGCCTTTTGATGTTCTGTTCTTTAAAAAAAATAAATAGGAAAACAGGAATAATTCAAATTGACATTTAACCAATTGTAACATCAAGTTCGTTATGTGTCTTTGTTATTCTCTAGTATTTCCTAAGAAGAGATCAATTCTTAACAATTACTAAATAAAGAGAAAAGTAAGTAAAAAGTAATTAACATGCAACAATACCACCATGTTCTGTACGATCTTTAGTTACCATTTAGCATTTTCCATGAAAGCGAAACTACAAATTAATATTCATTAATACCGTTGCACCAAGTTCTGTAAGTCATTTTGCTGTCCTATACTAGATATTTTCGAAAATAAAGAAAATAAGAATTAATGAAAGGAATCTAACAAATTACACAAAATTCTCTGGATTTCTTTGTTGTTCTCTGGTATTTCCTACGCAAAGAAAAATTCTAATTATTTTAATGGTATTCCTACACAATACCATTCCTCCAAGTTTGAAGGCTTTTTGTTGTATTTCCATGAAACGAAAAGAATTGAATTATTCAAATTAACATTTAATAATACTCTTGTATCAGGTCCTGTAAAGGTTATTAATGTACTACAATGTTTTGTAAAAGTGAAACCATTCTAATTAACATGCAATGATATTGAATCAAGTTTCTTGTCCGTTAGCACTTACAAAGAAAACAAATCTATTTAACATTCAATAGTACTGTGTCACGAAGTTTTGTAACTTTATTTGCTGTCCTACAGTATTTTCGAAGGCAAGAAATTATGAGTTATTCCAATAGACAGTCAAGAAATTGTTACATCAGTTCCAGTTAAATTTCTTTGTTGTTCTTTGGTAATTCCTAAAAGAAAAGTTCTAATTATTCTAATTAACATTCTTCAATACCATTCCCCCAAGTTTTAAGACTTTGTTGTATTTCCTAGGGAGAAGTTGAACTGTCAAAATTAATATTCGACGGTACTCTTCCACCAAGTTCCACATGGCTTTTCCTTGTTCTCTTGTATTTGTAAGAAATGAAAATTTTGAACTGTTCAAGTTAGCATTTAACAATGCTACTGCATCAAGTTGTGAGATTTTTTTTTACCCAATAGTGCTTTCGAAGGCAAGAAAATGGAAATTAATCAAATTGGCATTCAACCAATTGTTACACCAAGTTCTATAAATTTATTTGATGTTCTGTGGTAGAGCTACATCCCAAGAAAAAAAAAACTCTATTATATATGCAATAATACTGTTTCACCAAGCTCCATAAATGTGTTGTGTCCTCTCATATTTCTAAAGAAGAAACGAAATCATTTTGATTAGTACTCAACAACTGGGCCGATCAGAACACAAAGGAACACAAAGTTCAATTACCAAAGCGGTAAGAAAAATTAGGGAATTAGGAATTAAGAGTCTTCATCCCGGCGAAATTAAAATACCGCTAATTTTACAGTAATTATGTGATATCTTTAAATAGATAAAAGATAATTGAAATATGGAACAAGAGCGCCCTAGACAATATTATTTTGCGTGAGGTACCGTTATCACAAGTCACCTAGTGGCTTTCCGTTTTCAGCCGTTTAGAAACGCAAAAATAAATGCCGATTTTCAAAATGGCTCGAAATCAAAAGCAGATAAGTGAGTCGTGTGTGGCATGTGTGGTAATGTTAGCCTCTCAAGTATGAGGGATGACATACCTCGACAATCATACTATCAGAGGAAAGGGAAGAAAGAAAGGATTGGGAAAGAGGAAGGAAGCGGTCTGGGACCTGTATGTTACGTACCATCCCGGCATTTGTCTAGTGTGAATGAGGAAAACCTCATTCAGGATGGATAGTCTGCAAAAAAAAAAAATAATAACATTTTTTCGACCGAATTTCCTCACTGGAAATCGAACCCGGGACCGCTCGGGTGAGAAAAAGAGACATAAAGTTTTCACATTGAAGAATTAACACTTTTTTTTTACATTTTTTAATTCTGAAAGGAGCTTGAAATAGAAGAAATACGTCCAAACTGACGAAAACTGGATTTGATTCCCTTTGGTGGCCTTTAGTATTCCCTAATAAAACGAAAACACGAGTTATTCATATTAGTATCCAGTAATACTAGTGCGACAAGTTCTATAGTTTTTTTCTCTCTTGTCATTCAGTGTTCATTTTTCTTTAAAAAAAAAACAGAAAAACAAGAACTACTAAAATTGACACTACTAGAACGATAGAAAAAAAATTTACAGAAATTGTCACAATATACAATCGCTGGATACTGTACTAAATTATCTGTTTGCCTTTTGTCATCTAGAATATTGGTTCTCAACCTTTTTCAGTCTAGCACCCCAATAGGTGAATGCGATTCTCCTGAGCGCCCTCTGTCATCTTGGATAAACCACTGTTGAGAGCCAGAAAAGCTTCGATTCTTAAGATCAGCCTTGAAGAATATTACATAAAGTGAAAGGAAATTTTATTTGTAAAACTTGTCTTACATTAGCTATATTTTCCCTTACACTTTTCCCGTCGAAAAATGGAATTTTTCCATGTATCTTTTTAAAACATAAGCTTACCTTTCTCACATTTCAAAAGTGGGAGACCAAGTAGCGTTTCTTTGACCGACTTTTTTTTTAAGGAATCTAAATGAAAATGAAATCTTCAAGTATTACGTCCCACGTTTACGCCGACTAGGCTAAAGGAGACGGTGGTGATTTAAAAATGACAGAAATGGTGGAATGAATAAAGGAGAAAACGAAAGAACCCCGAGGAAACCCACGTACACGGTGTTTGTCCACCACAAAGTTCACTTGGCGCGAGCTGGAATCGAACAAGGGACCCCATGCACCAGAGGTGAACGCTCTACAACTGAGCTACCGTGGCGCCGCAGGAACAAGGGCGCCGATTTCTCTGTAAATTTGGGGGGACCCATTCAGTTGCGAAGGTATCTATATGAAGATTTTGAGACAAATTGCATTCAAATTATGCCAAATATTGCATGTTCATAAATACAATAGAGGGCCCACATGACCTTTGCGGGGGGGGGGGCACAGGATCGGCGTCCTTGCCCAGGAATCTAAAAGGTCAACCTATTATTATTATTATTATTATTATTATTATTATTATTATTATTATTATTATTATTATTATTATTATTATTATTATTATTATTATTGCATAAAGCCGAACAGATTAAAGATTTGGGTATAGTGTTTGACAGAAACATGAAATTTACCTATCATATAAATGATACAATCCAAGGAACTAGAAGAATAATAGGGTTTATTTTCAAACAATGGTCTGAGTTTAGAAATGCTAGTTCATATGCATATTTATACAAGATGCTAGCAAGATCAAAATTAGAGTTCGTTGTAGTTATTTCGAATAGTATAGGTATAACATTGGCAAACAAAATTGAATCAGTACAAAAATGTTTTATTAGGTTACTCTGCTATAAAATGAATAGAGATTACTACTCACGTAGTTATGAATACTGGTGTCAATTTTGGGGATTGCAGGCACTGAGCGACAGGAGAAAAGTTATTGAAAGAGATTTTATTAAGAAACTACTAGACAATAGCTATCATAGTGAATATTGCTTGCATAATATAGGTATAAGGGTACCAATGTATAATACAAGAAATATGTCAACATTAGTTTCTTTGAATCCGAAATCTGTAATTTTAAGAAGATTGACCAATTCTTTTAATTTAGTTTAATTTATTTTTATCAGTATAAAAGCATGAATTTTACAGCTTGACAAATATTATTTTTACTATTTATGACGACTATTTTGATACTAAAAAAAAGGTATTAATTTGACAAGGAATTATTAATCAGATATTATTTTACTTTATTTTGTCATTATATTTTATTGTTTTAGTATGTAGCTTACCTTGTATGTAATATATGTTTAGCTTGCCTGATAAAGTGCTGTATTTTTGCCGTTAGGCTGTTCATGGCACAGAAATAAATATTATTATTATTATTATTATTATTATTATTATTATTATTATTATTATTATTATTATTATTATTATTATTATTATTATTTGTGACATGTCTTAAACTCTCGATAATTTGCAAAATGCATAATGACTTTCGTCCACAATAGTAAGGAATAAGTCCAAGAGGTTATGAAATCTCAAATGCCCCTTAAATAATCTGTCACTCCCCCAATTGCTTTTTTTTTTTGAAACAAGAACGCCCACTTTGAGAATCACTGATCTAGAATAGGGAGTGTTCAGATTAGTATTGTAACATTGTTCCGTAAATTATTATAATGCGTTTTGTTGTCCTTCAGTCCTTACTAAAGAAAAGAAATGCGGATTTGAAAGACACATTATTGTCCCATGCTATTTCCTAAGAAAAGAGATATATATTATTTCAATTAACATTTAACAGCGCTATTGCCTCAAGCTTTGCAAGGCTCTCTGTTGCCCTCGAATATTTCCTAAGAAAAAGTATTCAACAAGTTACTGTTACACCAAGGTCATGTTTTTCTTATTACTCGCTACTAAAAATACAATTAAAAACTGAGGGCTATTCCAATTAGCATTATATTAATATGTTACTGAGTAAAGCAAAAGAAATTGTTATGTTAAGTACGGTAATTAAAATGCTAACAATTAAAAGGACAAGTGCCATTTATTTGGAGTATTTATTACAACCCTTATTTTAGATGATAATAATATAGAAGCAAATAATACTACAAGATTATGATATAAGACATAAGAAGTATAGTGGTTGGAGTTGTACCAAGGAAATATTGTGTGTGTGTGTGTGTGTGTGTGTGTGTGTGTGTGTGTGTGTGTGTGTGTGTGTGTGTGTGTGTGTGTGTGTGTGTGTGTGTGTGTGTGTGTGTGTGTTTAAATGTTATGTAGTTTTTTTTACGACAATATGTTATGTAAAAGTTTATCAGCACGGTGCATATTTACAAACTTAGGCTTTTTTAAAAATATAACTGTTAGTTTTGGTTGGTTTATCTTAGATGTTTTGGAGTTTATAGTCACCGGATGATGCAGATTGAATACACCAAACTATACTATTAGCGGGTGTAGGTTGAATGATAATTATTGTTTTAAAACGCCAGCTTTTATAATATCACAAAAACTATTTTGGATTTAGAAAGGAACTGTTTATGCTGGGATTTTTTATTATATGGAAAATATTTTTATTACTTTTTTTTAAATAATTACCTTGAAAGTTTTTATTTAATATATTTTGATACTATTACCTTGAATATACTTTGATACCATTACTTTGAAAGATTTTATTTAATATATTTTGATACTATTACCTTGAATATATTTTGATACCATTACTTTGAAAGTTTTTATATAATATATTTTGATACTATTACCTTGAATATACTTTGATACCATTACTTTGAAAGTTTTTTATTTAATATATTATGATACTATTACCTTGAATATACTTTGATATCATTACTTTGAAAGTTTTTATTTAATATATTTTGATACTATTACCTTGAATATACTTTGATACCATTACTTTGAAAGTTTTTATTTAATATATTTTGATACTATTACCTTTAATATACTTTGATACCATTACTTTGAAAGTTTTTATTTAATATATTTTGATACTATTACCTTTAATATACTTTGATAACATTACTTTGAAAATTTTTATTTAATATATTTTGATACTATTACCTTTAATAACTGGGCCGCGGTGGCTCAGTGGTAGAGCGTTCACCTCTGGTGCTTGGGGTCCCGGGTTCGATCCCAGCCCCCGCCAAGTGAACTTTGTGGTGGACAAACACCCTGTGCGTGGGTTTTCTCGGGGTTCTCCCGTTTCCTCCCACTTTCTTCATTCCACCATTTCATTCATTACTCATCCTCACCGTCTCCTTTAGCCTAACCGGCATAACCGTGGGACGTAAAACTCAAAGATATTACCTTTAATATATTTTGATGCCACTGGAAAATCCGTTCGCGTATTAGTTCTTTTGTAACAATGTCATAGGACGTGACATCTGTCATAGGATGTCATAGTGTGACCAGAATTTGAATTAACCAAAAATCTAGGTTAAGACAGCGAGTAGGAAAATGATCTCAATGGAAATTGATGACTTATCATGCTGTCTGTGTTCCTTGTTAACTACTTTTTAAATAATATGTGTATTTATTTTGTAATAAAGAGTACAAAATAAATAATTTTTAATTATCAGTAGAATTAAAATACAAATGTTATTTTAAAAGTAATTAACAAGGAACACAGACAGCATGATAAGTCATCAATTGCCATTGAATTCATTTTTCTAGTCGCTGCCATAACCTAGATTTTTGGGTAATTCAAATTCTGGTTACAATGCAATTTCTATGGATGGCAAAACTGAAAATTCTTCCGATTCATATTTTCGGGTGTAGAATAACATTATCTATTACTGAGGTAAGTTACATTTCATTACCTTTTTTCACTTACGAAAAACTGGCAAAAGAAAAATTGTTAACTTTTGAAAAATATTTAGTAGTCTGCCCCCTTAACCCTGTTAATATAGAGAAAATCGTAGACTCGCAGTAAAATAGCTATTGCCTCAATACTGTTTATTGGAAAGTCATGGTTTATAATTCAGCATGGTCTCTTCAGCATGAAACAAGCTTCCCAGAGGAGCTACCGTATTTTACGGACCATAAGACGCGATTTTTTCTTCAAAACATTGCCTCCAAAATTCAGGTGCGTTTTATACTCAAAATTAATATAAAAATGTCCAGTGTTTGATTTAAAATTTCCGCCAGCCTTTAAGAAAGGCCATATATTCGATGCCGTGGGAAACCTATCTCTATTTGGCAACATTGGATTCAACTGGTAGAAGCAGTGCACCGATGCGACGAACATGAGTTGCTGAGATTCACAAGCTTGCAATAATAGGGAAAATTGGGAGAATGTCGGAGAAATTCTCTCCAGAAATCCCTACCATCAACTTTACCCCCTCTAGAGCGGCCCCGAGTAAAAGCACACAATCCAAATGTACCTCGAAAAATACTATTGGGGATTAAAAAAATGAGTGTATGAAGTTCTGTTTTGATAGACGGAATAGGTATGAGGGGGAAAGGAGGTATACAATACTAACAGGGTTAATGGGTCGCAGGGACTTATTCCATTGTCCACGGCACCTAATTTTTGTGTGTGTGTGTGTGTGTGTGTGTGTGTGTGTGTGTGTGTGTGTGTGTGTGTGTGTGTGTGTGTGTGTGTGTGTGTGTGTGTGTGTGTGTGTGTGTGTGTGTGTGTGTGTGTGTGTATGAACATATCTTTGTTATGCTTATCGAATGGACTAGGTTTAATTCGGATGTCCGAACGACACATTCATATCCGTTGCTTGTAAGTAATACAGTTGTGTTTTATGTTTACAATTGTAGTGCTCTTTTGCCCTCCCCCTTGGGTAAAATGTTCCGAGTGTACCTAAATTTGATCATTATATATCATATTTTTATTATGCATTTTTCCTCAGGGTTTGCTTTTAATTTAAGGTGAGTTTTCAAACGATATCTAAACATAATAGATAGCAAAACGTTTCCCCTTTCTTTCCAACGTATTTTGTTAGGGAGCGACAATATTATCAATAATATAGTCAAAATATACAGATGGATTTCGAAATTTTGTCCAAAAAGAAAGTGAACCAGAACATTGCTCAACATTTTTTTCAAAAGTTGAATTTTACAGATTAATGAATATAATTAGTGTATTTTGGATTGCTAAACACGAAAATGATACTTACAAGTAAACCTTACGTTTGGGTGAATCGAGTTGCTGACTGAGACACATATGAGAAAGCAGTACTAAATGTGGTCAGTATTTCAGTGAAGTTGTAGGTGCGAAGCTCCAGGGGTTTAGGAGATACAGCTACCAGAACATCACATGGAAGTACAGAATAGTCTTCATACAGTTGGAGGTAAAAGCTCTGTAAGACCTCTTGTAACGACAAAAGGTGAATAACAAATATATGGGTACATATTAGGACTAGGGGGAAGTCATATAGTAAGGGTATACCTGACGGCGGCCATCTTGAAATCCGCCATTTTGAATTAAGTTTAAGTTTTTAAAATAGGAATATGGTCATGTGATACATGATTTAAGGCGCAAATTTAATCAGAAGAACAATGGTCACGTTAATTTTGAGTTACGCACAATTGGTAAAACGTTACAGGGAAATTAAATATTGTTGCAGCATATGTATTAGTCCTTTACCCCACCTTGTAAATTTTGTTTTAATGATAATAATTAAATAAAAAGCAGGTGGATAAATATTAGGTCTATGGTAAGAGTTGCCTTGATGGCGGCCATGTTCAAATCCGCCATTTTGAAGCAAACAAAAGTTTTAAACAAAACGCATAACATTGACACCTTATTAATAGCAAATTTTACCATAAATCCAACGGTATAACCATTTTTGCTTTATCATGAACCAGCATTTGTTATCGCATAAACAAGTTGCTAATTTAAGGAAAAATTACCAAAGAGGAATTGAGTCATAATTGAACTTGGGTCTTTCTTCCAGAAAAGTCCTCAATTAGTACAATCAATATGTAGTTCAGAAAAGAGTGCATGACTTGCACAAATGCTCTGCTTACAGTGAGCACACCTGACAAAGGCAATCGAGTTACACTTGACACATCTGTCGTTAACAATTCCGTCAAAGCAGTAGTCGTAAGGAGCGATCCATTTAATTTTGTGCTGGTTAATGATAAAGCAAAAATGGTTATACCGTTGGAGTTATGGTAAAATTTGCTATTAATAAGGTATCACTGTTATGCGTTTTGTTTAAAATTTTTGTCTGTTTCAAAATGGCGGATTTGAACATGGCCGCCATCAAGGCAACTCTTACCATAGACCTAATATTTATCCACCTGCTTTTTATTTAATTATTATCATTAAAACAAAATTTACAAGGTGGGGTAAAGGACTAATACAT
Organism: Thermobia domestica; assembly: GCF_964235325.1. NCBI lineage: Eukaryota > Metazoa > Arthropoda > Insecta > Zygentoma > Lepismatidae > Thermobia > Thermobia domestica. The sequence goes on along the minus strand of NC_137463.1, from coordinate 36,804,124 downwards.
ATGCTGCAACAATATTTAATTTCCCTGTAACTTTTTACCAATTGTGCGTAACTCAAAATTAACGTGACCATTGTTCTTCTGATTAAATTTGCACCTTAAATCATGTATCACATGACCATATTCCTATTTAAAAAACTTAAACTTAATTCAAAATGGCGGATTTCAAGATGGCCGCCGTAAGGTATACACTTACTATATGACTTCGCCCTAGTCCTAGTATATACCCATATATTTGTTATTCACCTTTTGTCGTTACAAGAGGTCTTACAGAGCTTTTACCTCCAACTGTATGAAGATTATTCTGTACTTCCATGTGATGTTCTGGTAGCTATATCTCCTAAACCCCTGGAGCTTCGCACCTACAACTTCACTGAAATACTGACCACATTTAGTACTACTTTCTCATATGTGTCTCAGTCAACAACTCGATTCACCCAAACGTAAGGTTTACTTGTTAGATTAATTGATTAGCTTTTTCTTATTGAGATAATGACACCAATAATCTGTTCTATACTAGGCATATTTGGGGTACTACATTTCTCATAATCTATGAACAATGTTTAATAAAAGTTTTGTATGGTGATTCAAATCACCAAGGAGAACAATCTTACCTATAGATATATATAGATATATACACTATGTGAACAAAAGTATCAGGACACCTGGCTGAAAATGACTTACAATTTCGTGACGCCCTCCATCGGTACTGCTCGAATTCAATAGGGTGTTGGCCCACTCTTAGCCTTGATGACAGCTTTCACTCTTGCAGCCATACTTTCAATCAGGTGCTGGAAGGTTTCTTGGGTAATGGAGAATGGTAGTCCATTCTTCACGAGTGCTGAACTGAGAAGAGGTATCGATGTAGGTCGGTGAGGCCTGGCACGAAGTAGGCGTTCCAAAACATCCCAAAGGTGTTCTATAAGATTCAAATCAGAACTCTGTGCAGCCCAGTCCATTACAGGGATGTTATGGTCGTGCAACTACTCCGCCACAGGCCGTGCAGTATGAACAGTTGCTCGATCGTGTTGAAAGATGCAATCGCCATCCCCGAATTGTTCTTCAACAGTAATAAGAAAGAAGGTGCTTAAAACATCAATGTAGGCCTGCGCTGTGAAAGTGCCACACAAGACAACAAGGGGTGCAAGCCCCCTCCAAGAAAAACACGAACACACCACAACACCACTACCTCCGAATTTTACTATTAGCACTACACACGCTGACAGATGACGTTCACCGGTCATTCGCCATACCCACACCCTGCCATCGGATCGCCATATGGTGTACCGTGATTCGTCACTCCACACAACGCCTTTTCACTGTTCAATCGTCCAATGTTTACACTCCTTACACCAGGCGAGGAGTCGTTTGGCATTTACCTGCATGACGTGTATCTTATGAGCAGCCGCTCGACCATGAAATTCAAATTTTCTCATCTCACGCCCAACTGTCATAGTACTTGGAGTGGATCCTGATGCAGTTTGGAATTCCTATGTGATGTTCTGGATAGATGTCTGCCTATTACACTTTACGACCTTCTTCAACTGACGGCGGTCACTGTCAGTCAACAGACGAGGTCGGCCTGTACGCTTTTGTGTTGTACGTGTCCCTTCACGTTTCCACTTCACTATCACATCAGACACAGTGGACCTAGGGATGTTTAAGAGTGTGGAAATCTCGCGTACAGACTTCTGACATAAGTGACACCCAATCACCTGACCACGTTCGAAGTCCATGAGTTCCGCGGAGCGCCCCATTCTGCTTTCTCACGATGTCTAATGACTACTGAGGTCGTTGATAATGAGTACCTGGCGGTAGGTGGCAGCACAATGCACCTAATATGAAAAACGTATGTTTTTGGAGTGTCTTGATACTTTTGATCACAGTATATATATATATATATATATATATATATATATATATATATATATATATATATATATATATATATATATATATATATATATATGCATGCTAATGTTCATGAATGCAAAAACAATTTCGTACAATTGATCCTATATCCTCACCAGCAATAGTCAAATAACGAAGATCAATGAAGTCAGCAACGTTTCAGAATAAAAGGAGCCACAGCACCACAGAAGACATCATTCTTCAGCAATTGATCGTCATCTTACCACTCTCTAGGACGCTTGGTCTTTGAGAGCTTCCCTTCGCTTTTATGCCTGGTCTCTACAATAACCTCACCAATCTCTAAGTTGTTTGACATTTAAGTTTTTCCCCTCTGTAAATAACTTCAGACAACAACCACGACGACATCGTCAACCATCGCCAGCAATCATCAAACAACGAAGATCAATGAAGTCAGCAACGTTTCAGGATAAAAGGAGCCACAGCACCACAGAAGACATCATTCTTCACCAATTGATCGTCACCTTAACACTCTCTAGGGCGCCTGGTCTTTGAGAGCTTCCCTTCGCTTGGACGCCTGGTCTCTACAATAACCTCTCCAATCTCTAAGTTGTTTAACCTTGAAATTTTATTCCCTTCTGTAAATAACTTCAGACGACAACCACGACGACATCCTCAATCATCGCCAGCAATCGTCAAATAACGAAGATCAATGAAGTCAGCAATGTTTCAGAATAAAAGGTGCCACTGCACCACAGAAGACATCATTCTTCACCAATTGATCGTCACTTTACCACTCTCTAGGGCGCCTGGTCTTTGAGAGCTTCCCTTCGCTTGGATACCTGGTCTCTACAATAACCTCTCCAATCTCTAAGTTGTTTAACCTTGAAGTTTTATTCCCTTCTGTAAATAACTTCAGACGACATCCTCAATCATCGCCAGCAATCGTCAAATAACGAAGATCAATGAAGTCAGCAACGTTTCAGAATAAAAGGAACCACAGCACCACAGAAGACATCATTCTTCACCAATTGATCGTCGCCTTACCACTCTCTAGGACACTGGTCTTTGAGACCTTCCCTTAGCTTGGATGCCTGGTCTTCACAATAACCTCACCAATCTCTAAGTTGTTTGACCTTGAAGTTTTATTCCCTTCTGTTAATAACTCCAGACGACAACCATGACGACATCGTCAACCATCGCCAACAATCGTCAAATAACGAAGATCAATGAAATCAGCAACGTTTCAGGATAAAAGAAGCCACAGCACCACACAAGACATCATTCTTCACCAATTGATCGTCACCTTACCACTCTCTAGGAGACCTGATCTTCTAGAGCTTCTTTCACTTGGACGCCTAGTCCTCACAATGACCTCACCACTCTTTATAGTCCTTGAGTTTTATCCCCCTGTCTAGAACACTCCTTAGTCACAAGAACCTTGAGTCCTATTACCCTAGAACGCTCGGTCTCTGGGTCCCTCCAATCTTGCTGGCAAAACTATAAAATATCTAAAAGAACTTAGTATGAGATTTTAGAGGAATTTTATAATAAAATATGATTGGGAAGGTCCAAAAATTCATGTATACCATTTTTAAACTCTACCATAAAGCGAACTTTACTATATTCAAACCTTAATTTGATTTAATTATTTGGAATGTTATGCTCCTTAAAAAATACATTGGAAAAGTAGTGGACACATGTTTCCATCTTTTGACAATAGTCGAACCTTTACACTCATGTATATATATATATATATATATATATATATATATATATATATATATATATATATGGAATATATTCTGTACTTCAAAAGCGGAATTTTAGATGCTCAAATTGAGGTGTGTATTGTCTAAATACAAGTTTCTGAAACTCTGAGCTAAGCATCCCAAAGCATCCAAACTAATGTTCTTTGAAAATTAATTAGTTACAAATGTTGAAAAGATGTGTTTTTTGATTCACGATTCTCGAGTTTGATTCATTTCATATGGGGTGAGTTTAGTGATATTACTCTTTCCCTCCTTATACAAATCATAAAATACAGTATTTTTTCTTAACAACTTACCTTCATATAACTAGCAAAAGAATTACCGAATCGTAGAGATGCGTTGTAGCCAGTAAATTCTGGTGCTATGTATCTCAGTGAAGGAAAGGCGTCCAGTATAGCTCCTGAATCCAACACTTTCTTCTCATATTCAGCTAATAAATGAAGAATGTTGAGCAATAAAGGATCATCATATTGGAATCTCGTGCTTCCAATCATATACCAAAGAGTATTTATGATTGGAGCGTAGAATGCATGGTCCATAGGAATTCCATCTGCCCCATTCTGTTTGCTTTTCTCCTTTAAATACTGTACAAAATACGAAGCTTCGTGTATAATGGTAGATTCCATGCTGTGTTTCCCGAAACCAAATTCTTTGAGGATTTTTGTTGACAGTTTTCTGTTGCGGGACCATTTCTCTCCTCTTGAAAAGATTAAAGCTGAAATATAAAATTTAAAAAAAAAAATGTTTATTATATTTCGTTAAAAGAGAAAAAAATACTGTGGTGCGATGAATCTGTCCTAGGTAGGGGACATGGTGGCTCAATTGTAGAGAGCTTAGCTCTGGTGCGTGTCGTTCCTGGTTCGATTCCCCAACAAGTAAGTTTGTAGTGGACAATATCGTGTCCGAGGATTTTCTTGGGGTCCTCCCGTTTCCTTCCACATTATTATTCCACCATTTTTTCCATCAACACTTACTTGCCTTAATTATACGTTTCCTTTAGCCTAAAGAGCACAATCGTGGAATGTTAAACTGAAATATTTTATTTATTGTTTTCTGTCGTAGATGTTTTTTCCGTAAAACCGACTTCTTTTGTAAAATTTAAAAATTAATATTGAACGTTGACCACGCAACAGGGACGCCCGAAGAAAATTTGTCTAGGGAGGGACCCTTCTCCATAGTTGCTATATTGTCTGGTATTTAATATACGTGGTTTGCCATATTACGCATACATTTTCGTGAGCCAGAGGGGGCCCGCTCCCCCCCCCCCTTCGGGTGCCCATGCCACTCAACCTATTAAGATGGAACAATTTTGACGTATATCCTATCCAAGTTTTTTCATCATGATACTAGCAACACAACAGTGCAAAATATCATTAATAAGACATAGCCCAAAATTCTAGCTTTTGTTACTATTTTGGAAAAATAAAATACACATAAATTCATAGTTCAGATCCAACTGAACATAATGACATGTTTAAGAGTAAGTTTTCAAGTGTAATTTTCGACAAAATGAAGAAAAATGCATTTTTAAAGCGATAAAAAGTACGTCGATCATTACTAATCCAATACGGCTTTTAATTTCTTGTTTGAATAAACAATTTATTTTTATACATCTTCAGCATATAAAAAGTATACACTACGTAGTAGATTGTACTTATTGCTATTCGATTTCTCCTAAACAGTGACACATAAACTCCCAATAGTGACACATATAATTATAGCGGTTACACACATGCTCCTAGTAGTGACACGTATAATCGAAGCAGTGACACATATAACCCTAGCAGTGACGTACATGCTCCTAAAAGTCACACATATATTCCTAACAGTGACATACAATCCTACCAGTGACACGTAGAGGTACAATCGTAGCAATGACACATATAATCCCAGTAGTGACATACATGCTCCTAAAAGTGGCACGTATATTCCTAGCAGTGACATACAACCCTAGCAGTGACAGGTATAATCGTAGCAGTGACACATATAATCCTAGCAGTGAAACACAACTCCCAACAGTGGTACACACACTCCTAGCAGTGATACATATACTTGTAACAGTGACATATATTACCCTAGCAGTGACAAGCACAATGTTAAATGGTGCGCATACTACTTGTAAGGTTCACTTAAAGAGAAATATCAGTTGCGATCTTATATTCCAGAAAGTGATCTCAAAATACATTGTACGAGAGTCTAATCGGGAGGAAGTATTTTAATTCTATTTCAATAGCAAATATTATTAAAAACACTCTATGACTAATGTCTTTCCCACCCTGGCATCCAAATATCACTGAGGAACCAATTTTTGAGACTTGGTTTTTCATATAAACCTTGATATAAACAGTTTAAAGCCTGCGCAAGGCTTAAAAATTACTTTCACAAAACACAATTACGATATTTTACGATAGAACATTATTTAACATTGAAAAAATTTTGGTTGCAATTCTCATTTAAAGTTGACACTAGCACCATCTATTACTGTAATTATCGATGTAACTGCTTAATGGGTTCGTACAACAATGCTACAGGTTCCAAGTTGATCTACAACGTTGCACATAGTGATTTTTTTTTATTTCCCATAGTAGCTGAAAGAGGCCTCGGACAGTTTACTATTATATATCAATTATCTTTATTTTGACTTGAACAATCGCTATGTTCTCCATGGGCGCCATTTTTAGAACATCTGACATATAATAAATCATTCTTAATTACAAAGCAAAGTCCTACAGAAAGTACCAATTAAAAAAAAATAAGTTTACACTTAAAAATTCGGGTCTTTCTATTTCATAATTAGTTTGAAAGGATTGCTATCAGTTGCTTAAAGCATGCCCATTACTGTCTAAAAATACGTTGTAATTCAAGTTATCTTTGGTACTGTCTGATTACGCAAAATAAAAGATTAATTCATCTCCTTTTACAATATTTTGGAAAAGGTTAAAGAATGTTATGAACACTTTTTAAATATAAATAGAATTCAGTATAGCTTACCTCCTCTGTCTTGGTACATATGTCGAGCAGTATGGACATTGGCTCGCCCCTCTGTTGCCCTGTTGGAGAATACTTCCTTCACTGCCTCCCTACCATTGACACATACCTGTAGTAAGTCACCCTGTTTAAAAGTAACCAAGGGTCCATACACTTTTGAAAGCTCACTAAATGTTGTTTTCCAGGAACCATATTTCAAACGAGCAATTAGGAAATAAGGGAAGTTTCCAAGTAGAGGAATATCCAATGGACCTGTTGGAGAGACAGAAAAGAATCATATATATTAATTTGTTAATAAACAAGAAAGAATCAAAGGGGAATAGTCCCCATATGACTCTACTCTCTAGACTGCTGAATTCCATAGTTGTATCCACTACGATTCACTATAATACTGATCATATCTGAACAAATCTATACCTGTTGTTATAGTTCCCCCATTTTAAGCATTAATCCTTAACGTCTACCAATATTGTCCCTCCACTTTAAGCATTAACTCCTAACGTCTACTGGTATAGTCCCTCCAGTTTAAGTATTAACTTCTAACGTCTGCTAATATAGTCCCAACCCAATCACTTTAAGCATTATCCTTAATGTGACAAGGAACCCGATAACATACTGTTCTGGCGATAAGACACGGAGGAAAGTCCTGGAAACGTGTAGGCCACCAAGTAGATTACGTACCAGTGTGTACAGAGCTTGACAAATGTTTATCTCTGACGTACGAAATTGGAGGTTAATGCTTCGTGAGCCAATTGCATTGTGTGTTTGCGCAGTGGAACGAGGTGATAAGGTAATCTGGTTGAAATTATATAGAATAGACTTCATATAGGCTTCAAAATGTGGTCAGTACCTTCTACATAACGATTAGATCAGGTGTCTTATTAATTATTACAAACAGGTAAGTTTATTCTCGTTTGTATACCTGTATGCTTGTCAACTCATATGTTCTCAATTTTGCACTGAGAGAACGTCAGCAAGGAACCATTGTGTAAAACAGCGTAAAATACTAATGAAACTTGAAAATGACCTTAGATGTCATGGTGTCCATTTCCATCTTAAGAATTTTAGTTCTAACATCCGTGTTATGTCCTGAGTATCCTTTATTGATATACTCACAATGCTAGGAAAATGGATACTAGCTTGTTCTTCATCACATGCTTTTATGCCCACAAATTCGGAACAAGGCGAAATGAAATTTCTTATTTTTACCTCCCGTAGTTAAGTACTTTAGTGATAATGAGAAATAATAATTATAAAATAACTGCTGCATTGATAGCGTGGGAGGGAATGAAAGAACCTCGAGGAAACCCAATGTTGTCCACCACAATCTCACTTGGTCGGGGATCTAACCAAGGACTTCTTGCACTGAAGTTGAGAGCTCTATAACTGAACCACCGTACACTCATAAAATGACAACGAATAGCTAAGTTTGACTGTTTTTCTCGCAGATAGAATATAATTCGCTGTACGAGATTGAAAGTCACAAGTAAATCGATCCATTCGTTTTAAAATTATTGACATAACGCATATATATATCGACAAGAGAGTATACACATTTCCTACTGACCGAACGTTAACTTTGAAAAAATTACGAGTGTCTGGTATATGTGTATATAATATATATTTATTAACAGAAATGTACCTAATCATTAATATAAATTTTGAAAGGTTTCCGTGATCGAATATTAGATTGGTTGACAGGTTCATTTGGGCTTTAGCGTCCCTTTCAGTACCAAGTCTTCGTGGACCCAAAGTGTAGCGTGGGATCTGAACCACCTGAACTTCCACCGCTAGCATACGCTAACAACATAGGGCCGTATGCAGAGTTGTTCTGACGCGTTATTAGTGCCATACTAAAGAGTTCGAGTAACATATATTTCCTGCAGTAGTGAGGCCTTTAGTATGACGCTACTCATACGTCAAAACGACTCTGCATAAAGCGGATAGTCACTAGGAAACTCTTGAATACTACAGATCCCTAGATTATTATTACGTATATTCATGTGTAATATGTTCATTTTTGACAATAATCATTCACTTCCCTTGAAATGCGAATCACAATGATATGATCGCACTCGCCTCGCTGCAGAAACACACTACATTTGACTCCCGTAGCATTGATCTCAAATTGCCTATGATTATAACAAATAATACCGTAGTGCAGCACAGACGGAAAATCCGATTGGTCGTTTACCCATTCTTTGGATATTAGCCGGAGTTATCTCCAAAGCTGAATCGTTATCGGGTTATCTGATACGTTAAAGGATGACGCCTAGAACGAACAGACTATATGATAGATACTCTCTAACGCTCTCAATCTGAATTATTTTTTTGTAATATCACTACAAAAGCTACCAACAGTAGTCTATGATTAGAATATTAGAACAGTTTACAAGATTTGCTATGCACTGTACTTGTTTAAATCAGTTCTGGTAACAATTTCCAGTAGAATTGTAAAATGTATTCATTACTTTCAAGTAGAAGAAGAAAGTAATGTTAAATCAAAGAATCGAACTTTTTACTTCTTAGGTTCACAGTTCAAAGCCATCAGAAATTTATATAATTATGCTTCGTTATCAGCGTAGTAACGGTAACGTTATCAGTGTATAAACAGTAAAAGAAAACTAAGCATAGATTGTTGTTTTATCTTCAGCTGCTACCAAGGATGTTATAAAATAAAGGATCTGCCCATACGTATCTTCATCATATGAACTCAATGAAGCCGAAAAACAATCTAGCATCGTCTGAGCCGGCACGTCTGATTGGCTACTCTGGTTTCCGCCATGATTGTTGGCTCGAAACATTGCGATCTTAGTGGCGGTGAGTGGGCAGAGTAGTTGAGTTGAGTTGATTTTAGTTTAGCGTCCCTTTCAGCAGTGAGGCTATATGAGACGTGGACCTGCTGATTAACGTGGAATCCGAACCACATGAACTCCCGCCGGGAATCGAATGGGCAGAGTAGGTGTGGCGAAGCTGTGACGTATGACTTCACGATTTTGTTGCATAGGCAGATCCTCTATTTTATAACATCCTTGGCTGCTACAGTACGCAACAAGACATGGGCCCTATATTACTTGGTTTATTGGTTTAGCGTGCTATTATGGTTCATAAGACGTATTATAAGTGTGAAAATAAGGTTTCACCGTTCATTAACTCGAAATATTTTTCGTTATTGATATTGGTTGCAGACGAGTATCCCCTATTATTATTATTATTATTATTATTATTATTATTATTATTATTATTATTATTATTATTATTATTATTATTATTATTATTATTATTATTATTATTATTGTGTTTCATTTAATTTTTCATATAAAAATTAAGCACAAAAATATAATTAGTATATTTCGTACTTGATAGATAAACTCCATCCGATCTTGCTCAAATTTGGTGTGATGCTACACCTTCCGAACTTAGTATCCATATCAAAGATTATGATGTGCAACCTTTGCTTGCCGATTTATAGTGTATCTTATTTGGGGTTTGGAGTTAGTCTAATTTTAACAGCTAAAAACAAAAAATCTCTAGTTGCTCTTCACAAGTAGATAAAAATATATCTATCGAACAAATCTTTCATTAAACTTAATTTTTGAAGCATAAAAAAAAGTAAATGGCACGATTGATTAGCTATGTTCTAAAAGCAATGAGTGCTTATAATAAAGATTCGCTTTCCTAAAAAGTCACATAGGATTTTTTTTTTTTTTTTAATTTTCGCAACAAGGAAAGAGCCTACCCGGTTTACCAAAGGATCAGATTGTGTCACGTGATCACGTTAAAAGTCACGTTGTGTGCTAAATCAAGTCTGGAGATTCCAAATCCAGATGTGAAATATTTCAAGCACCTAACCTGCGCGTGGACCAGACCGATTATCTTGGCTGAGTTCGCTAATAGAGTCAATCTGTTAACATCTTGACAGGTAACGGTGAATTTAACGATCGCTATCCTCAGCGATTACTTTGGCCGAGTTCACTAATGGAATCAATCCGTTAATATCTTCACGGATAACGGTGACTTACACGATAGCTATCCTGAGCGATTACTTTGGCCGAGTTCGTTAATGGAGTCAATCCGTTAACATCTTCACGGGTAACGGTGAACTTAACGACAGCTATCCAGAAAGATTACCTTGGCTAATTTCGTTAATGGAGTCAATCCGTTAACATCTTCAAGGATAACAGTGAATTAACGACAGCTAGCCAGATGTGAAATGTTTCAAGCACCTAACCTGCGCGTGGGGCGCCCTGGATAATTCGAAGAAAATACATATACTTTATCATTATTATTGATTTCACTCACTCAACTTGACTTTTGATAATGTTCTATCCATATTGACCTTACGTGTAAATATCGTTTTAAACTCTTCACTGTGTCTTTGCAATAAGGTTTCAATTACCATCTCCTTATTTTAGTTTTGAGATATTTGAACGACTTCATTTTCTCATTGATTTCCCATTGACTTCATATTTGGTTCCTATGTACTATGTTTCATCCATTTTAGGACAATTTCTTTTTTGAATGTAGAATCTTTTTTGAATGACTGTAGTCTGTTCTATATTTAAGCTGCATTTCAGCCATCTCTTCCAAAGTCTGTTCACATCACTGCAACCGGATATTCCTTTAGCTGGTATTATCATGCATATAATCTCTTAGTATGAAAAATACAGTTTCAGTTTTCTTCTGCAATTGAATTCCTAATTATTTATGAACGTGCACTCCATTATTTGTTGGGGCCGCGGTGGCTCAGTGGTAGAGCGTTCACCTCTGGTGCTCAGGGTCCCGGGTTCGATCCCAGCCCCCGCCAAGTGAACTTTGTGGTGGACAAACACCGTGTGCGCGGATTTTCTCCGGGTTCTCCCGTTTCCTCCTACTTTCTTCATGCCACCATTTCATTCATTACTCATCATCACCGTTTTTACTAGTGCATATAATAAAATACAAGGAAATTTCTTAGGATAACGCTAGTGGAACCCGTAATATTATAATGTTAGCAAGTCTAACGTACCTCAGTTAGTCCACACGATAATTCTCGAAAGAAAGCTAATTTTTGAATTCTGCTTTCTGCAATAGACAGATATACAGAGTTAGTTAACGAAGTAAGTTCGTTAATACCCTACGAGTAACGGTGCTTTAGTCCGTCTTTACTCCACAAAACAAGGTAGCTATAAAGTGATTATGTTAGCCGAGTTCCTTAATGGATTCAAGCCGTTAAAATCTTGACGGGTAACAGTGAATTTAACGATAGCTATCCTGAGCTATTGTTTTGGCCGAGTTCGTTAATGGAGTCAATCCGTTAACATCTTCACAGGTAACTGTAAATTTAACGATTGCTATCCTGAGCGATTACTTTGGCCGAGCTCGTTAATAGAGTCAATCCGTTAACATCTTCACAGGTAACGGTGAATTTACCGATTGATATCCTCCGCGATTATATTGGCCGAGTTCGGTAATAGAGTCAATCCGTTAACATCTTCACGGGTAACAGTGAATTAATGACAGCCATACATAGCGATTATCTTCGTCGAGTTAGTTAATATAGTCAAGCAGTTAACATCTTCACGGGTAACGGTGAATTTAACGATTGCTATCCTGAGCGATTACTTTGGCCGACCTCGTTAATAGAGAAAATCCGTTAACATCTTCACAGGTAACGGTGAATTTACCGATTGATATCCTCAGCGATTATTTTGGCCGAGTTCGGTAATAGAGTCAATCCGTTAACATCTTCACGGGTAACAGTGAATTCATGACAGCCATACATAGCGATTATCTTCGTCGAGTTAGTTAATATAGTCAAGCAGTTAACATCTTCACGGGTAACGGTGAATTTACCCATTGATACCCTGAGCGATTATATTGGCCGAGTTCGTTAATCGAGTCAATCCATTAACATCTTCACGGACATCGGGAAATTAATGACAGCTATACATAGCGATTATCTTGGTCGTGTTAGTTAATGTACTCAAGCAGTTAACATCTTTACGGATAACGGGGAATTCAACGATCGCTATCCTCAGCGATTATTTTGGCCGAGTTTGTTAATGGAGTCAACCTTTAATATATTCATGGCTAATGGTGAATTTGACGATTGATATCCTGAGCGATTATTTTGGCCGAGTTCGTTAATTGTGTCAATCCGTTAACATCTTCACGGATAACGGGGAATTAATGACAGCTATACATAGCGATTATCTTGGTCGAGTTAGTTAATGTAGTAAAGCAGTTAACATCTTCACGGGTAACAGGAATTTAAAGATAGCTATCCTTAGCGATTATTTTGGCCGAGTTTGTTAACGGAGTCAATCCGTTAATATCTTCATGGCTAATGGTGAATTTGACGATTGATATCCTGAGCGATTGTTTTGGCCGAGTTCGTTAATGGAGTCAATCCATTAACATCTTCACGGACAACGGGAAATTAATGACAGCTATACATAGCGATTATCTTGGTCGAGTTAGTTAATATAGTCAAGCAGTTAACATCTTCACGGGTAACGGGGAATTTAACGATAGCTATCCTGAGCGATTATTTTGGCCGAGTTCGTTAATGGAGTCGATCCATTAACATCTTCACGGACAACGGGAAATTAATGACAGCTATACATAGCGATTATCTTGGTCGAGTTAGTTAATATAGTCAAGCAGTTAACATCTTCACGGGTAACGGGGAATTTAACGATAGCTATCCTGAGTGATTATCTTTGCCGAGTTTGTTACTGGAGTCAATCCGTTAATATCTTCATGGCTAATGGTGAATTTAACGATTGATTTCCTGAGCGATTATTTTGGCTGAGTTCGTTAATAGAGTCAATCCGTTAACATCTTCACGGCTAACGGGGAATTAATGACAGCTATACATAGCGAGTATCTTGCTCGAGTTAGTTAATGTAGTCAAGCAGTTTACATCTTTACGGGTAACAGGGAATTTAATGATAGCTATCCTGAGCGATTATCTTGGCCGAGTTTGTTAATGGAGTCAATCCGTCAACATCTTCACGGGTAACGGGGAATTTAACGATAGCTATCCTGACCGATTATTTTGGCCGAGTTTGTTACTGGAGACAATCCGTTAATGTCTTCATGGCTAATGGTGAATTTGACGATTGATATCCTAAGCGATTATTTTGGCCGAGTTCGTTAATGGTGTCAATCCGTTAACATCTTGACGGATAAGGGGGAATTAATGACAGCTATGCATAGCGCTTATCTTGGTCGAGTTAGTTAATGTATTCAAGCAGTTTACATCTTCTAAAGGTAACGGTGAATTTACCCATTGATATCCTGAGCGATTATATTGGCCGAGTTCGTTAATGGAGTCAATCCATTAACATCTTCACGGACAACGGGAAATTAATGACAGCTATACATAGCGATTATCTTGGTCGAGTTAGTTAATGTAGTCAAGCAGTTTACATCTTCACGTGTAACAGGGAATTTAACGATAGCTATCCTGAGCGATTATCTTGGCCGAGTTTGTTAATGGATTCAATCTGTTAATATCTTCACGGCTAATGGTGAATTTGACGATTGATATCCTGAGCGATTATTTTGGCCGAATTCGTTAATGGAGTCAATCCGTTAACATCTTCACGGATAACGGGGAATTAATGACAGCTATACATATCGATTATCTTAGTCGAGTTAGTTAATGTACTCAAGCAGTTAACATCTTTACGGATAACGGGGAATTCAACGATCGCTATCCTCAGCGATTATATTGGCCGAGTTTGTTAATGGATTCAATCCTTTAATATATTCATGGCTAATGGTGAATTTGACGATTGATATCCTGAGCGATTATTTTGGCCGAGTTCGTTAATTGTGTCAATCCGTTAATATCTTCACGGATAACGGGGAATTAATGACAGCTATACATAGCGATTATCTTGGTCGAGTTAGTTAATGTACTCAAGCAGTTAACATCTTCACGGATAACGGGGAATTCAACGATCGCTATCCTCAGCGATTATATTGGCCGAGTTTGTTAATGGATTCAATCCTTTAATATATTCATGGCTAATGGTAAATTTGACGATTGATATCCTGAGCGATTATTTTGGCCGAGTTCGTTAATTGTGTCAATCCGTTAACATCTTCACGGATAACGGGGAATTAATGACAGCTATACATAGCGATTATCTTGGTCGAGTTAGTTAATGTACTCAAGCAGTTAACATCTTTACGGATAACGGGGAATTCAACGATCGCTATCCTCAGCGATTATATTGGCCGAGTTTGTTAATGGATTCAATCCTTTAATATATTCACGGCTAATGGTGAATTTGACGATTGATATCCTGAGCGATTATTTTGGCCGAGTTCGTTAATGGTGTCAATCCGTTAACATCTTCACGGATAACGGGGAATTAATGACAGCTATACATAGCGATTATCTTGCTCGAGTTAGTTAATGTAGTTAAGCAGTTAACATCTTCATGGGTAACGGTGAATTCAACGATCGCTATCCTCAGCGATTATTTTGGCCGAGTTCCTTAATAGTCAATCCGTTAACATCTTCACCGGTAACTGTGAATTTAAAGATTACTATCCAGATCGATTATCTTGGCCGAGTTTGTTAATGGAGTCAATCCGTTAATATTTTCATGGCTAATGGTGAATTTGACGATTGATATCCTGAGCGATTATTTTGGCCGAGTTTGTTAATGGTGTAAATCCATTAACATCTTGACGGATAACGGGGAATTAATGACAGCTATACATAGCAATTATCTTGGTCGAGTTTTTTAATATAGTCAAGCAGTTAACATCTTCACGGGTAACGGGGAATTCAACGATAGCTATCCAGAGCGATTATCTTGGCCGAGTTTGTTAATGGAGTCAATCCGTTAATATCTTCAGGGGTAACGGGGAATTAATGACAGCTATACATAGCGATTATCTTGGTCGATTTAGTTAACGTAATTAAGCAGTTAACATCTTTACGGGTAACGGGGAATTTAACGATAGCTATACTGAGCGATTATTTTGGCCGAGTTTGTTAATGGAGTAAATCCGTTAATATTTTCATGGCTAATGGGGAATTTAACGATCGATATCCTTAGCGATTATTTTGGCCGCGTTCGTTAATGGAGGCAATCCGTTAATATCTTCACGGATAACGAGGAATAATTACAGTTATATGTAGCGATTATCTTGGTCGAGTTAGTTAATGTAGTGAATCCGTTAACATCTTCATGGTTAACGGTGAATTTAACGATCGCTATCCTCAGCGATTATTTTGGCCGAGTTCGTTAATAGTCAATCCGTTAACACCGGTAACTGTGAATTTAGAGATTACTATCCAGATCGATTATCTTGGCCGAGTTTGTTAATGGAGCCAATCCGTTAATATTTTTATGTCTAATGGTGAATTTGTCGATTGATATCATTAGCGATTATTTTGGCCGAGTTCGTTAATGGTGTCAATCCGTTAACATCTTCACGGGTAACGGGGAATTAATGACAGCTATACATAGCGATTATCTTGGTCGAGTTAGTTAATGTATTCAAGCAGTTAACATCTTCACGGGTAACGGGGAATTTAACGATGGCTATCCAGAGCGTTTATCTTGGCCGAGTTTGTTAATGGAGTCAATCCGTTAATATCTTCAGGGGTAACGGGGAATTAATGACATCTATACATATCGATTATCTTGGTCGAGTTAGTTAATGTAGTCAAGCAGTTAACATCTTGACGGTGAACGGTGTATTTAACGATTGCTATCCTAAGCGATTATTTTCAGCGAATTGGTTAATGGAGTCGATCCGTTAATATCATCACGGCTAATGGTGAATTTAACGATTGATATCCTGAGCGGTTATTTTGGCCGAGTTCGTTAATTGTGTCAATCCGTTAACGTCTTGACGGATAACGGGGAATTAATGACAGCTATACATAGCGATTATCTTGCTCGAGTTAGTTAATGTAGTCAACCAGTTAACGTCTTGACGGATAACGGGGAATTAATGACAGCTATACATAGCAATTATCTTGGTCGAGTTAGTTAATGTAGTTAAGCAGTTAACATCTTTACGGGTAACGGGGAATTTAACGATTGCTATCCTGAGCGATTATTTTGTCCGAGTTTGTTAATGGAGTCAATCCGTTAATATCTTCATGGCTAATGGTGAATTTGACGATTGATATCCTAAGCGATTATTTTGGCCGAGTTCGTTAATGGTTTCAATCCGTTAACATCTTGACGGATAAGGGGAATTAATGACAGCTTTGCATAGCGATTATTTTGGTCGAGTTAGTTAATGTAGTCAAGCAGTTAACATCTTCACGGGTAACGGGGAATTTAACGATAGCTATCCAGAGCGATTATCTTGGCAGAGTTTGTTAATGGAGTCAATCCATTAATATCTTCAGGGGTAACGGGGAATTAATGACAGCTATACATAGCGATTATCTTGGTTGAGTTAGTTAATGTAGTCAAGCAGTTAACATCTTCACAGGTAACGGGGAATTTAACGATAGCATTCCTGAGTGATTATCTTGGCCGAGTTTGTTACTGGAGTCAATCCGTTAATATCTTCATGGCTAAAGGTGAATTTAACGATTGATTTCCTGAGCGATTATTTAGGCCGAGTTAATTAATGGAGTCAATCCGTTAACATCTTCACGGGTAACGGGGAATTAATGTCAGCTATACATAGTGATTATCTTGGCCGAGTTAGTTAATGTAGTCAAGCAGTTAACATCTTCACGGGTAACGGGGAATTTAACGATAGCATTTCTGAGTGATTATCTTGGCCGAGTTTGTTACTGGAGTCAATCGGTTAATATCTTCATGGCTAAAGGTGAATTTAACGATTGATTTCCTGAGCGATTATTTAGGCCGAGTTAATTAATGGAGTCAATCCGTTAACATCTTCACGGGTAACGGGGAATTAATGTCAGCTATACATAGTGATTATCTTGGCCGAGTTAGTTAATGTAGTCAAGCAGTTAACATCTTCACGGGTAACGGGGAATTTAACGATAGCATTCCTGAGTGATTATCTTGGCCGAGTTTGTTACTGGAGTCAATCCGTTAATATCTTCATGGCTAAAGGTGAATTTAACGATTGATTTCCTGAGCGATTATTTAGGCCGAGTTAATTAATGGAGTCAATCCGTTAACATCTTCACGGGTAACGGGGAATTAATGTCAGCTATACATAGTGATTATCTTGGCCGAGTTAGTTAATGTAGTCAAGCAGTTAACATCTTCACGGGTAACGGGGAATTTAACGATAGCATTCCTGAGTGATTATCTTGGCCGAGTTTGTTACTGGAGTCAATCCGTTAATATCTTCATGGCTAAAGGTGAATTTAACGATTGATTTCCTGAGCGATTATTTAGGCCGAG
The DNA here is from genome assembly GCF_964235325.1 of Thermobia domestica. Lineage (NCBI taxonomy): Eukaryota > Metazoa > Arthropoda > Insecta > Zygentoma > Lepismatidae > Thermobia > Thermobia domestica. Next base: position 36,786,141 of record NC_137463.1, on the reverse strand, counting down.
TTAATTAATGGAGTCAATCCGTTAACATCTTCATGGGTAACGGGGAATTAATGACAACTATACGTAGCGATTATCTTGGTCGAGTTAGTTAATGTAGTCAAGCAGTTAACATCTTCACGGGTAACGGGGAATTAATGACAGCTATATATAGTGATTATCTTGGCCGAGTTTGTTAATGGAGCCAACCCGTTAACATCTTCACGGGTAACAGTGAACTTAACTATAGCTATTGTTTGTCGAAAAAATATATGACTAAAGTTACTTTTTTGTATGTAACGCTGAAATCCGTCAGAATGTGAGCTATGGCTATTCGTGTCTCCATCACAAAATTTTCGACAAACTTTTTTTTAAAAAATAGAATATAATAAATTGTATAAATTATATTCACACTCGTATCTTAAAACAAAAGAAGTAATGTTTAGGGTAATTAACTTAATAAACACGTTTATAACTCAGGATCTTATCTACATATGAAACCATAACACATGAGTTACCTCTATTAAAAGTTTATTTAGAAAGAGTTGATAATTCTATGAAATATATTTCTTTAAAAGTGTATGAGTACCTGTTGGGTATTCTCTTCTCTAATTCCTTAATTTTTCTTTAGTTTTAGTAAACTTTATTAAGCTAAGGTTTCTATAATTATGTGCCTGTGGCAGACAGAAGGGTTAGCCCTCACTAAAAGACGTCCTCTGTCAACCTTAACTTATAAAAGGCATTGACTCAGTACATCAAAAGCCCTGGCCTACGACCCTATTTCGTGTACTCCCTTAAATAGGAGATGCACTAGAAGGATATCTATCTAAATTCTTATTATAAGGATAGGTAGGTAAGGAGAATGAGTTCGCCTTATAGTAGCGAAAGATCCTTAAATAGATCTGGCAGGTAAAGGTTAGATAAGAACCATACTCCCTGAAATAGGAGATGTGATTCAAAACAAAATCTAAAAACTCTATCAGTAGCCTCTCACGAGTCCACTTCAAGGGATCGAACCCAGGAATCTGTGTTCAGAGTATTCTTAAAACCTAGTGTGTCCTGCAAGAGGAATAAATTACTTTATAACCGGCCAAAGCCGTATACAGCTTCAGTTTTGAACACGTACTCAAAAATTCTAATATCAGGGAATTGTTAATCTAAATGCCATATCTACCTAAATATGGAATGTAGCATTTCAAGGTTCAAATCCTGTCCCTATTCTACAGGGCCTAATTCCCTAGCAAAAATCTGTTTCTTGAATTAGTATAAGAATTATTTTTCTATATCCCTTCTTCTCAGAAGACCTCATTTTAGTCCAAGAAAGAAGTCCCTTAAAAATGAAAACCTACTAGAAGGTAGAACCTAATATAGCTCATGCCTTCTACACTATTTAAGACTCGGAGAACCTAACGAGTCCAAGCAAGACCTCCGTAATACTCCTCCTCTCGAGTCAATTTCACTCGGTCTTATATACTGCTGAGAGAGTAGAAAAAATGAAAACGAAGTTTTTTAAAAAACTATGGGAGAAGGAACTCCAAAAAGAAGCTTTTTTAAAAAAGACGTTGCTGTCGTGTTTCCATTTAGTTAAACTGAAATATTATAGAGGCAAAAAATGTTTTTCAGAATATATGATATATGCTAAATAAGATACATAACATTACACTATTAATACATTAATATATCAAATTGTAAATACACTTAACATATAATATTAAACTAAGATAAAAATAAATAATATTAACCAGATCTGGCCAATTTCCCAATTACACTATTCAAGCATTTTACACAATATAACTCAGCAAGTGACCCAAAGTGACACTTGCACTATCCAGAGCATTATCTTGGCCAAGTTCGTTAATGGAGTCAAGTCGTTAACATCTTGACGGGTAACGGTGAATTTAACGATGGCTATCCAGACCGATTATCTTGACCGATTTATTCGTTAATGGAGTCAAGCTGTTAACATCTTGACGAATAACGGTGAATTAACGACAGCTAGCCAGAGTGATTATCTTGGTTGAGTTCGTTAATTTAATCAATCCGTTAACATATTCATCTGTAACGATGAATTTAATGGTAGCCATCCATATCTCATTTCTACTGTTGAAATAGAGGTAATAGAAGTTACGCATCTCGCCACTAGACGGTAGCTAACATCTTCGAATGGCTGACATCTACCCGATGAAATTGAAACTTGTAGTGCGTTATCCTTTCTGCTGTCTTGCAGAGTTTACTTTTCGTTGCTTTTGCGGGAATTTGAAACTACTTTCGTATCCACACGTAGAGTACAGCATCAGTAAAGCGGAGCATCCTTTACGCTTAACCCTTTAAAAAGGTAAAGAAATTGATCTTAATTCTTACGCTTGTATTGAGAACACTTTGCTCACAGTCAGCAAAATTCCATTCTTAAATATGTCTCTTATCTAAATGACTATTATGTTATATTATCTAAGGAAACCTACTTACCTGGTAAAGACTGTTTCCTTGGTTTTCTTACATCACAGAAAATATAGACCAGAAACAGAATAGCCACAGTAATCCACAGAGAAATCATCTCAACATACGCTATCAATGGAAATCACTCTGTAAATAAAACAGTTATTATTATTATTATTATTATTATTATTATTATTATTATTATTATTATTATTATTATTATTATTATTATTATTATTATTATTATTATTATTATAACTAACTCTATGGAGTATGGAACCCGGAGGTTCAATTTCCGCGTTCACAAATGCTCTCCACTGACTTCTATCCTTAGCTAACTGCATCCAGTTTCTACTTTGTATTCCAATCTCTGCGAGATCCATCTTAATATTGTCCTCCCATCTGCGCCTAGGTCTTCCTAATGGTCGTTTTCCGATTGGTCTTCCAGTCAAGACTTTGAAAGCGTTTCTACTTTCTTCCATTCTAGCTACATGACCCGCCCATCTAAGCCTCCTAGACTTGACGACCCTAACAATGTTGGGTAGACCATATAAATTATGTAGTTCCTCGTTATGAAGTTTCCGCCATTCCCCATTCCCGTTCCTCTTGGGTCCGAATATTCGTCTCAGGATCTTGTTCTCAAATACTTTCAGTCTATGTTCTTCCTTCAGAGTAAGTGACCATGTTTCGCAGCCATACAAAACAACAGGCATGATTATTTTTTTGTATATTTTAAGCTTCAAATTCCTCGACAGAATTCGCGACGACAAGAGATTTTGAACCGAATAGTAACACGAATTCCCTGCTTTCAGTCGACATTTAATTTCTCCGTGAATATGATTTTCCTCTGTTAATATTGATCCTAGATATTTGAAACTATCCACTTTATCAAAAGTATTATTTAATATTTTAACGCATCCATAATTTGCTGTATTTCGGTCCCGACGCACTTCCATGTATTTAGTTTTCTCTGCATTTACTTCTAAACCCATGTCCCTGGAAGTGTTTAATAAGATCTCTGCATTTCTTTCTATTGTTCTCCTATCATCACCTATTAAATTTACATCATCAGCATATGCCATAACCTGGTGAGTACCGTTCAACTGTAGGCCCTGGTTGGTATTGTAATAAAAGTGAAAATATTGCTGAAATTTAAAGTTAAAATATTATTTATTTTTATTTTAGGGTTCTGTAGCCTTGGGCTTTTGTTGAGCCTTTGTTTGTTGCTAGTTTTTTTTTTTTTTTTATTTAAAATAACTTGTATTATAACTTTATTTTGCTTAACAATAAATTTTGGTTAATGAAAATTTTATTGTTTATTTAGCTATTTTAATAATTGAAATGAGAGATAAAGCAAAATTTACAAATATAAATATAGTTATTACGATGTTGAATAATAATGTTATTTGTAGAATATTAGCTTTATGTTAATTGCAAAATTGTATTTAACTTTTATTAAATTTACGGGTTGATTAAAAATATTTATATTGCACCTAACATAAGAATATAAGTTGGCCGCTTTTAACACTAATAATTACATTGATTATGTAAAACAAAAGAGAGGAAATTTAATTTTATACAAATTACAAATTACTTTAAATTGATGGTGTGTTATTTGGATTTTTAGTTTTATTGCGCACTGTATTTAAACTTTAGTTAATAAAATGTTTGCCACTTTACCTTTTTTTGATTATTGCCCATTGAACATTTTTTAGCAAGGTAGCTTTGTTGTTTTTTGTGGAAGGTTTTTGTGTTGCTTTGTGTTTTTGTTTTCTGGAAAGTTTTTAGACAATTTACATTTTTGGAAAGTTTTTAGAGTTTTAAACGCTTATTCCATTTACTGAGTTTTATCACTACTGGCAATGTTGCATTTTTATATAACGTTTATTAAAATATTATACTTATTATATGTTTTTTTGGTATAAAATGGAATTGCAACTACTGTTCTTTTGTTACAGCCCAAAGATAACGTAATTTTGTGGCTTTTCGCATTTTTACCGCTAACTGCTCCACTAAAACTGTTTTTTAACGCTCAGGGCGCAAAAATGCCTTATTCAACGGGTTAATACCCCTGAATGAAAGTTTGGACTTTGCGATTTGATGATTTTGACCACTTAATTTTTTTAACCTAATAAAACTTCCTATGATTTTTTCTGTTTTCCTTTTTTATTATTTTACACTAATTACTTATTTATTTTTGTTTTTCCTTTTTTATTTGTCTTTTACACACTTTGACCATTTCTCTACGTTTTGACACACCCCTTGTTTAATTTAACCAATAATTGTTTTTTTTTTATTTTGTTTTAGTAACTTTCATTTGCTGCCTTATTGTTTTTTCTTTTCTTGATCACCCTTTTTTATTGTTTTTTTTTTTTGTTTTTTAAGAAAGACTTCCCCTTTTTTTAGTTACCCTTTTTAGCCAAAAACACCCTGCTGAGGTTACCGTACTACCAATTTAAAATAATCCTCCAGTGACAAATGTGAATGGATTTTTGTTTTTCCTTTCCTATTTGTCCTTTACACACTTTAACCATTTTTCTACGCTTTAACACATCCCTTGTTTAACCAATAATTGTTTTTTTTATTTTGTTTTAGTAAGTTTCATTTGCTGCTTTATTGTTTTTTTTTTTGACCACCCTCTTTTTTCATTGGTTTCTCTCCTGTTTCTTAAGAAAGACCTCCCCTTTTTTCTTTTTTTTAGTCACCTTTTTTAGCCAGAGACACCCTGTTGAGGTTACCGTATTATTAATTTAAAATGATTTTTCAGTCACAAATGTAAATGGCTCATGAAATTCTCTTTTTTTAAATATAGATTTTAATATTTATTAAATTTGATTTATTAAATATTATATTCTTTTGTGACAATTTAATTTGATGTTTTCAGATGTTACTTACTTGAATACAAATATTTTTATTTTTATCGTAATTTTGTCTTGATATAATAGTGATGGTATTAATAATGTTGAATAAAACAATATTTTTATTACGATATTTTCAGCGTTAATAATAATAATATTTGTTCGTTAAATAAGGCGAAAGTTAAAACATATAAGCTATGTATATATGTAATGATAATTAAAGTATTAATATAAAATATTTATATCTACTTGAATATGTTATACTCTTTAAAATGATTCTTCTTTTTAACAATTCTTTTTTTATGATGTTGCAAAATACTAGTTAATAATAATAATAATAATAATAATAATAATAATAATAATAATAATAATAATAATAATAATATTTATTTTATTTTAAATATTTCACCCATTATGTATAGCTTTTAACTAGGTTAGGAATGATCTTTTGCCTTATAATTATATGTAATATATAGATTTTATATACATAAGAGAAAGAGAGAGAAAAAGAGAAAAATAAACAGACAAATAGACAAAGGGAATTTTTGTTTAAAAAATAGTGCTTCATTTATTTGTTTAAATTTGTATGTAAAACATACTCAACTTTAATCATTGTTACGTATTATAGTAATTTTAGTTAAGAAAATTCCCCCACTTTTCTTCCTGCGCATTTCTGCCCCCTCTTCTCTTCGTTTTCCCTTGTTTTGCTTTTTTTTATCTTGGGGTTGCTCTTGAAGACCTTTTTTTTCTTGCGGCTGTAGACTGATTGTTTTGGGGACTAGTTCTCTTTGTTGTACATGTTACTTGTTTTAATAAATATTGAGAGACGCCGGAGAGTTTTGAGAATTTTTTTTAAAATGACCACACAACTTAGTCGTGTTACTTTTCTGTCACCATGCGGTTTGTTTTTCGCTTATGTGTTAAACAATTAAAATACTTTTTAGCGTCATGGCAAGCCATTCTGAACCCCTTACGTGGCCGATTCTGTTTGTTTTTTTAAGCAATGTGTTAGGTTTACAACGTTGGGGCAGCTTTTTTTACCATATGTTTAACTGTTGCCAAATTTCTACACGTTTAATTCTAATAATCCATTATACAGCTTATTATTCACGCTTGTCCCTTTACTAAATAGTATTATTCCTCTCTCGGCAATGTTACCCATTTCATTATATACTCTTAATAGCGAAGCTTTATTTATACATTAAAATTTTGCATGCTTATTGCTCTTATAAATTTGGCAACGTATTGGTCATTTTTGGTTTTGCTTATTTGTTTTCAATTAATCTAAACTGTGTAAATGTTAGCTAGTTTTAAAAAATGGTCCACCCACGGTTTAAAACCGCACTCCCGTCTGTTATATTCATGATCATTTTCTCAAAACTGTCTTAATAACAACCTACAAGTAACAATCTTACAATTAATAAATAGTTTATTTCGTATCAGTCAATAAATTGTCTATGTTAAAATTCCTCTCCAGGGTGATAAAAACGCTACACAGTCTAAAATTTTATTTAAAAAAACACAAAACTTACAAGCTTGTTAACTTTTTTTATCTCGTGTGTGGCCATAAAATAATGAGGACTATCTTCTTTCTTTCTCTCTAAAAGGTGAAAAAGATTGCATTATGCAGCCGTCTTGTTTATTTTTTTTAACCTTAATGAATGTAGTTAAATAATATATATAATTAAGCATATTACACTACCTATGATTTTCCTTATAGGGTATTCCAGAACGAAGTTAAATAATAATGGCGACAACGCATCTCCTTGTTTCAGGCATTATTATTATTATTATTATTATTATTATTATTATTATTATTATTATTATTATTATTATTAATAATAATAATAATAATAATAATAATACTCATTACCATGAGTAATATATTAACTTCTTAGTAAATCACGTGCAATAAATATTTCTTCTCGTTTATTTCTAATAGTAACAGTGGAATATTCTAATTAACACCAATGTTATTTTCAGTGAAATGCACAGATGTCAAAGGGATGTTTGACTCTCTTCAGACACGCTATGAACGAAATCTAACTGAGCCATTGGACGCATAAATAACTAACGTACTTCATCTACTTTTTCAGGGCGGAGGTCTTCCTTACTTAAAACTTTAAGAACTTCCGATATACAGTTTTAAATTATTGGGTCGATGCATAAGTTCGTATGATTCTTATATTTTATATTTTATTTTCATTGTGCTGTTTTGTTAATTCAAATAGAAATAGGGGTCAACAACATAGACGTAACATTAACATATTCTACGAGTATAACAATACATTGCATACATTTTATTCTCACTCACATTAACTCACAATCACTCAGTGATGTATTCGCCTCCACCTTCTGCCAACGTTCAGGTAGGAGTTCAATGTCTCGCCTGTAAAACTGTTTTGGTTTTGACTGGAAGAAATCTGTTAGCCATTGGTCAAGAGAAGCTTTTCTGTGCTGTTCTTTAGCAATTGCTTCATTCTCATAAACTGTACAAATTGTTCTCGCAACTTCTGTTGCACTGGGTCCTGGGTTAAACTCGAAGAGTAAAATGTGACGGAAATGAACATTTTTCTCAACTTGACATTCCGTGTTAGTTTGTCTGAAATATACACAATAATATGTTCACAATCAAGAAAACCTGTGTTTCACAACACACAAACTCCAACTATGGTATAATAAAACAACGGAATAACGATAAACAATCGCTTCACTCCGCATTGTTGCCAACCAAAACAATACCACAGGAACTTATGCATCGTACTATTACTTTCTTACTCCATTTCCAAAACGTGTCTATTTCTCTGGGTCTGAAGAAATCAATATTGTATTTCTTTTGAACACCTTCATTCATTTTATTCGATTACTACTAGCTTCCATCTTTTCATTTATTTGATACTGATAAGCAGAAATATTTTGAAATAAAAAGTGACAGGAACCAATTTTACTACCTAAACAAATTCCAGAAGTCATTAAATTTTCACATACACACTCCTATCGCAAAAGTGTGTCCTTATCATCTGTTCCATTCCTTGGACATTCACCTTAGAGGACGCCAGTTCAAATCCCTAGTAGAGGTGCAAAATGATCGTGATACTTACTTTGTTTGCTTCACGGCCCATCGAATTCTACCGCGATGGAATCCATGGCCTTCCAGAACGTTGGCAGAAGATCGTAGATGTTGATGGGGACTAATTGTGATGTTCCAGGTACGTCTTAGGAGACATATCGATGTTCAAAAGTCGTGAGTGAAAAAGCGACAGGACTTTCTTGGTTACCTTTATATAAGAATGGCATAATATAATATTATGGAGAACTAACTCTAGAAATCAAATAATTTGTTCTCTCGTGTAGATATTTCTGAAGTATACAGTTTCCTTCTATTACGTTTCTTGACTTCATGAGTTGATTTTAAGTTTAACGTCCCGTTCATTAGCGAGGCTATATGAGACGCGGACCTACTGATTAATGTGGAAACCGAACTACATGAGCTCTCGCCGGGAATCGAACCCGGGTCTCCCACGTCAAAGGCACGTATGTATTACGTTTCTTATTATAGATTTATTGTATTATAGCAACTGTACACAATCTTAATAATAGGAAAGTGCTTTTGCTGTAAATAAGATTTAACAGTTTAAAAGCTGATTATTTATAAAATGTGTTAAACATATCTTATTTTTTCCTTTTTTCTTACCATTACAGTAAGAATTAAGAGGGAAAGGTGGTAATATATTTTTAAAAAACGTGGATGGCAAATTGTTCATGATTCTCTCTTGAAGGCAGTTTTGAAATTTGATTTCTGCTCTATTTCGCTCAGTATCATTGTGGTACATAAATCGATGGACTTGTGTAGCAAAAACAACCCTTGTCGAAGCAAGATTTTTTCAGAAAAATGAATAGAAAGCTGCAGGTTTATACATGTTTTAGAAAGTATCAGAGACACGTATAAAGAAACATATTTGAGAGTTCTTCATACTGCGTACTAGAGAAAGCTCTCTTTTCATTCTTCAAAGAAATTTTGTACTTTGACAAGAGCTATTTTCCGAAAAACCCTCAACTGATATTAAAAGTGGATATTTTTAATTAGATTATGGAGAGACTTAATCATTAGGATTACATACTTGCAGGCAGACAAGATTATATATGTATTAATCATCATTAGCTGCTAATATCTACCGTTTGTGGGAAGGTAACTTTTGGGCCGCACTACGATCAGTTTCGCACACGACAGAATAAAATCGCTTATAACTCAGGCACTATTAGTCCTGCACTAATATAAGTATACATTTTTTGAAAGAGCATAAAATGACGAAAAACTTTTGGAGGAAACGTTTTTCCGAATTCCGTCTTGTAAATAATCTGTGGCTAAAAAGCTGACGTCGTGCGCAACCAAAACTGAGTAAAAATAAAAATAACAAGAAAACCATTATCTCATAAATGCACTACAATTAAATTGTAGAAGACAATTAGAGAAACAAAACAAAAGAAGTTTGGATGCTCTAACTCCAATGGTTGCGGGGTTACAGTGAATAATAGAAACGGCTAAAATTTCAACTTTCTTAAAATAGGCCTACTCATATTTTTGCGAAAAGCTCCTTTGCTCTGACTTTTGTTTGTTTGTAGCATTTTTAGGCTAATTTCGCTGTTTAATATACAGATGGTGATCAGAAAAATGGAAACACCTGTAATTGGCAACACGTCAGATGTATGGGTTGGCAGTGGTGTCGTGGCGCCCGCAGCGCCAGACCGCTGGTGGTGGTGTGTTAGGTCGGTCTCCATACTACGTCAGCCGCAGTGGAACAGCAGTGTCCAGTGGCTGCAGCAGACGGAGATAGAGTAAAATGGGAGACCTCTCAGATTTTCAAAGAGGGCAAATTGTTGGTGCGCGGTTATGTGGAGTGAGTGTGACGGCAGTGGCTACTGTGTTAGGTGTGTCGCGTGGGACAGTGTCGAAAGTGATGACGGCCTACACAACACACGGGAAAACCACATCGGGGAAGCGGAACAGTGGGCGGAAGAAAATCATGAGTGACAGGTCACGCCGGGTATTAAAGCGCATTCTCACACAGAACCGTTGTGCCACTGCGGAGCAAGTGACGGAGGAACTCAATCAGCACCTCCCCCACCCTGTTTCGACAATCACAGTCCGCCGCGAATTACATGATACGGGCCGTGTTTACGGGGTCGTGTTGCACGGGCCAAACCGCTCATCAGGGACCATAACGCTTTCGCACGCCGCAAATGGTGCCGCGACCATGCAACTTGGACCGTTGAGGACTGGAAACGTGTGATATGGTCGGATGAGTCATCCTTCACCCTATTTCCAACCACGGGCCGTGTTTATGTGTGGAGAACGCCCAAAGAAGCTTATGATCTGGAGTGTCTCTGCTCAACTGTGAAACATGGCGGCGGCTCGGTGATGCTGTGGGCCGCCATATCATGGTTTTCATTGGGTCCTGTGGTCACACTTAGCGGAAGAATCACTGCCAACGATTATGTCGCAATTTTAGGAGACCAGTTGCATCCTATGGTCCGGATGTTGTTCCCGGACAATGACGCCATCTTACAGGATGATAATGCACCCATTCACACAGCTGGCGTTGTTGCAGCGTGGTTTGAGGAACATCGGGATGAAGTTCAACACCTCCCCTGGCCCGCCCAATCCCCAGATCTCAATATAATTGAACATCTGGGGTCCGTCTTGGAAACACGACTCCGGCGACGATTTCCACCTCCATCCTCTCTCACAGAACTGGCCGATGCCGTGCACGAGGAATGGTGTAAAATTCCACTTGCTACCATTCACGACCTCTATGCCTCCATCCCACGTCGCATCAAGGTTGTTCTGAAGGCGAAAGGTGGCCCGACACCATATTAATCTGGTAAGCTGCAATTTCGTTCAGGTGTTTCCATTTTTCTGATCACCATCTGTATATTAATACTAGAATATTGTAATATCATTTCTTAGTAAACTGATAACTGAATCATGCGTTCAAAGACATTGTAATCTTCGAACAGTGCCTGTTCCAGCAGGAAGCGTGATACTCGCCTGCCCCTACTCTTTCCGAACATCACCAGCGCAAGTTGGATAACATTATTTTTTTTTTCCTTGTGGTAGCATATATGTGTAAAAATTTGTAACTCTTGATACAATTGAGAGTTTCAGATAATGGATCATTTTAAAATTGGTAAATTGGCGTTACAGGTATATGTAAGACAACCGCATTTAGACGTTTTCTTTTTAATGACCCCGTATTTTTTGAGTGCACTTAGCGTAGATTGATAGAATGGAGCAATTATAGTTTATGTCAAACGAATGGGATAAATTAAAAAGTCCGGTTTAAACTTTACTATATCGTCTGTACTATACTCTTACCAACATTCATATGCTGTAAGGTAATGGTTAGGTTAGGTTGTGTTTACCTAATCAATGAAAATGGTTCTATGCAAGAAAATTATTTATGTAGAGGGAGAACATAGAAGCAGCGTGAGAAATGAAGAAATTGAAATCCAAATCCACTTGTAGTGATTACTAGCCCAGGCTGGTGTATGCTTTTCATACCTGTCTTTCTTTCCACGCATACCCAACTTCACTGATCCGCCTGCTCTGTATATTCTTAGATGCGCTCGGACTTCACGCTGACCTGAATCACCATAGATGCAGTGTTACAGAAGTGACCACCCAGTATAAGTTGGTACGTGTTTTCCTTATGAGTTTTAATACAATATACTGTATATGCTGGCATGTTACAAATCTGTACGGCGTTCGTGGCAGACGCAAAGAAAATAATTCATATAACATTAGAAGATTAGGTAGCATAGTTAGAGAATTAGGTCTATACCTTTTAAATAATTATTTCTGGGACGCATTTCAACTTTATACCAGTACCAAGCAGGGAATGGACACCCGCTAACAAAAGAATGAAGAATAAATTAGGAAAGTATTTTCACGAAGAGGTGCTAAGTTTCTGAGATCAAATATTCATGATTCTATGTTCTAAAATGCATTCGTTATTCTAGCATACCTTTGCTCCGAGTATATGATCACTATTTGAGAAAAAAAATCAAGTTTCTTCCATATTAACATTTTCACTGAAACTAAACAAACAATATGACAAAAGTATGTAGCACAATAATTTTTAATAATTTTAATTAAACTCAATCTAAAATTATTAATAAGGGGCGTTCCTGTATATGCTTGGGACTCTCACTTACTTATTGTCCAACAAGTTATTGAGGATTGCAGCAATTAAAAATGTAGAGTAATTTTGTTTCATATTATGATAAATATAGGCTTCCTATACGCATAAGTATATTCACTGCTATTCGTGAAAAATCTCAACTTTTCTCGTAATCTCAATTTTTTCACAAGACTCACAGTTGCTACATACAACGCCATTGAAACTGCCTTAGCGGCCACCCTAGCAACAGTTTGTTTGTAACCATACGGCTTCGTCCAATAAAATTCACAGTAGACGACTTCAGCAGCGAAGTGTTACAGAATTTTCTTCAGTGAAACTGTAATTCCTTTTAATTCCAGGAATTATTAATTGACAATCGACGTTCCCATTCCAGTATTTCATCATTTTTGCCGAGACATTCCTGCTATACAATTTTCTGGGAGAGACAATCCCCTCCTAGAAAATTTCTGGGGGGACGCGTCCTCCTCATCCCTCCCGGCTGGCACGTCCATGGGCTTCAGGTTGGACATCGCTGATATAGATTCACTGATTCTTAGTCTTCTTGTTTAATGAACAGTGATAAACAAAACTAATTTCACACAGTAACAAAAACGGAATGGAAAAATGCAGATAATACGTATAAATATTACCTGATATGAAATATGCCGTGGCAACCAATACGTTACTCTTCTTAAATATCTTGTTACGGCTTCAAGCACTTCGACTAACTTTGGATCAAATTGTATAAATAATGTACCACACTGAGAACGAGAACTTAGATGTGCCTATGAGAAACTGTGTTCCTCGATCCAAATTCGCCGACTGTTTTTGAAACACTACCTGTTAAAAATAAGTGTACATAGAACAAATATAATAAAATGAAGGTCATTATAATTGGTCATTTAGTATTTATAAGGTAACTGGAGGAAAACAGAAATAAACAGTGTTGTTTACATTTTGATATGTATGAATTAATCAGATACAGTCATTTCAAGAACAGGAAGGATATTTGTATATACAGAGGAAAAAACGAGACAGAACCTGTTTACGAATAAGATAGTATGGTCAGTCAGTGACCTTGTGAAGTTATATAATGCGAATAATTCGTCCATAAGTCGGTACAGCTTAATAACTAATAAGAAAAAAAAAGTAGTCCCATTATTTTGTGTTTTTTCTCTCTCTATTTTCTCACTTGTTCCTTGAGGTAAACTACCGTCTGTGATGCGATTTTTCCGGCAAGATTTACAAGTGTTTCTTTTCTTTTTTGGTTTTCTTTTTCTTGTAATCACAAACCCTACCTCCAAAATGTGCGCCAGTAGTTTCAAGAAACAGGTTATTTTACGCAGGCATTTATACAGGGTGTCTCAAAACATTACCGACAACGTTTGGGAGGTGATTCCTGACACGAAGATAAGACAAAAAGTATAGACCAACCTGAGTGCACAAATGCTTCCTTTCAGAGTTATAGGCTGCCGAAAACATGAAAAACTTCACTTTAAAAGTCCATAGCTTCAAAACTATGGAACCTACCGTAGTCGGGTCAAGACCTCACTTAGGAACTGTGTACTACCCAAAAATGCATGTTTCAGGATCCTAAGGCAGGGGTTTTCAAACGTTTGGAAGTTGAGGCTGCCCTCAACCACCAAATCTGAACGTGCCTCCCCTGTCAAAAATGAAATATGTCAACAACATAAATACATGTCCCTAAAAGAAAGATTATCACTATGATAAACTATGTTTCATTTATATTTTAGACAATTGTGAAAGGGTAATCCTTGATCTATGTGGAACAGATATGATACAGTCTTAGTTCATTATTTATTACTAAAGAAGAGTGCAGACTTAAGTATGCGTGTTGCATTATAAATATAGCAAAAAATATTCCTCTGTAGGCTCTTTACTTAAAGTTCTCGCGCCTTCCCTGACAACCTTCGGCGCCTCCCCAGGGAGGCGCGCAGCATAGTTTGAAAACCCCTGTCCTAAGGTATATAGCCAACAATTTTTATAGAGGGAGTTTGGCTACGGGCATACAATTTGAAGTACTCACCAGCTACCGCTATGAAAATTGTTGCGAAAGTTCTGCAGGATTGATGACAACACTTCACAATAACGTAATACACGATTGTTGAAATTTCTCGTTAATTTACCTCCCTCTAATGACATCAGAACATCATACTTGGTGGCCATTTTACATGTTTGTTCTCGATATTTAATAATAAACGGAAAACATATTAAGAGTCTTCATCCCGGCGAAATTAAAATACCGCTAATTTTACAGTATTTATGTGATATCTTCAAATAGATAAAAGATAATTGATATATGGAACAAGAGCGCCCTAGACAATATTATTTTGCGTGAGGTACCGTTATCACAAGTCACCTAGTGGCTTTCCGTTTTCAGCTGTTTAGAAAACGCGAAAATAAATGTCGATTTTCAAAATGGCTCGAAATCGAAAGCAGATAAGTGAGTCGTGATAACGGTACCTCATGCAAAATAATATTGTCTAGGGCGCTCTTGTTCCATATTTCGATTATCTTTTATCTATTTGAAGATATCACATAATTAATGTAAAATTAGCGGTATTTTAATTTCGCCGGGATGAAGACTCTTAAGTGGTTTGTTATGGATTCTAAAAAGTTGATCTGTTTTCTGTGGATGCATGCACTTCGGTCGCTGTAGCCAAACAAATTCCTACCGACCACGTGGATTTGTTTCGATGGGGATAACTCTAATATTGAACATACTTTTGTATTGTTTGACTGTGCGATATCTAATATCAATAGGGATGGCCAGAACCAGTTCCTGGTGGAACCGCTTTTCGGTTTTGAACGGATCCTGCTATAGAAGATCCTGTTCCGGAACCAGTTTTTCGGATCCAGGGCTGGCACCGGTTTTCCGGATCCAGGTCTAGATCCGGTTCCGGAACCGGGTTTCGGATCCAGATCTGGAACCGGTTCCGGACCCAGTTCTGAAAACTGAATCTCCAAGAACTGATTCCGTCGGAACCGGAAGTTCGTGGCCATTCCTACGGTAACCCGAGCTGCTGGCAGACTGTGAATAGTGTGTTTATGAAATGGAGGAAGCGACAGGCAGGCGCCTAGACGGCGGCTGCTTGTCTCATTTGGCTAAACAAATTGGGTAACTGGCAAACTCTTTGGCTAAACAGGCAAACTGGCAAACTCATTTCTCTAAACACCCACTGATGGACCAAAAAGTTTTTCTGGGGGGCACAAGCGGATCTGGGAGGGGAGGACACAAGCGTGTAGTCCTTTTGCATTGTTTTAAAGGCGAACTTTGTGTCTCCTTTACGGATCTTTGGGTTCTTTCGGATCTAAGGTTGGAACCGGTTCTAAAAACCGGATCTCCAAGAACCGGTTCCTCACGGAACCGGTTCCGCCGGAACCGGAACTTTGTGGCCAGCCCTAATCTCTTTCCAGCCTTAGAAAAAAGTGGATGTAAATAAACCCACGACCTGACTACTAGTGGATCGATGACCAGTGATTGGTTGTTGGTGTCACTGCACTAATATCCTACCGGAATATAATCCCTACTAAAATAATAATTTCAACTGAAAATATCCGAATTTATCCTGTATTTTGTGATAATAAACGCAATATATAGTATAATATTTAACAACAGATGTAGCTTTATTTCAACCTTACCCGTCCTTGGAGATATAGTATTTACTGCGCATGCGTATGCGTTCGCGCGCCGACCCCACCCATTTGAAATTGTAGAATGCAGAGTGTATCACGGCGAAAAAGTGTTACAATAATCCACCTTTCTCTCGTGTTAAAAAAAAAACACACAAAAGAGAACAACAGAAACAGAGACAATTTCGTTTATATAACGATTTAAGAAAATATTTATTTCCAACATAACAGTAGTCAGTGTCAGTGCGTTAATTATATACCAACCAACAGAGCCTTACACTTTGGAAATTATGCGACGACAATAAGCTAGCAGAAGATCTTGCTGTTCATGTCTCTCGCTGCCGAAGCACGTGTAAGCCGCGGAGAAATACATTTCGCTTTGTTTACATCTACTTTTTTTTAAGGCTGGAAAGACTTTAGTATCAAGTCTGCCAGGGTAAAGAGAAACACTACATTTTCTGCAGTACTACTTGGTTTCATTGATTGTTTTATTTTTGAGAAATACTCAGCACAGTTTTGTGGGCGTTTTGTCAGTTTTTACGGTAGAAATTTCAACAAAAATTCACTACTTAAGTACACATCTAACTTTCCTCACTTACTGATAGAATATTTTGAAAATAGATCTTAAATAAAGACAGTGATGCCAACCTCAAAAGGGTGTCACGTCAGAAGGGCCCGGACAAAAGGGCGAGGACAAAAAGGCCCGAGTCAAAAGGGCCCCGGTCATAAGGGCCCGAGTCAAAAGAGCCCCACGTCAAAAGGGCCCGGGTCAAAAGGGCCCCGCGTCAAAAGGGCCCCGGTCATAAGGGCCCGAGTCAAAAGGGCCCCGCGTCAAAACGGCCCGGGTCAAAAGGGCCCCGCGACAAAAGGGCCCGAGTCAAAAGGGCCCCGCGTCAAAAGGGCCCCGGTCATAAGGGCCCGAGTCAAAAGGGCCCCGGTCATAAGGGCCCGAGTCAAAAGGGCCCTGCGTCCAAAGATGCCGGGTTAAAAGGGTCCCCGGCAAAAGGGCGCGAGTCAAAAAGGCCCTGAGCCAAAAGGATCCCCGAGTCAAAAGGACCCGGGGATCAAAGGGCCTCACATCAAAAAAGCCTGAGATATAGCGTGAAAGGCATGAGAAATATAAAAATGCTTATTAGATTAAAAGTATTCAGTGGACACCACCTGCTTTGTGTTGAAAGAACGTACATGTGGATCTGTATACAGTGTTAGTCAAAGCTATTACGACAGCCCAGTTACGATTCATGTGAATAGAGAAAAGTGTTGGCGGTAGGTATTGATCAGTGTCGTGTCATGGTGCGGGTGAGCGGGGCAACGACCCTGGATGCCGAAGTAAGGTGGCGCAAAATTCGGGAGTAAGAAATAAAAGGAAAGAAGGAAAGAAAGAGAAAGAGGAAAATTACTTGGAATATTTTAGATCAATAGTAGATAGTGTTACTCGTGTTAGGAAAATCTATGTACACCCAACAACAAAAGTCTCTCCACCCTAAGTGCTCTAATTCCATAACTTGGGGTCCAGGTAATTTGCAGTTGTGAGAACGCCTGGACAGATGCAACCCAATTTACACGTAACTTTCTCGGCACTGACAACAGTTGGTAGCACTGAATCCAGTCTTCATGCAAGTAAAATTGTGAGTAGATGACGCATGAAACATTTCTCCATTCTTGGATGAACCTCTCTGGTTTAGAGCGTGTTGTCCAATGAACATCATATGTTAATCTCAATATTGTTGTGTATGTAATGTATTATTTCACTATATACTGTATATTCAAAGAAATAAAAACACTGCTCACACATAAATCAGAAAATGCTTGAAAGTAGACGAAAATATCAAATCTAGAACAACTGCTGGAAATAAGTTAGTAAATGATTGCCTTCATTGAGAGACCTTCTCCAATTCTCCTCATTCCAATATTTTTTTTCTTTCTGGAGGAGAGAAAATCTTGGTTGTCACACTGAGTATGTATTGAAATTGAAATTGAAACATTTGAAAAAGTTAGAAAATGACCGGTATTTGAACGCGGGTCCGCCGAATATAAGTTCAATGCGCTAAAAACTTACCCACCTCGTCACTTCATCTTCCGCCTAAACTATTAGCTAGTTAAAAGAATTGCATGTAAGACTATACACAAAATACCCGTACTAATACTCGTATAAGGAGATGTTCCTTATGAGTGTCACAATGACTTATTCGAGGTTTCCTTCTTTAACTCAAAAACAAGTGATATAGACCTTCGTCAATGAGGAAAATATCGCGAAGCGTTCTTCAAGATGAGGCTACCTCATTGTTTTTAACTGGTCCCGATTTATATTACTGCAATTCTTCCTCACCGTGACTTCTAATTTCTAAAGAAGAAAAGCCGGCAGACATTATTTTCGCATTCTTTGAATTGCATCAACACGTGTAGAAATAGTGTGTGCTATGTTTATGTAACATAGCTACTAGTTTATTTTCTTATCTTTGTATCAAGTGTGAAAGCAGAGAACTGCCATTTCAGTGACTCGGGTTCGAATCCCAGCGTGACAGTTATTTTTTCTTTATTCGAAGGTATTGTTTATGTAATTGATATTGTAATTCTATTATTATTATTATTATTATTGTTGTTGTTGTTGTTGTTGTTGTTGTTGTTTTGCGTATAACTGTATGAATTTCGATGGCAACTGTCGCCGAATATTAAAAAGTGAATATGGTAGAACTATGAAATAAAGTAAAGAGATGCGCGTAATTTTATCATAAAATTATATGGCGCAACGAATTTTATCTTATCGTAAACGGTTATCGTCGAATATACACGGTTAAAGGAGCACTCTGTTGATCAAATTAATAGAAGTTGCTAGACAAGTATTGACCACCGACAGAAAAAAATACCTTTAGAGACCTTTAGAGAACTATCTTCGTGGCTTGGTTCACAATTTTAATTTGCGATCCACGCAAGCAGTTTGATACAAATGTCAATCGTATTTGGCATTTGGAAAGTTAAGCAAAAATGATAATAAACTTATGTCCAATATAAGTTGGAAGAATTTCAAAATAGATTAAAGCAGCCAGAATTTTTCAATGTAAGTTCACATACTTTATATATCTGCGACTTGGTACTAAAAGGGCTAATGTCAACACGAAGTAGTTTGCAGTATATATACTATTCACATTAACATTTGCTTTTCTTGCAAAAGAAAATATCCATTTATAGGCGTTAAAATTTGACGAACATCTCATTTTTTTGCCAAAAAGTGACACTGGCCCTTTTAGACCCAATTTAATCGACAAGATATGAAGATTTTTCTTTGTAAGGATTCATGTTTAGTAAGTACTTTTCAAATATAATAAATGTAATATGTTTATCTCAAAAATACTTTTTGTTAGTAATGTCTTTTTTCACTCTTTTTATCTTACTCTAAGGCTTTATGCAAGATTGGTACTTCTAAAATATAATGATCATAGTGTAATGTTAATCAAAGTCAAGTTGTTCAAAAAATATACTGTAATGTAAAATAATTATATACGTATAAAATCTGATCAGATGCAACAGAAAATACAAACAAATGCTATTTGTTTGTAATGTTTGTCATTTGTCTTTCAGCTGTTTTTAAATCCTTATTATAATGCTTCGTGTTAGGTTAGCACCGTTAATATATAATAAGAATAATGTAATGTTCACCAAAGTCAAGTTGTTAATATTATATATATCTATATATATAATTTGATGAGATTTAGTGGAGAAAATATATATAATAGTTTTCAGTAAGGATTTTTTGTTTATAATATACTTCTTGTTTCATTATTTTTTATTTGATTCCATGTCAGTAAGGCCTAGACAAAGAACGACGTGTACAGAAGGGGTCGTTCTCAATGCAATATCGTATATCAGTGGCTCCCAATCATGTTTACCTGGCACCCTCTTACCGCTTGTTGGCTACACGTACTTTTTCTGATCTTTTACCTGATTTTAGATACACAATTGAATTTTCAATTCGATAATAATAATAATAATCTCAATATATTTATATTTCCTCTAGCAAGACTTCTGAATACCTTTGTAGTCCAATATTATTATTTACCAGCTGTATTCCTAATTAAACCACAGTTCGTATTCAAAAAATATTTTGCATTCCTACTTTTAATTTAACATATCTCTTATATCATTCGTAATATTTCTAATTAAGAATGTAGTTTATTTCTGTCAGTAGCTTCTGCACTTCTGTTCTTCGAAATAACATGCCATCAATGTGGGTTTTCATCACTCCAATAGTGATAATTTTTTCGGTTCACCAGACCATATAAGGTAAATATCACTTCATCAAAGAATACCGGAGGGAGGGGCACGGTGGTTCAGTGGTAGAATGCTTAGCTCTGGTGTGTAGGACTACTGGTTCGATTCCCGGCCAAGTAAAGTTGTGGTGGACAATATTGTATAGGTGAGTTTTCCCGGGGTACCCTCGTTTCCTTTTGATTTCACCCGTTCTTTCATCATCATTCACTTGCTTTAATAATCGTCATCCTAAAGGGCATAATGTGGGACGTTAAACTGACAGTCTGAAAGTTACCAGAGAATACCATGTCATTTATGACAATATTGCTGTCATCGATATTTCATATCATTACTTCGCAAAACTCAATGCGGTGATCAAAGTCGTCTTCCGTTATTTCATGCACTAAACGCATTTTCCTAGGGTTTCAACTTATACCGCCTTATGCAGAGTCGTTTTGACGTATGATTAGCGTCATACTAAAGGTTTGACTACTGCAATTAACATATGTTAATCGAACTCTTTAGTATGGTACTAATCATACTTCAGAATGACTTTACATAAAGAGCATAGTGTACAAAAATTCATTGCGCTGAACTCTGGGAAACACCTAGCTTGTTAGCAACTCTGGTTATCAATGAATGCGGAATTTCCACAAAAGATTGTAAATTAAAAGAAACTGCCAAATTGCTACATTGTTTCGGCCTTCCTGATCGCATGCAGCACCTTTCTGCAAAACATTCAATGGTCTCTTAGGCAGTTGACTTCGAAATTGGGTTATGGTCGGAAAATGTACCATTAAATAACTGTTGTACCTCTGTATATGATCTCTTCCTATCCTATAACCGGTGTCACGTCAGAAGGGCCCGAACAAAAGGTCGAGGACAGAAAGGCCTTAGTCAAAAGGGCTCCAGTCATAAGGGCCTGAGTCAAAAGGACCCTGGTCAGAAGGGCCCCGGTCAAAAGGGCCCTCTAACAAAAAGGCCCCATGTCAAGAAATCTGAGATATAGCCTGCAAAACTTCAGAAGTATAAAAATACTTATTAGATGAAAAATATTATGTGGACATACCTGTTTATTTGTGTTGAAAGAACATACATGTGGAAAAAATATAGGGTTAGTAAAAATGTTACGACAGACCAGTAATAACGATACGCGTGGACGGAGGTAAAGTAAATATTGCAGATGGTGGATTCTGCGATATTTGATATCACACAATATCTTTTGAATGGAAAGAGGTGGGTTTGACACATCAATTTAGGCTAGAATGTTCCCACAGATGAGAAGAAGAACTCATTTTTTAAAATCTATCTTCATTCGTTTGCGAGATAGGTAGCTACGTTTGACATTTGTATCTAGTAGACCAAAGTATCTAGACAGCCAAAGAGACACGTAGACGTAGAAAAATAAAAGGTTGCAGGTTGATGCGAAAACTACACTGAGTGAGGGCGTGGACATAATGACAGCCATCCTAGATTCGCCATATTGGATATCACATAATATTTTTAAATGGAAAGGAGTATGTTTAGCACATCAATTTAGGATTGAATTTTCCTACAAACGAGAATATGATTCATTCTTTACCAATCCTCATTCTTTTACGAGGAAAGTGTGCTATGTTTGACATTAGTGTGTAGTAGACAAAAGTATCAGGACAATAAAATAATAATGTGGCGGAGGAAAAGCAAATGTTGCAAGTGTGTGTTGTTGCAAAAACTACATTGAATGGGGATGTGGACACTGTTGATCACATAAATATTCAGATATTATTAAAAAAAACTACTATAAAATGTCCTCTAAAATTATTTTATTCCTCCAAGTTAATACAGTTAGTATTTAATAGCAAACACACAATGATTTATAACTTTCTTTAAGCATTTCGGCATCGTTGTTACAATTTTCCTGGTGTAGTGTTGGGAAATATTGTTCCAATCTGTATGTAATGCTTTTCTCAAATCTTCTTTCACCGTAACTCGTATATATTGACCTTACGTTGCAATTCGCTCCAAAGATTCTCAATGGGATTAAAGCCGGTACTGTGTGGTGGGGTTTAGCGAACTTTTGGGCAGTTTTAAAGCAATCTTTTCTTTACAACATATACTTTGTTTGGGATCAATATCTTGATAAAATTAGAAGTCCTTCTAAGAACGTTAAGATATATTTCTTCTGTATTTTAAAGCAGGCTGGAAGTTCTTGACATTTATTTCTGTATTTACTTGTCGAAACACTATTATTCTACCATCATATTCATGCAGGTTTAACTTAAATTCGTCGATAAAAATATTCCCACCAGTTGTTGGGTTTATTTTCAAAAGCTCTAGAAAATTTAAGTATCTTATATTTCTTAATTTGGGTAATACATGGTTTCTTTCTAGCAATTCCACCATTATATCCTTCCCGTATTAACTCTACATGGTACAATACACTGACCAGAAGAAACATCGTTATCACCCACTACTATTTGAACGACGTTGAGCTCTATCAAATATTCGAAACTGCACATTAAAGCATTCTATTGCTTTATAGTCGTAAAGTAACAATTAATCACAAATATACTTACTATTAAAATATGTTATACATACGTGGTAACTTCTCAATATTTTACAAACGTAAGCAAACGAACAGAAACGTTAAGAACACAATGAAGTACTATTTATTAGTTACCTGTCTAAATACTTTCTTCTACTAGAAACAAATGTCAAACTTAGCACACACTATCGCGTAAATGAATAGAGATCGGTCAAAAGTCGACTCAGTAAGGGATGCGCACGAGACGAGTCGAGACAGAATTTTCCTGAGAATATCCGAGTCGAGACAGCTCTTCCAATAAAAAATGCACATTCTTCGAGTCGAGACATCACATTTACAGTACATTTTTGAGACGAGACAGCCTCAAATCTTGTCTCGTGCGCATCCCTAATTCAGATTATCTTTTGTAGCAAGATTCTAGCCTAAATTTATGTGACACAAGTACCTTTGTCTATTTGAAAATATTTTATGGCATATAATATGCGGAATTTAAGTTGGGTGCCATGATCATTTAACGCAGTTTTAACACCAATACCAACCTGTAACATTTACTTTTCCTTTGTCCATTTGTTTCTTTGTTACTGCCCTGTCATTATACTTTTTTTCTATTAGATACATATGTCAATCACCCTGTCTCATAAACAAATGGTAATGTGTCAAAAAAGAGTTCACCTTCACATTTGTGGAAATATAAAGCCTAAACTGAAGTGTAAGATCATAGCCTTTTCCATTAAAAAATGTACGATCCGCAATATAGTGTAATTCAAAATGGCTTCCACGGTGACCACACTCCAAGCCAATGCAGTTTTTGCAATAACACCAATTGCAACATTTGATTTTCCCCCATCCACACGTGTCGTTATTATTGTTCTGTCCCAATACTTTTGACTAACCCTGTATGGAGATCCACATGTATGTTCTTACACAAAAATTAAAGAAACGTTTTCAAGATAATATTATTCATATAATACTATTTTTCTACTTTGATTCAGGGGCAGAAATTGAATTTTAGAACTAAGGGAACAGTCATTAATAGATAGTCTGACTGGGCTAGGTCTCGAGAATACAAACTTAGAGATATGATATGATATGATTTTCACTTTAGCATCCCTTTCAGCAGCGAGGCTGTATGAGATGTGGACCTACTGATTAACGTGGAATTCGAACCACATGAGATCCCGCCGGGAATCGAACCCGGGTCTTCCACGTCTACAAACTCAGAGAGACGCGGTTGAAAGCAAACTTTCATCGAGAAACGACTTAAGCGATAGGGATTGTTGCAGAACAAACAGCAACCAAACAAAATTAAGATCACCATTCAAGTTTCCTTTTTGTCTCTAATAACCACTGATATTCTTCCTTCTATTAGACAATCACTTCTACTTACTAAGGTGGCACTATCCACTCGTGCATCTTTGATTTCCACTTCTGTTTTGGTTTCAGGCTTTCTGGCCGTGGGACTATTTCTACCCTTGCTCTTTCCACTCAAGCCCTTTTTCGCGGGACCCTTTTGACATGAGGCTCTTTTGACTCGGGCCCTTTCCTCGCGGGGCCGTTTTGAGGGAGAGGCCCTTTAGACACAGGCCCTTTTGTTGCGGTGCCCTTTTGACCCGGGCCCTTTTGACCGGGGCTCTTTTGACGCGGGGCCCTTTTGACCCGGGCCTTTTGACGCAAGGCCCTTTTGACCCGGGCCCTTTCGACCGGGGCCCTTTTGACGCGGGGCCCTTTTGATCCGGGCCCTTTTGACGCGGGGCCGTTTTGACGCGGGGCCCTTTTGACCGGGGCCGTTTTGACTCGGGCCTTTCTGTCCTCGCCCTTTTGTCCGGGCCCTTCTGACATGGAATCCCTCAAAAGTTATAAAATACCATCTCTAGAGTCAAAAAGTCCCATTTTGCTTTTTAATTTCCCATGTTATTCTAATTATAAGATGATAATAATAATGATAGCATGGAAATAAAACTATTTGATCTTTCATGAATATAGAATAATGTGTGTAATAAGTATTCCTTAATTGAAAACAAGTAATTTTTGTTATCAGAAATGCAGTGTCTTCCTCACGCATTTATCCCATCAACTCATGCTGAGCCTAATGATGCAAGAAAAATGTCATTTTCCACATATTTTGTGTGGAAAATTTCAGAAATTGATTGTTTTCTGTTTTGATGTTTTACTCTCTTTCTTTCTATCATATGTTTCTCGTTAATATTTTTCTTTCTTTCTTTCCTCCCTTAGTTTATTTCTTCATTAGTTTATTTTACCAGAGCACAATTTTCGTTTCTTGGCATTCTTTTTTATCATACACTCCACAAACCACCCTCTCACTAGCGCGAACTGTCGAGATAAAAAAAAAAAATAAGTTCTCGTTAAAATTTGAGAAGTAACACTAATTTCACACTCTTTTTTTTCTCTCATTATATGTATTTCTCGGCTCTAGAGAATTTTGTTGGTGTGGATTATGTACATACGAAAAATCCCATATATATTGTCAATTTCGACGAAAATTCCCTTTATTTTCTTTGGAAAAGCTGGTCAAAAAATCACACAAAATGTTTTTTTTTTCATGGGCTGGCATCACTGAATAAAGGGAAATAACATTGCAACACGTAACTTCTTAGCAGAAAGAACTTTTATCTGTCATCTCTGAGAGTTAGCACAAACTAAACCACATGGTATGAATTTTAAAACATAAAATTATCGAACATCCTCAAATTTGGCTTTAGTCGGATCCAGTAATGACGTTAGAGGGGATCCAAGGGAAACGGACGTCCCTCTGTAGCATTGTCTGTTCCCCCAGACATGTTTTATTGTAAAATAGGTCAAATAATATTGTATAAAGCTATTATTTTCGGTACACAAAAAAAACTGCCCCTCTCCCAAAAATATTCTTTGCCCCTCCACTTGTTCCGCCCCTCCCCCGCAAGAAATTAAAGCTCGTGTCGTCACTGGTTAATTAGCCTATGCTAGGCTAAACATGTCAGTTCAAAGTCGTCCAAGATAGGATATGGTATCAAACATGTTAAGAAATTTCTTCTACGATAGTTTTCGGGAAAAAAAAGAAAGAAAGAAAAGAAAAGAAAAAAAATCATTTGATAGAATACTAGGTAGTAGGAAATGTGATTCTTTCCAGGGGTGCACCTACAGAGGAGGACTTAGCTATAGCTCCAGATCCTGTCCAATCTTAGTAACTCGACAAATATGTGTATACTTTCTTAATAAAACTACACTTGCTTTGGCAGAGAAATAATTGATGATTCGAGACCGGATGTTTAGGCATTAAAAAACCTGGAAAATAAGCAGGCAAGTAGGCACTTAAAATTTTAAAAAATAGGCAGTAAAATAGTAACTCGAAATAATGAAGATAAATGCAATTAAAAATAAATTCAAGCCCTAGATAATGTTCAAAGAATATAGAAACATATGTGTTTGTTAATATGTATAAAAACGAAGCTTGACATGTATTCCATGTATATTTGGTAAATACATTCTATTTATCACTTCACATAATAGTCCAAATTTTATACGCTTCTCAGTACACATAGCAGTCCAAAATTTTACGACATCTTATCACTACAAACAACACTTATGTTTCTCAGAAGAGGCAGAATCCTTTTTTGAAATACTAAATTATATATTTTATTTTTCCCCAATATAGTTATATTTTGAAGAAAATGCATGGAATAGGCAACATTAGGCACTAAAGCAATTATTCAGGCAAGAAGGGGCGAAATAGGCATGATAGGCAAAATAAAATTGCCTTAAATTGAAACTATAACTCTCATATAAACTTTAAAACGTTGTTTTTGATCATATCTTTAATATTGAAGAATAGAAATTTTGCCTAACATCCGGTCTCGATGATGTGGCCTAAAGATTTGAAGTTATTTTTAATGAAACTGTCCCAGTTTCTAATTAAAATTATCCTACTATGTGAATAAAATTTAAATTATTCCTATTAAAATTACTATGTGAAACTATGTTTGTTATATGTAAATACTGAATATCATAAATCTTCCTTTTTCCTTTTTTCTTTCCTTTCCGGATCAAAAGATCCAACGTATTTCAGGCAGAAATTTTCTTGTACACCTTATATCTGGAGAACTAAAGTCTTTCCAGCCTTAGAACAAAGTAGACGTAAACAAAGCAAAATGAAATACTTCGCGGCTCACACGTGCTTCGGTAGCGAGAGACGTGAACAGCAAGATCGTCTGCTTACTTACTGTCGTCGCATAATTTCCATTGTGTAAGGCTACGGTTAATTAATAAATAATTAACGAACTGACACTTACTACTACTATGTTGGAAATATCTATTTTCTTAAATCGTTATATAAAAGATATTGCCTCTGTTCCTGTTGTCCTCTTTTGTGTTTTATAACACGAGACGAAGATGGATTATTGTCACTCGTCGTCAGCATGGAACTCTCCATTCTGCAATTTCAAAAACGGAGTGCGCGTGCGAATGTATACGCATGCACAGTAAATACTATATGTCCTGATACGGGTGAGGTTGAAATAAAGCTACATCTGTTGTTAAATATTATATATATTGAGCTTATTATCACAAAATGTAGGATAAATTCAGATATTTTTATTTGAAATTATTATTTTAGTAGGGATTATATTGCGGTAGGATACTAGTGCACTGAGACCAACAACCAATCACTGGTCATCGACAAACTGGTAGTTAGGTGGGTTTGTTTACATCTACTTTTTTCTAAGGCTGGAAAGAGAATACACACAATATAGCCAAACCCAAACTATCACTTAACTCAGTATGATGTGTTTATTGTTAAAAAAAAAAAAAAAAAAAACGAAAACTCGATTTAGGGGCTATACAAAAATTTTATGGTCCCTAATCCAAAAACTAATTTTTGGCCAAGATCGCAATCTTTTGATGCATTTTTTGGATCACTCCGAAAATTCTTGGTCAAGATTGCAATGTTTTGATCCATGTTTTTGGATTATTCCTAAAATTCTGGTTTACTCTGAAAAATCTGGCACCCGTAACTCGGGATGACAAGCAGATGTAAGAGGGCTGATTGTATGTAGTACAAGAACTTCCGTATTTGAGCTTAGCTTAAAAGTATAAAAGAGTTCATGTAACATTTTTATCAAATACACTGTACTAAATATTGCATAATTGCGTTATATATATTTTTATTTCTTTTTATTCATATAATCATCTTTTTTCATACATCAACGGTACTCCTGATGCTATGCTTCATTCTATTTCAATAATTATGTAATTGTAGTACCGTTGCCTATGATCTGTTTCACTTTAACTGCAAAATTTAAAAAAAAAATCTTAAATTATATGTGTGCATTTACCTAGGTATACGTATAATAGGCAATAAAACAATTTTTTATCAAGACAACTTTTTTTTACAATTCTCAAGAATATTAAAGTGTCAAATTGCTAAAAACAAAAAAACAAAAAAAGTAGCCCTTTGGGCAAAAAGCTCATGTTTTTCTTAAACTATTTAAGATTGAAGACTTGATAGCCTGACAACTACTATAATTAACTTGTAAAATTATAGTTGTTATTTGAAAATCAGGTACACCTTGAACATTACTTACAGAAATAATTACATACATATTTTAATATTCTAAGATTAATTATTTGATAAGTATTTATACAGTATTTTCTATCTTACTTGAGTTGAGTTGAGTTTTTATGTTTTGTGTTCCTATACAGTTTTAGGGTTATCAAGGACAGTAGACATGCGCACGAGATAAAGAATTCAGGATGTCTCGTCCGTGCTTCGGGTCCTCGGCACCCACACAAATAATCTTGTGGGTGCGGCGCACCCACAAGAGTTTTAATTTAGACCCGGGTTTGAACCTGTTTCTCTTGCGTTTAAGTCACCCGTGTTGCCGACTGACCTAAGGCAGCCCAGTCTTATCCTTATAGTACGGTATATTTTACTTTGTCACAGCACAGCCCTTTATGACATTAGGTTGCTAGTGGTCTACTACTGCCACGCTTAGTTGCATGCATGGAGAGCATGCCCGCGACCGTTCGGTCTATTTAATGGACGGGTACCGCAAGAATGTAGTGCACCCCGCCCGTAGTTGCACAATATACGCTTATTGCTCGTGCACGAAGTGCACCGTCAAAATTTGTCCCTTAACCTTGACACCTAAGTGTGTCACCCCCATTCTCTGAGGGAGTGGGATACGCCCACTGCGCGGCCAGACCTAAGTCCTGAGTGCCTACCAGTAGACCTACTGGTTGAGGCAGACTGCTAGCGAGTCAGTCCTACCATACTCTGCAGGCATGGCGCCCGAGCGTCATAAGGCAAGCTCTACTCCCGCCCGTGTTCACCGTTACCCAGATTCCTGGGATTGGCTCCCACAAGCTACCGAATCCCACGGTATGACCACAGCCCGGCAGAGTCCAACCCAATCCGGGACCCCAGGCAACGCCCGAGGGGGCTTATTCGATCCCGGCCCTGCCTACCTCTATCGTTCAACTGGCAACCGCCTTGTCGTGTAGAGGTACCACGCACACGTCGAGATACTCCCGTATCTCATCCCGGACCCAATGATACGTGTTGAGTCACCATTTGGGTTTGGTGCCGGCCCATGTCCCACGGAACTTCCTCCCTTTAGCAGGATCAGAGCCGTTACCCAGATTCCTGGGATTGGCCCCTCCCCCACCTCCGGTTGGTCCTCCCGCAGGCTGGAATCCGACACTCCCCCCCCGGTCGTGTCGCCCAAGCAATTCGGGACTTCTTCTAGTTACGGTAGAGGTACACCGTACATTACCAGAGCCAATAACTGATGTAGACCGTTTGCTCAAGGCAGACATTGTCATTTGGGAGCCGTGTCTCCCCTGGTAGGCCCGCCCAAACAATACGGGGCTACCTATCTTTAACGTGTTTAAGTACCACGTACACGTTGTAGCAAAGCTACCTGTCCGAATCCCAATGGTACGTGTAAGCCACCATTAGAAGGGATACCCACACCCTTCCTTCGGTAGGGTCGTCCAAACAACACGGGACTACCTCTTCTTACGAGAGAGGTAAACCGTACATTACCAGACCCAATGGCTGATGTAGACTGTCTACCTTTAAAGACAATGGCCATTTGGGAGCGGCGGCTCCCCTGGTAGGGTCGTGTGGACGGCCACTTCCTCAGCACTACTGAGGTACGAGTATGCGTTAGGATACTAAGTATCCCATCCCGGACCCAAGAGAACGCATAGCACTCCCTTTGAGGACTCCCATCTCCTTCCGGTAGGGCGCCGGATCCGCCCACACTCTTGGACACACCAGCTACCCACTCTTGTTTAGCGTGTTGGGGTACCACGCAGCCTTATCTCCCGGACCCAAGGGCACGGCCTATTTGCCCATTTCGGGGGATACTAAAAAGCTCACCCCCGCCGGTAGGTGCAGCAGCCTAGGCTGCCTACCCCACTGAAAACGTGATGGGGTCACACGCACTCTCCCGGATCCAATGGCACGAGTTAGTCGCCCATTTCGGTGGATACCCAAAGGTTCACCTCCGCCGGTAGGTTGTTGTCCTGCTGCATTAGGTTCAACCCAATGCGATGGGTTGTCCTTGCGGAGCAGGTCACTCGAGCGCAACCAAGGCTCCACCCGAACCTATCTCTCCGCTGGCGCATAAGCCGAGAGCCATTAGTATGCCCCCGGAGCGGAACAGCGGGGTCCCCTCCCCCTTTCTCAGCACGGGCTTGGGACCGGCCATGGCGGGGTTTGTCCTTTATGACAGTGTTCATAAAAGATTTTAACTATAAAAAAATCAATCAATCAAATATGAAGACTTTCAAAACATATAGATTGACACGTCCCGCCATTGATATGCACCCATATAAATTTTGGAAAGTCGGCGCCGTTGGCGTCGTCTCGAAAATGCGTAGTCTAGTGAAGTCCTGTCTCTGAAAGAGAATCTGTACCTATTAGCTCTGTCTCGTCTCGAATCTAGTCACAAAAATCTCTATCGTCTCCTCTCGTCTCATCAGCAACTCTGAAGAACAGAGCCTGCTACTGAGCTAAGCTCCTAACTACGACTGAGTTTTGAACCCGGTCTTGTTGGTGATGCACAGACCATCATGCCAGATCAACACTTATAGTGTAGGCCAGAGATTGTCAACCTATTTCCGTCTTTCATTTCAGAAACCACTGACGGTCTACTGTCTGGTCAAGGCACCTGCGCGACTAAAACGTAGCGTCAATGCGTAGTTAGCTCCTGCAATGGAACAAAGCTAGA
Source organism: Thermobia domestica (assembly GCF_964235325.1). Taxonomy (NCBI): domain Eukaryota; kingdom Metazoa; phylum Arthropoda; class Insecta; order Zygentoma; family Lepismatidae; genus Thermobia; species Thermobia domestica. The sequence goes on along the minus strand of NC_137463.1, from coordinate 36,755,030 downwards.
AAATGCATTAATTTGATTAATTTCACATGGTCTCGTGATCAAAGAGTTGCAAGTAACTAGGACATGAATCCTGATGTAATCACGTTCCGATAGAAGAAAATGCACAATCCAACGATTGATCCAAGTACCTGTGTGTCGCTGAAGCAGCTTTTGACTTTCGGGAAAGAAAACTTGTAGCTCCAAAGACAACATTTTAAGTTGAAGAAAATTATAAAAATGTTCGTAAAGAAATAAAGTTCAAAATTGTCCCTTTTAATCGTAAAAATTCGAGTCCAAAATTATATTGGCTCCAAGTACGCTATGAAACAACAATAATTTATAAAAACAGTACTACACAGACTACCGCAGGCTACCTCTAACGACTTTCCGGTAGACTAATAGACTACGATCAGCAGGTTGGCCACTCTTCTAATAGAAATGGATACATTTTTCTAGACGAGACAAGAGTTCTTCTAATAGAAATAAATACATTTTTCTAGATAAAACAGAGTTCTTCTAATAGAAGCCAATACACTTTTCTAGACGAGCAAGAGTTCTTCTTATAGAAATAGATACACTCTTCTATACGAGACAGAGTTTTTCTAATAGAAATAAATACACTTTTCTGGACTGAGACAGAGTTATTCTAATAGAAATAGATGCACTTCCCTAGACGGGACATCACTCTCATGGCACCTTATCGAGGCAAGAGGAGTCATCTTGTGCTATTTCTGCAAGTAACGTTTGTAGACCTTTCTGTTTTGAGAAGGAAATTGTGGCTGAATTGTCGTACGTGACGTGCTAGAAAACCAGTTGATCATCCAAATTCAAGAAGATTTGAATGACTTCATTTTCATATAAAATAATGCGCATCCTCATTTCCACTCGGAGGACCGGTACTCGGAGGACCGGTACATATTTATCGTTCATGACCTCCTAGATCTCCAATCCTATCTGTGAGGATACATTTTAAAAATAGTATATATTCCACCTATTCCTACTAATCTTAAAGATTTGCAAAATCGAATTGTGGAAATCGTAAATTAAGTAACTAGAAATTAGTTAACTCGTGCGTGGTAAGAAATGAACCACATCTTGAAAGTTTGCTTCGCTACAAGAGGTATTCGTGTTAATTCAGCTTAATGAACCATAGAGCAAACTATGGACTTTCCGGCATCCAGTGATGTGCAGAATTGGTTTCTGTCTTACATAGTGTGTATGAAACGAAATTCTTGAAATCTGTCCTTTCTTCTTGAAACTCCTGTCAAAGACGTATGGTAAATAGAGGCTATGACATAATGTTATGTCATAATTTTCTTCTGCAACTATCTGTAACTTCCTGTGTTAGGCTCAAACATTTACCTGAACACTTTGTTTTCAATGTTCTTAGAATGGTTCATCCCAAACCACTGAGATTGTCGATGTCGACTTTAGTGAAAGTAAAAGCTTTACCCTGCGCAGAAATGGTGTCGCTAATAAGTTGGTTCTCTCAGATAAGCAGGATTTCGATTGGTTTGACGCAGCTGTCCTCTCTTCCCTATCCAGACCCAAAATGTTTATTTCCATGTGCTTTTTTCCCTGCATCTGTATTATTTGGTCCGTGTATTTCAATCGTGGCCTTCCTTTAGGTATTTTCCTTCTCTAATTTCCTCCATGGCTAAAAGTGTGATTTCTTCAAGTCCACAACCTACACCAGCACTGCTCCACAAAACTTAAGCAACCCGAGAGAATGTGGAGTAAGTGATATGTAGGCTCATTTAAGACTGGTAGGAGGCATGCACATACAAAAATATGCAAAGACAAGGCGAGAGCCCGCTATAGCACGTGCGTAGCACCGTTGCAACTGCGGTGAACAAATTTTGCCATGAAACATTCACGACAGCCCAGTTGTGCCCGAGGCTGCAAGCAGTGAGTTGGTGGTTCTTATGGAGAATACCAAGCGTAGACATCTTGGAATAGCTGGCAGACATTTGAGTGACGTTGGCCGCTGAAGAATAATTGGGCGATGGGAACTAGGCTGATCCCAGGTGGACGTGGCGCAGGAATTCAATGGGAACAAATTTTGTGCCAAGGCTGTGGAGTCGCTTCCAAAATGGACATACAGTCAGTAGACGTCATGGAGGAGATCGTTCGAGAGAGACGTCGGCCCCGATGACCGGTTTCTGACATTTGCTACCGGACGTTACCGTCAAGGATCATGGTTTCAACTGGCAAATGGTTTGTTTCAGGTGACGGGACGTGTTAGTCGTGAAACTGTGCATCGGCAGCTCAATACAACAAAGCTGTATCTCAGGAGGCCTGTGTTGTGTGTGGAATCGAAACGGAAGCACAAACGTGCGCGTCACATGTGCTGTCAGGAATATGTTGCAGAGGAAGAACACCAGTGGGTCCGCGTTATGTTCTCCGATGAGTCTCGATGCAGTCTGTTGTTTTACTCTGGTCGGACATTAGTATGGAAAGAGCCAGGAACACGCTATTACCCTTTGCCGCTGGTTCCGTCAAGGTGTGCGGGGGGATCATGATGGATGAGAAAACGGACCTCGATATTGTGGAACATGGCACTTTGACGACACACTGGTATCGGGACTAAATTCTCCATACACATGTGCACAATTTCCGCTGAGCATTTGATCCGGACTTCCTGTAAATGGATGACAAACCCCGCCCATATCGTGCACATCTGGTGTCAGAGTATCTGGAGAGGGAAGACATCACGCGCATTGCATAGCCTGAATATTCTCCGCACCTGATTCCTATCGAGCATGTGCGGGATGCTCTTACAATTGTTAGGTGACGAATAGCACAGCTCAATCTTCCACCACGCGCTCTTCCTGAACTGCGAATAGCTCTCCTCGAAAATTAGCGTCATCTGCTGCAAGACTTGATCAACACTTTGATTTGCTGCATGAAGGCCAGATGTCGCACCTGTGTATCTGTTCGTGGTGGTCACCCGCCATATTGACTGCCTATGTCCTTTCACAATCCAGTTTTTACATGTCGAGGTGTCGTGGTTCTCAACTTTCTGGCCACCCTGTACATCTTAAATGTATTATTGTCCTTCATTTGTATTGCATTGTGCATCTGTACTATCTTTCTGTTGATTATACAGGGTGGAGTGATCGTGTCGTTTTATTTTCTACTATTTACTTCGAGTTGCTTAAATTTTGTGGAGCAGTGTATGTCTATAATTAACTTTTACATTCACTAGTTTGTTGAAATTTAGCGTCTGTTCTCAGCAGAGAGGTTATATTAGATGCGGTATACAGTTTGAAGTGGGATCTGAAACCAACGTAATGGATTCAAATTTCAATACTCTCCTACTGGGAATTGAACCCGGAAAGAATTGCGAAAAAAGGAGTGCTCTGGCTACCAGACTAGAGGGGCGGGAGAACTTCCGCATCCACAGAGTGTGAAATCCTATATTGTTCTATATTTTCAATTTTAACTTCTATATTCTCGACGATAAGAGATATTACACCGAGTAGTACTATAAATCCCTCCGTTTGTTGTCATTAATGTAAGTACTTTTCATTTGCTTGCGAACTTCATTTCTACTTATTGCAAAGTAGACTTAACTATTCAAATCTGTTCAGTTTCGTTTCTTCAGATATTATTGCGAGGAAAGACTTGAATTATAAACATTTTTCTTGCTTGATGTTCTGTGCATCTCCAAATTGCAACTGGATTAAAAGCCTGAATAGTACTTAGAAGTCCACATTAGTAGGTTGGTAGTAGTTAAAAATCCACATTAATAGGTTAGTAGTAGTTAGAAGTCATATTAATAGAACAATAATAGTTATAAGTCTACATTAATAGGCTAGTTATAATTCTGCATTAATAAGCTAGTAGTAATTAGAAGTCCACATTAATAGGCTAGTTAGAAGTCTAGATCAATAGGCTAGTAGTAGTTAGAAATTCACATTAATAGGTTAGTAGTAGTTAGAAGTCCACATTAATTTGTTAGTTAGAAGTCCACATTAATAGGCTAATTAGAATTCTACATTAATAAGCTAGTAGTAATTAGAAATCCACATTAATAAGCTAGTTAGAAGTCTAGATTAATAGACTAGTAGTAGTTAGAAATTCACATTAATAGGCTAGTAGTAATTAGAAATCCGCATCCTAGACTAGTTAGAAGTCCATATTAATAGGCTAGTGGTAGTTAGAGATTCACATTAACAGGCTAGTAGTAGTTAAAAGTCAACATTAATAGGCTAGTAGTAGTTAGAAGTTCATATTAATAGGACAACAATAGTTAGAAGTCTACATTAATAGGTTAGTAGTAATTAGAAGTCCATATTAATAGCGTAGTTAGAAGTCCACATTAATAGATTAGTAGTAGTTAGAAATTCACATTAATAGGTTAGTAGTAGTTAGATGTCCACATTAATAGGCTAGTAGGGCCCACCCTTCATAACCTCGGTGTTAGATAAAGACGGAAAACGCAAATAGAATAAACACTCCCACTTCTCTATTTTCATTATTGGAGGCCGTGGTGACTCAGTGGTAGAGTGCCCACCTCTGGTGCGTAGTGTCCCAGGTTCGGTCTTAGCTCGCGTCAAATGAACTTAGTCCTGAGCAGGCAATATTCTACGTGCGTTTTCTGGATTCTTCCGTTTCCTCCCATTTTTTCATTACACCATTTCATTCATTATCATGTTCAATTTCTTCCTTTTTCTCGGTGCATAACGTGAGATATAGAACTTGGTGTTTCATTTCGTTTCACACTTCCATTATTTACAAGTACTGCCATCTTAGTTAATGTGGTTCTTACTTGTCATCATGCGCTTTGGAGTTTTTGTTTGCTTCCAGGCTGATTTCTTTCCATGCTTTTATAAAGGAAAATTGATGTTTTCTTGAATCATTTCCTATTAAGCATACGTGCATATGTTTACCTGATTAAGTTCATTCAATGTTAACCTAGAGTGTTTGCCTCCAAGGTGATTTCTTTCCATGCTATTATAAAAGAAAGCTTTTTTTTTTTTTTTTAATCATTTCCTATTAAATGCACGTGCATACGTTTAGCTGATAAAGTTCATTCAGCGTTAACCTCCAGTGTTTTGTTATACCAAACAGATTCTTTGTTTCTTTGTTACCTTCTCTTCTCAGCGCCAAGGTTACATAAATTAAGGGTCTTCACTACAGCGAAATTAAACTACGGCTAATTTTAGATATTTTCTGTAATATCTTCAAAACAAATACAATTATTCGAAAAGCAGAAACGTAGTGAACTAGACAATACGATTTTGCATGTGATACCTTCACCAAAATTCTCTTATGTGCTTTTGGTATGCCGCTATTTACAGAACTCGCAAAAAAAAAAATACTAAAACTAGCTACAGTTGCAAATCGTAAGAAAATAGATGAGTTGTGATAATGGTATCACATGTAAAATAGTATTGTCTAGTTCACTACGTTTCTGTTTTTCGAATATTTGCATTTGTTTTGAAGATATTACAGAAAAACTCTAAAATTAGCGGTAATTTAATTTCGCTGTAGTGATAAACACGGATCTATATCTCATCATCTACCTTAACGTGTGCGAAATGCATTTAATGAACTGTTTAATAGTTGTTTTCAATATCTAACGTGTACTGAAGTAATTCGTGAGACCGATTATCATGACGTCATAAGCTACGCCCCACATTTCTAGCCCACAGGGAAAGATCTGTAAACAGTTGCCAATTACTTTAATAATATGTGAATGCTTTGCACGCATGGTTAATGCTAATTCCAAGAAACGTGAGCGCTACGTAAATCCGTGTTATTTAACATCTGTTTCCAATTGGTTCAAATTGAATTCGTTCAACATAAAAGTCTAACACAACCAGGGACGGCGCCAGAAAAGTTTAATGGGGTGCGCGGAAAAGGGCGGACCACGTATGTGAAGTTGGCCCCCCCACTTTCAAATTTCGATTCGAAACTGAAGCCAATCGATTGTTTTTCGTTTGTTATTGATTGTTTTGAAGAAAAAATCGTTTGTTTCGAAAAACGTACAGAAATATTCAAAAACTAAAGTTGGGGGACCAACTTCACACTAGCCCCCCATTTTGAAATTTCGATTCGAAACCGAAGCCAATCGTTTGTTTTTCGTTTGTTATTGATTGTTTTGAAGAAAAAATCGTTTGTTTCGAAAAACGTACGGACATATTCACAAAATAAAGTTGGGGGGGGCAACTTCACGCTGCCCCCCCACTTTCAAATTTCGATTAAAAACTAATGCCAATCGTTGGTTTTTCGTTTGTTATTGATTGTTTTGAAGAAAAAATCGTTTGTTTCGAAAAAGTTACGGAGATTTTCACTAAATAGAATTTGGGGCTTGGCAATTTCCCGCTGGGCTCTCTAGTATAAAATGTCGACTCAGAACTGAAGCCAATCGTTAGTTTCTCGTTTGTTATTGGTTGTTTTGAAGAAAAAAATCGTTTGTTTCGAAAAACGTACAGTCATATTCAAAAAAAAACATGGGGGGAAACTTCACACTAGCTCCCCACTTTCCAATTTCGATTCGAAACCGAAGCCAATCGTTTGTTATTGATTGTTTTGAAGAAATGATCGTTTGTTTCGAAAAACATACCGACATATTCACAAAATAAAGTTTGGAGGGTCAACCTCACACTAGCCCCCACTTTCAATTTTCGACTCCAAACTCATGCCAATCGTTTGTTTCTCGTTTGTTATTTATTGTTTTGAAGAAAAAATCGTTTGTTTGGAAAAACGTACAGAAATATTCAAAAATAAAGTTGGAGGGCCAACTTCACACTAGTCCCCCACTTCTAAATTTCGATTCGAAACCGAAGCCAATCGTTTGTTTTCGTTTGTTATTGATTGTTTTGAAGAAAAAATCGTTTGTTTCGAAAAACGTACAGAAATATTAAAAAATAAAGTTGGGGGGGCCAACTTCACACTAGCCCTCACTTTAAAATTTCGATTCGAAACCGAAGCCAATCGTTTGTTTTTCGTTTGTTATTGATTGCTTTGAAGAAAAAATCGTTTGTTTCGAAAAACGTAAAGAAATATCAAAAAATAAAGTTGGGGGGCCAACTTCACACTAGCCCCCCCACTTTAAAATTTCGATTCGAAACCGAAGCCAATCGTTTGTTTTTCGTTTGTTACTGATTGTTTTGAAGAAAAAATCGTTTGTTTCGAAAAACGTACGGACATATTCACAAAATAATGTTGGGGAGGGCCAACTTCACGCTGCCCCCCCCCACTTTCAACTTTCGACTCCCAACTGATGACCAATCGTTTGCTTTTCGTTTGTTATTGATTGTTTCGAAGAAAAAATAGTTTGTTTCGATAAACGTACAGAAATATTCAAAAAATGAAGTTGGGGCCAACTTCAAACTAGCCCCCCACTTTAAAATTTTGATTCGAAACCGAAACCAAAAGTGTGTTTTTCGTTTGTTATTGATTGTTTTGAAAAAAAATCGTTTGTTTCGAAAAAGTTACGGAGATTTTCATAAAATAAAGTTGGAGGGGGCCAACTTCACGTTGCTCACCCCACTTTTAAAATTAGATTCCAAACTAATGTCAATCGTTTGCTTTTCGTTTGTTATTGATTGTTTAGAAGAAAAAATCGTTTGTTTCGAAAAACGTACAGAAATATTCAAAAAATAAAGTTGGGAGGCCAGCTTCATCACACTAGCCCCACCCCACTTTAAAATTTCGATTCGAAACCGAAGCCAAAACTTTATTTTTCGTTTGTTATTGATTGTTTTGAAGAAAAAATCGTTTGTTTCGAAAAACGTACGGACATATTCACAGAATAATATTGGAGGGGGCCAACTTCACGCTGCCCCCCCCCCCCGACTTTCAATTTCCGACCCCAAATTGATGCCAATCGTTTGCTTTTCGTTTGTTATTGATTGTTTAGAAGAAAAAATCGTTTGTTTCGAAAAACGTACAGAAATATTCAAAAAATGAAGTTGGGGGGCCAACTTCACACTAGCCCCCCACTTTAATATTTCGATTCGAAACCGAAGCTAATCGTTTGTTTTTCGTTTGTTATTGATTGTTTTGAAGAAAAAATCGTTTGTTTCGAAAAACGTACGGACATATTCACAAAATAATGTTGGGGAGGGCCAACTTCACGCTGCCCCCCCCCCCCCACTTTCAACTTTCGACTCCAAACTGATGACCAATCGTTTGCTTTTCGTTTGTTATTGATTGTTTCGAAGAAAAAATAGTTTGTTTCGATAAACGTACAGAAATATTCAAAAAATGAAGTTGGGGCCAACTTCAAACTAGCCCCCCACTTTAAAATTTTGATTCGAAACCGAAACCAAAAGTGTGTTTTTCGTTTGTTATTGATTGTTTTGAAAAAAAATCGTTTGTTTCGAAAAAGTTACGGAGATTTTCATAAAATAAAGTTGGAGGGGGCCAACTTCACGTTGCTCACCCCACTTTTAAAATTAGATTCCAAACTAATGTCAATCAATTGCTTTTCGTTTGTTATTGATTGTTTAGAAGAAAAAATCGTTTGTTTCGAAAAACGTACAGAAATATTCAAAAAATAAAGTTGGGAGGCCAGCTTCATCACACTAGCCCCACCCCACTTTAAAATTTCGATTCGAAACCGAAGCCAAAACTTTATTTTTCGTTTGTTATTGATTGTTTTGAAGAAAAAATCGTTTGTTTCGAAAAACGTACGGACATATTCACAGAATAATATTGGAGGGGGCCAACTTCACGCTGCCCCCCCCCGACTTTCAATTTCCGACCCCAAATTGATGCCAATCGTTTGCTTTTCGTTTGTTATTGATTGTTTAGAAGAGAAAATCGTTTGTTTCGAAAAACGTACAGAAATATTCAAAAAATGAAGTTGGGGGGCCAACTTCACACTAGCCCCCCACTTTAAAATTTCGATTCGAAACCGAAGCTAATCGTTTGTTTTTCGTTTGTTATTGATTGTTTTGAAGAAAAAATCGTTTGTTTCGAAAAACGTACGGACATATTCACAAAATAATGTTGGAGAGGGCCAACTCCACGCTGCTCCCCCACTTTCAACTTTCGACTCCAAACTGATGCCAATCGTTTGTTTTTCGTTTGTTATTGATTGTTTCGAAGAAAAAATCGTTTGTTTCGAACAACGTACAGAAATATTCACAAAATGAAGTTGGGGGGGGGCAACTTCACGCTGCTCCCCACTTTCAAATTTCGATTCCAAACTAATGCCAATCTTTTGTTTTTCGTTTGTTATTGATTGTTTTGAAGAAAAAATCGTTTGTTTCGAAAAAGTTACGGTGATTTTCACTAAATAAAATTTTGGGGGTTGGCAATTTCCCGCTGGACTCTCTAGTATGAAATGTCATCTCAGAACTGAAGCCAATCGTTAGTTTTTCGTTTCTTATTGATTGTTTTGAAGAAAAATGGTTTGTTTCGAATAACGTACAGTAATATTCAAAAAATAAAGTTGTGGGGGCAACTTCGTTTGGAAAAACGTACAGAAATATTCAAAAAAATAAAGCTAGGGGTGCCAATGAGCCGTTTTATGCTGTAGAATACAGTCTGGTCGTCCCTTGATGTTATTCTTAAACTTCTATAACTTACTCTCTAATTAAAGTAAGAAGACAACTTTGGTGACAATGTGATTATGAAGGATGAAGCATCCCACCGATATGTATTTCGTGTATCTGACAGTAATTCAACGGACGAGGGTAGGAAACTCTCTCTCTCTCTTTTTTTTTTTTTTTTTTTTTTTTTTTTTTTTTTTTTTTTGCATCAGGATATTGGAGATGGCATTTCTTCCCCCTTGGGGTGCACTCATAACAATTTGTTTAGAAAGCGTGTTGCTTGTATGGGGGAGGAGGCCAAAGTTGGACAGGTTTTTGAGTTTCAGTTTTTTTGTCGTAAATTACATTTACTTTCAGAGCGACTTTTTCTAAGAATATGGAGGGAATTGTACAAATATTACCTCGTTGAGATCTGCGTTCTTTAGAGTTTCCAACGATGTATGAATCATTACTCTGTGGTAATTAAGTGTGTCACCAGAGTTCCCATTGTGAGTGTCTACGATTTTGTTCAAATCAGTACAATTACGAACACAAAATGTGCATCATCAGAACCAAGAATACAAGTTGGCATCATCAAACCACACCCTTGGGGTTTCATATAATGTACTACTTTATTGCTTGACAACAAATGTTTTGAGTGTACCCCGAAGGGGGAAGGACAGGGGCGTCATTTAGGGTGGCCAGGAGGGGGCAATTGCCTTCCCAAGAGTGTGAGGAATACATTTACTTTAATCAATTGTCTACTAATATACTAGTACAAAACGTTAAAGTCTCATGTCGGTGGTGCTGTTGCCCCCCCTCAAGCGAAGTCTGAAATGACGCCCCTGGGGAAGAAATGCCTTCCCCAAAATCCTGATGCAAGAAACAAACAAAAAAAAACACGTAGAGTTACCCTCCCCTGTCCACCGTGGTACCCTTCTCATACATCAGTTTGGAGTTGGAAGTTGAAAGTGGGGGGGCAGCGTGAAGTTGGCCCCCTCCAACATTATTTTGTGAATATATCCGTACGTTTTTCGAAACAAATTATTTTTTCTTCAAAACAATCAATAATAAACGAAAAACAAACGATTGGCATCAGTTTGGAGTCGAAAGTTGAAAGTGGGGGGGGCAGCGTGAAGTTGGCCCCCTCCAACAGTATTTTGAGAATATGTCCGTACGTTTTTCGAAACAAACGATTTTTTCTCCAAACCATTCAATAAAAATAGAAAAAGAAACGATTGGCTTCGGTTTGCAATCGAAATTTGAAAGTAGGGGGACAGTGGGAATTTGCCCCCAACTTTATTTTTTGATATTTCTGTACGTATTTCGAAACAAACGATTTTTTCTTCTAAACAATCAATAACAAACGAAAATCAAACGATTGGCATTAGTTTGGAATCGAAATTTGAAAGTGGGGGGCAGCGTGAAGTTGGCCTCCCCAACTTTATTTTGTGAATATGTCAGTACGTTTTTCGAAACAAATGATTTTTTCTTCAAAACAATCAATAACAAACGAAAAACAAACGATTGGCTTCGGTTTCGAATCGAAATTTTAAAGTGGGGGGGGCTAGTGTGAAGTTGGCCCCCAAGTTTATTTTTTAAATATTTCTGTACGTTTTTCGAAACAAACGATTTTTTCTTCGAAACAATCAATAACAAACGAAAAGTAAACGATTGGCATCAGTTTGGAGTCGGAAGTTGAAAGTGGGGGGGGGGGGGGGCAGCGTGAAGTTGGCCCCCTCCAACATTATTTTGTGAATATGTCAGTACGCTTTTCGAAACAAACGATTTTTTCTTCAAAACAACCAATAACAAACGAAAATTTAACGATTGGCTTCAGTTCTGAGTCGACATTTCATACTAGAGAGCCCAGTGGGAAATTGCCAAGCCCCAAATTTTATTTAGTGAAAATCTTCGTAACTTTTTTGAAACAAACGATTTTTTCTTTAAAACAATCAATAACAAACGAAAAACAAACGACTGGCATTAGTTTGGAATCGAAATTTGAAAGTGGGGGGGCAGCGTGAAGTTGGCCCCTGCAACTTTATTTTGTGAATTTGTCAGTACGTTTTTCGAAACAAACGATTTTTTCTTCAAAACAATCAATAACAAACGAAAAACAAACGATTGGCTTCGGTTTCGAATCGAAATTTTAAAGGGGAGGGGGGCTAGTGTGAAGTTGCCCCCCCCCAACTTTATTTTTTGAATATTTCTGTACGTTTTTCGAAACAAACGGTTTTTTCTTCAAAACAATCAATAACAAACGAAAAACAATCGATTGGCTTCAGTTTCGAATCGAAATTTGAAAGTGGGGGGGCCAACTTTACATACGTGGGCGGACCTAGTTGCTGGGTGGGCGGACAATGAAAATAAGAACTGGGCAATGTAGACATTTTTTTGGACAATAAATAAGTTTCAATCTTTAAACTTTTTAGTTAGCTAAGGCTCAGACCGAAATAGGGGAGGGACAAGGATGTGGAAAACAGCTGTCTTGGCCTTATAGAAGGTACAATTCCGGCATTCGCCTGGTGGGACTGAAGAAATGCAGGACTTAGGATAGGCTGCGGGAGTTCGTGCTATATGCTCGACCTACCGAATTCCGCGTAGCAGACACACTACCTCTACTTCCAGTTTTTTTTTTAACAATAATAACGGTGTGTACTGTGTAGTCGATGAAGTTCAAGACAGCTTTACCTTCTCTCCCTCCAATAATGCACATGAATGCATAGAAATAAAGAAGGTTCAAACAACACAGACTAACAGCTAATACTCTACCTTTCGTTAGTATCATAAAATACACAAGTAAGTAAGTAAAGTAATACAAGAATAAAATAAGCTATTGCAAACTTTTTTATCTTTGAAGCATCTTTTACAAAAAAGCAAGAGACAAAAAATATAAATCATTTACATTTTCTCTCGTATATCCTTAATTTGTGCGCATTAAATTTTTTGACATAATCTCTGTATGCAACAGCAAAAATCTATGTTACTAAAAGAATAGGGAAATTCGACAGCATAATTGTTTGATCATACCTTACACAGAATCCTTTGAAAGTGAAATTCAAGTTGAAGAAAAAAAATAAAACAATTATAAATTGGATAAAGAAGTAAATAGCAATTAACAAAACTTCATCATGATTCACAGAAACAACAATGCATTTTAAACTATGAAGGGCTGATCACATGGTACGAACAAACTCACAATAAACTTTTATACCTGCACTTTAATGGAGTACATTGCGTTGATTGTTATGTCCAACATCGAATAATTTTACCACATTCTCTACAGCAATAGTCATTACAAGTTTTCTTTCTATTGAAAGGAAACAAAGATCGCTTAGGCTACAGTTTGCCATTCAATTTCTTAGATATGTTTTAACCCGTCTAAGACACGAAAAAGAACTTTCACATGGTGAACTAGATAACAGGAATGGCGACAGCAAATATGGCTAATTTGTGAATTTCATGAAAAGCAATTTTGAAACGATCCATCACTTCAGTAAACTGAGAAATGGAGGTAATTTTGCATTGCTTTTCCTCCTCATAACGTTTCAAAAGTTTCGGGAGGTTTCATTTCCACCTCTACACTATCGACATCACATTCATAATGACTGCAAGTGGTTCAATTTTCTCAAATAGAGGAAATGTTCACTTTTAGGGTGAAGACTGCTTATTCCAGTGTAAATTGGCGTTCAGCTGTATCTGAAATTATGTTTGTAAATAAAATCATTGTTCATTGCAGAGTTAAACAGGGTCCTAGAACCTATTACATTACAATCAATAGTAATACCTATTGCTTTTGAACTACAGGATGTCACCTTCATTATTCTACTTCTGTTGGGGTGGGCGGATGGGTAGGCAAGGTCATTCATCGGGTGGGCGGTTGCCCACCCCCGCCCACCCTTAGTGCCGTCCCTGAACACAACACAAAATAATAAAGAAGTTTAACATTTTCAATCCTAATTGTTCCGTTTAGCCTTGCGTCTGCTCAATTGTCGTGTTTCTTTTAACTACGTTCAGTTAAATTATATCTTTTATCCACAGCAGAGCAGATCTCTAACCGATGCGCCCTGAAAATCCAACTTTTGTGCTGGTAGTTATGACTTGCGACGGTTAGGCGATTTCTATTTACATTGTAGCACAGCGTTTCCCAACCGGTGTGCCGCGGCACAGTGGTGTGCCGCGAATGGGTCGCTGGTGTGCCGCGAGGAAATCGGAACAAAATTATTAATTCTATAGCAATCAAATTGCAAGACATACAGAAAAAGGTATATTTGTATTTCAAATACTACTATGAATCTAAAATTTAAAGTTTCATACTGTGTTACTTTTCTGTAGAACATTTTTCTGTACATTTCTAATTTTGAAAAAAAGTATTTGTTATCATTGTTATGACCATTATTGCTTCTTTATTGTTGCAGACTATTTCGTAACTTGAAATTTTAAAATATTATTCAATCCTTCCGGCAAAGTAAACATGCATACGAATTACCTATATTTGTGTTTTAAAAGTAAAAGAGATTCGTTTGTTCGTTTGTTATTTAGTGATCCTCCTTCTTAATGAAAGGTTGGATACAGTTTTCGAAAAAAAGGTGTATTTTTAACAACTTGAGCCCTATATCTGATTGTAATTGTTTTCTATTTTTAAATTAAAATGAAAAATAAGCATAATGATTTACCACGGGGAAAAAACAGTGGTCTAGCTTTCTTCTCTGTGAGAAGGATGTCAGTAATCAGAAAAAAATACTACAGTATTTTATATTTTCAAATAATAATAATAATAATAATAATAATAATAATAATAATAATAATAATAATAATAATAATAATAATAATAATAATAATAATAATAATAATAATATGTGTGCCACGAGAATTCAAGTTACCCTGAAGTGTGCCGCAAGTTGAAAAAGGTTGGGAAACGCTGTTGTAGCATATGCAACCTTTTATCCACAGCAGTTCGGATTGCACCGAAGACTCGTTTGAGTCAATGTAGTTACAAAAAAATGCAGAAGTTGAGCAACCGCTCCGTCTCGTTTCGTTTAGAATTTAAAAATCTACTTTCGTCTCGATTTTGAGATGAGGATCGAGACAAGATGAGAAATTTCTAGTCTCGTCGGCAATATTTCCAGAGACCCCCACGCACCACAGGTAAGTTTCTCAGTGTTTGATGAAAGGTGCCCTGTAATTGAAACGACGAGGGTGATAGGTAATGAATTGTTTAATGATGGAATGAACAAAGTGGACGTGAAAATCAAGGATAAAATGTTGTGTACGTACCATCAGTGTTTCTCCCAGACATGTTTTTTTTTTGGGGGGGACATTACCCCCCTGAGCTCTATGAATGCATCCGGACGAGACCAAAACAGTATGTCTATGATATAATAATAAAATAATACCAGCAGTACCCCCCGGAATACTACGTGTGCCCCCCTCCCGGAACATTTTTCTGGAAGAACGACTGCGTATCATAGTCTTACATTTCCCTAAGAAACAAACCTTTCTTACCGAATCTGACATCTTTATAGTATATTTGAAGCGCCGGATACAAAAATTTAGACAATAAAAATACTCAAACACTGAAGACAAAAAAGAAGAAGAAGAAGACGAAGTTTTCAAGTGACTTGCGTAAACCAGGGTTGCTTCTTAGTTTAGTCAGCCTAACTTAAATAACTTCCTAGTCGCATTATTATTATTATTATTATTATTATTAGTAGTAGTAGTAGTAGTAGTAGTAGTAGTAGTAGTAGTAGTAGTAGACCCTAGTAGTAGTAGTATTAAAGGGTTATTCAGAAAAGCGCGCTGGTTTTGTTACATCAAATTTTGAACTTTATTTATTCGAAACACACTAACAAAATTCATAAACATGTTCATCACACGTTCCGATCTCAGATGTGGTGAATGACGTCGGCCATATGACCTCCTCTACTGCGCTGGCATGTCCAATTCTTAGGAACGGTGAAGAACCGATTTCATTGCACTAACAGCCTCACTGTCACGAACCACCGCAATGTTTTGCTCAGAATGACCACAACGATGACGCCCAGGACTTTTGAAGTTCACTGTTGAACCCGTTTCCATGAACTTTTTCATAAGTCTGCGATCTGTTTTTTGATTCATTCGGTGCATCATTTCGCCCTAGAATAGAGGTCTGCATGGGCTCGAGCCGAGCCCGCGGGCCGGACTCGGACCTACAAAGTATATATCACTTCGGGCCCGGGAAGAACTCGAGCCGTATATTTTTAAATATACAACCATATTTGTCGGGCCTTTTCTGGCCTAACTTTGTAAATATAGTGTACAACGATATTCATTGGACCATTCTTTCTGGATAACTTTTAAATCACAAATTGAAAAATTAAACCTCTAATTGCTGTAAATAAAAATACAATTTTGCGTTAATTATTAACTTTCTATAATTCAGGTTTATTTCGGGCTCATTTGATTATCACACGAGCTTGGACCTAAATGCTAAAACATATTTGGACTCGGGTCGGGCCTCATATTACAAATTCACGGGCCAAGCCGGACACGGGCTAAAAATTGCGGACCGTGCAGACCTCTAACCTAGAACCGCGCGAAGTTGCCTGATAGTTCCTGCATAACTTTCTCCATTCTGATAAAACGTTTTCACAATTAGCACATGTTACGCTATAGTAAACTGCTCCGTGGCTAGACACAGACTGAAGAAATGCGAGAAATTCAGACTAAGGCAACATTCAGACTGAAGAGCAATCATACAAAACAATGTCGGCAACCGAAAAACAAAAATTTGCCAGACGATCCAAAACCGGCCCTGTTTTTTGAATAACCCTTTATTATTATTAAGTTTAACGTCGCTCGATTATCACCGAGTCTAAGGGAGATGACAATGCTTGTAATGAGCGAAATGGTAGAAGTGGGAGAAAAAGGAATCCGAGAAATCCCCCCACACGCACATAATATTTGTTCGTCACAAAACTCACTTGACGAAAGCTGGGATTAAACCAGGAACCTCCATCATTGACGTGGCCTCATAGGTGGATCAATACAAATAATGTAACACAGTATTTTGTGTCCATAGGTAAATCGGAAACGACTGCATATGTAAATTGGAAAGGATGGGGCTCTACCCAAAAAAACATGTTATGACCATCCTGATAAAAGCTTGCTAACGATCCCTTAAAGGAAATACTAATTGCTTTTTTAATATATAATCTGTAGGAGCTTTGAGTTTTCTAAGGTCACGGAACTAACGAAACGAATGGTCAAGTGGTCACTCACAAAAAACGAGAGAAAAAAATAGCATGCCCTTGTCCTTGAAAAAGCAAGGTGGACAGCTTAGTAATCTACCTACGGCTACCACTGCTTGAAATTAACATTTCGCCATCTGCATTATCTTCTATATTTCTATAATGCATCTTTAGTGTACAGTACAATAAGATCGTTGGAAGCCTGCGCACGTGTCATTTCCGCGATTATTGTAATTAATAACACTCTCCTTTTACGTTCGTATGCAACTCCAAGGTCACATTTATTTTACTTATGGTGAAAAGATACATTATAGGATTACAACCAATTATAGTGTCCTGACTTATTACACGATTGTATGTGCATTTACGTACATAATTATTTTTTTCTTTCACTTTTCTGTGTCTAATAGTATAACAAATGAATTAGTCCTAGAAGCGACAGTCCAATTAGCGAAAGGAACTGTTATTTGTCCTATGAGCGACCGATTTATTTACAATGAGATGATGGAAGGCTATATGATTCCCTCTCGTAAAATATGTTTGCCTCTGGCGTTATTAGCGTCCCAGCAACCTTGCTATGAAAAATGTACTTGCCAGTGATACTGTTCGACTCTACTGTAAGTGCAAATAAAACTTATCTTGAGTTAGATTTGACATAACACTTATCAAATAACTTAACGGGACAACAAGTATATTTCCGTGAAAAGTATATTCCTATGTAATTAATTATTGAAAATCCAATTGTAATATCCACTTTCTTCAAAAGCATTGCTTTCTGTACTTAATTTAATTCAATTTAATTACTTACTAAGCAAAACAATATATTTTATTTTGGAAAGTTTAAATGTGTAACAGTTTCGCCAATAATCTACTTTTTAGACTTTCTAAGACTCTATGAATAAAATGAAAAAACATTTCAATAATAAAAGACAGCCTTTGAAATCTCTTACACCTTATTGGCTATTCCCAATCAATCCCACCAATTACAATGCAGTACACTTTAAACAATCCAAAAGGTAAATAAACTCTTAAATTACCTTCCCCCTTGTAAACATCCCAAACGTAAACTATGAGACGTGCCTAATCGCTCCTCAATATTATTTAGCTCGTCCCGATAAAAAAAAAAAAAAATTGTTTTAGTTGTTTTCCTCTTCTCATAATCCTTTTTCATATTTCGCTATTTTATCCGCAAGTTTATTAGTTTATGGGATTCCGTATAATCGCCCTTTTTGCGTTGCGTTACCGCGAAATAAATTTCTTCTTTTTCTAATATAAAGATTGTATATACTACTTTTGCCAGAGTCTGTGTAGTTGCCAACGTGGAAGCAATACAAGAAACAATGTACTTCCGTCAGAGAAGCTTCTAGAACATCATTCTACTTGATAACATTAATATTTCACGTTCTTTTTTCGACTAAGAATTCCGTGTTAATAATAATTAACTATATTAACCGCTATTAAAAATATATTGTAATCGTTTCATTAAATGTATATTAATAGTTAGTTTAATAAACGCAAATATTCTAGCTAATGAGTATAGGTAAATTCGGTGGTGTTCCGGAAGAAAGAGAAAAGGCACGAGGAGAAGAAGAAGAAGAAGAAGAAGGAGAACGAGAGACACTTAGTTGACAGTATGTAGCTGCTGGTAATTCTTCCTCATTTTAAATTTCTCAAGGAGGAATTAGCTTCAGATCACCAATACTAAGGACAATGTAAATATGTTAGAACTACTTGCATAGATATAAAGACCTGTTAAAACGTGCGCTGAACCAGGATGTCGTAAGGTAAAAATACATTTGAACTTGTTCCCAACGATAGACTGTTTCCTGGGTTCCCCTCTTTGTGGTTGCAGGTAGGAGAGAAAGATGAAGTTAACTCAGTGAAGGAATACTCAACTTCCATTACGAGTCAGTATTAGTGAACATAAGTTATGTCGAACGCTGAGTAATACAGGCCAATCTTATTTAAGCAGTATTAAACTCTAAATTATGAATACAAATATATTGTTGATAGCGGGGCAGTCCGATGGTTTAGCCATGTGCTATCTGTAAAGCCTTACGTCTCCACACAAATGTAGCAGTAGCTCGCTCGTCCTCCTTCTCTCTTCTCCGTAGGCCGTTTCAATGTCAAGGATCTTATAAAATAGAGGATCTGCCCTTACAACAAAATCTTGAAGCTATACGTCACAGTTTCGCCACCCCTACTCTGCCCAATTCGCCCAATAAGATCGCAATGTTTTGAGCCAACAATCATGGCGGAAACGAAAGTAGCCAATCGGACGATGGCAGAAATGAGAGTAGCCAATCAGACGTGCCGATTCTCGGTTGTTTTTTGGCTTCATTGATTTAATAGGATGAAGATATATATGGGCAGATCCTGTATTTTATAAGATCCTTGTTCAATGTTAATACATAGTTGTTTATTTTTCATAGCATTTTAACCAAGTTTAGTAAAATGAATATAGTTTAGTGTTGCGTTATAGCGCTGGTTGTATCTACGTCTGGTCTAAGAACCATATGATCAGTTGACGTACGATACTTGTTTATAGTAGAATCGTATACTCGTATTTAATTATGTAATTATTGTTTCGTCGTGTCCTACGTCTGGTCGTACGACAAATCTCTGTTGACGTACGACACTTATTATTATTATATATATAAAGTTTTGCCATCATGTTAATAGTATATTATGTTGTTGTCACTGGATTTCAAGGTTGTTAATTTATGTCTGCTATGTTCAGTCGTCAGTATATCAACCGTCCACTTCGCTCTGTCTTTTACGTAGTAGTATCTCTAGGCACTTGTCTTGAATGAAAGTCGTCCGCTTAAATGCGATAATTGTACCGCTTCCTCTGTCGCCTGCTCAACATTAGCAGTTGTAACTACAAGTAATCTGTAATACTCGTTTTGTTGTAACATTTTCTTCCGTCATATCGAGAGTGAATTAATAAAATTTTAATTGGTGAGATGGGACTATCTAGCACTAGTTAGTTAGACATGCTGGACTGACCTGCACGCCTACGAGCTAAAGTGAGTGTAATTAGAATTTTCCGTAGTGCTGTAGTATATAGGTAAATAAATGAATAAGTAAATAAAAATATATAAAAAGTAGGGATGGTACCGAGACCGAGACGGACATTTATATACCGAGACGAGACCGAGACCGAGACGGACTTCTAAACACCGAGACGAGACCGAGACAGACCTCTATAAATGGAGACGAGACCGAGACGAAACTTAAGTCAGTCTCGAAAGTCTCGGTCTCGTCTCGAATATTGATATTAATAGATACTAAAATTGCCTTCACTCAAAATTTGTTTCGTTGCTGTGTTAGATAATATGAGAACGGTTGACTGATGTACACTGGCGCATTTAGGGGGTGGTTATCGGTCTCAACCCCCCCCCCCCCCCGAAATAAATTTGTGATAATTTTTTGCATTGCACGTACAACGCAAATGTTTCTTACTCGTTCCTCGAGCCTCCCCGCAAACAAAATCCACTGCTGAGGCAAATAGAATTTTCTCTTTCTGCTGTCTGTGTCTCTCTTCCTCTTCCTCCCTCTCTCTCTCTCTCTCTCTCTCTCTCTCTCTTTATATATATGGTCGTGGTGCCACCCAGGTCCGCCCTGCATAGGTTCCCGGGGCCCAATTTTAATTTTAAATGGAAGCAAGGGGTGAGTATTACCTCGTTCGATAGACCTTGAGAAACTAAAAAGCGTTGTGGCAAGAGATCTTTCATATCGGGCACTGTATTCAAAATGGCCGACAAGACATGTTGCCTCTATCAGGTACAGTAAAACATGCAGTACCACTAATATGAAAACGGTTGAACATAAATGAACCGAACAAAAACTCAAATAGAAAATGTCATGTGGCACATCGATTGATATTGTCGCGGAGGCTCCCATGGCCACCCTTCATGGGGGCCCAGTGCGCAACCTCAAAACTGTAAATGGAAACATTGGGTGAGTGATACCTCGTTCAACATATCTTTAAAAACTAAATAGTGCTGTTGCTAAAGCATATGGGTCACCGTTTTCAAAATGACCACCAAGGCATGGTACCTGCATTAGGTAAAACGTCCAGTATCACTAATATGAAAGCACCAGAACAAATATTCGAATAGGAAATCACAGAGGGTATTTATCATTCTATAGCTCGGGAATGTTGCAACAGTCGAAAAGATGATTAGTGTGAAAGTGCCATAATGGAAAGGAAGAAATCTCTATAGCTCGGGAATGTTGCAACAGTCGAAAAGATGATTAAAGTGAAAGTGCCATAATGGAAAGGAAGAAGTCTAACTCCTAGAAATGTATTCTAACCTCACTCCGTACGTGAGTGAAGCGGGAAGGATCGGTGAAATTGCAAATGAGAGCCTTAGTTTTTACAAATTGTATCTACGAAACAAAGTTATTTGAAATGTGTTTTTATAAGGGATAAATGTCTCTGTAATGGGATAAAGTATGTAAAATTCTTGTTAAATAGTACCTTCTATTTTGATTGCGGGCAATGGTTTGATGCAAAAATGAATCAACTGAAATGCGAAGCCAATTTGTCGAACAATGCAATTTTAGAACAATGTTTTCAAACGTTGGTTTTGTTCAACAGTCGTCTACATGATATTGGTTCGCTTCTTTTCCTTCTATGTCTTCTTGCATGTGATAGAATATGAGTTTCACTGAGAAGTCCACAGTTACATTCCGAATAACTTTCAACGGTAATTTCAGTTGTGATCTTTAGTAACGAAACGGTGCATACGTATGCAGATATGTCCCAAAAATCCTGCACGCATTGCGTTAAATTATCAGGGGCGGGCAAAATGTTGTTAAATTTGAATTTCACCTTATTTTTATTCATCTTATTTCACTTTATTTTTATTCATTATAGTACCAGTCATTTGTACACACAAGTGTTTCAGACAAACCATATCTATTGCAAATAAAAGTGAGGTTCTCATTTGAGTTTACCATTCATTCCCGCTTCACCCACTTACGGACAGATCGGAAAGATAATTTTCTATCATTTCCTCTTTTGTATCATGTTAATTATACTTTAATAATCTCCGTTGCATTATACTCGAGCCGTGGAATGATAAATACGCTCTGTGCTTTCCTATACGAGTTTTATTCTGTTAATTTATCTCCAACTAGTTTCATATTAGGGGTCAAGTGGTATTGGACGTTTTATCTGATACAGGTACCATGTCTTGGCGGCCATTTGGAAAACGGTGACCCATATGAAAAATCTTTTGATACAATACTGTTTAGTGTTTCAAAATGTATCCAACAACGTATCACTTGACCCATATTTCGGTTCAAAATTTCTAAGTTTGACCCCTTGAAAGGCAGCCGTGGGAGCACTGCGAGAACATTACTCGACGCGCCACATCCCTTTCCTGTTTCACTTTCTGACTGTTCGTTTATCTCCAACTGTTTTCATATTAGGTTACTGGACGTTTTATCAGATATAGGCACCATGTCTTGGCGGCCATCTTGAATACGGTGACCAATATGAAAAATCTTTTGCCACAACGCTTTTTACTTTTTAAAGATCTATGGAACGAGGTATTACTCGCCCCAAGTTTCTATTTAAAATTTTAAAGTTTGGCCCTGGTACCCCATGAAGGGCGGCCCCGGGAGGCGCCGCGACAACACCATTCGGTGTGCCCCATGGCATTTCCTATTTGAGTTTTTGTTCGGTTCATTTATGTTCAACCGTTTTCGAGATATCTCCGTGGAAAGATTAAAATGGGCCAAAAAAGGCTATATATATATTTAGCCGCGGACCCAGTATATGATCAAGGGAGGGGTTAAACCATGGTTTGCCGCTTTATCCAGTGTGAAGGAAGTAGGATTGAAACCCATTTTATCCCGTGTATACCTGAGCGTTAAGAGGGCTAAAGTCCCTATAGCCCTCCCCTCCTATATATATATATATATATATATATATATATATATATATATATATATATATATATATATATAAATGCTGAAATTTTGTACCAAGTTGGGAAATTCTTCTAGATGCTCTGCAATATCACTAGATAAACAATGTTGCTAAAAGCAAAATAAAGTTGTATTTTCTCAAATTGCGCTACGTAAAGTATTACATATTTCTAATTTAGTTATTTAACAAAACCACAATAGCCCATACATTATTTAGTGTAACAAAGGACAATACAGTATCATTAACATCAACAATTTTAAAATCTCTAATAACTCAAATGGCATGGACGGTGCAATGCGCATCAACTGTATTTTAGCGTCAAATATTGTGATCATGGTACAATATATTTCGAATGAATGAGGGAATAAAGTTACAAGAAACGGAAAATGTAAACGTTTCTAAAGATTTTACTTCGAAAACGCGCTGACATATCAAGTCTGATCATGCAGATGCTTCCAAAAGACTTAAATGCTTATAACGCCATTTACAACAATTGTTATTTCAAATCGTTTCAGATATACCAAACACATTGGTAGTGATTGTTATACTGCGTAAAATGACATACTTGTATTAAATTTTTATAATGATTATTGCTTTCCTTTGCTTCTATAACATTACAACAATAGTTTTTGGTGGTTTTAATTACAAGTGGCAGTTACATTATTTTAAGCAGCGTTGCCCACTTAAATAAATTGCTAAATATTATTCTAAATATGTGCAAATAACGTAGATGAACTGGAAGATATTTTAAAATTACTCGTAGTTCGTTTTATGGTGCAAGAATGCTTTCAAGAGAAGACGTTTTTCATGGTCTTTGGGCTACTTATAATGTTGATGTTTAAGTCTTCGTTCCAGCAATAGATGTAAATGCAAATTGTAACTGATACATTTTCAGTAACACTAGTTGTTCCCCCTAAGCCTTAGGCCTGGTGTACTTTTTAGATTAAGACCGTGCTTAATTAAAAGTTCTAATTACACACTAATTATATTTCACTTCCTTTAGTTTGACCACCGATCACCTCAAACTCGATCCATACCATATAGCTATATGCAATTATTCAAGGACTTACAGTTAGTAATACACAGTGTTCACTTTTCTTTTTTGTTTTGTTTTAGTTTAACGTCCCACAGTTATGCTAGGGCGGCTAAAGGAGACATGGAGCTAATGATTATACTGGAATCCGAACCACTTCGGTCGTTCAACTTTACCCCTACCGGAAATCGAACTCGAGACCACGCGAATCGAAATCAAGAGTGCTAGCTGCTAGACCAAATGGGGGTTCTCACATTATGTTGATTTAAATCATTCAGTCAGTGTTGCCAGATCCGAAGATTAAAAAGTAGCGTGTCTGTACCCCGAAAGTAGCGAATTCGAATTATTTGTAGCCCAAATATATAGAAATGAATATTAATGATGCTAATGAAATAATTTAATATGAGCTGGAAAGTGTGCTGGACGTATTGCAAGAGGAAATTATGATCGACGGACGAAAACAATTCTAGACTGGATACCACGAGACAAAACCAGCCTAGGAAACCTCCCCATACAAGGTGTGACGAAATGAAGAGCCACTGAGGAGTAACCTGGAAAAGAATTACCCAAGTTAGATAGTTGTGAAGACTTGGAAAGACCTTCATCCAGCAATGGATTGATAATGATTGATTATGATGATGGTGATGATTTTATTATATCTAAACCTCGGAGGTAAACTAAACCAAGTCATAATTTCGTAATTTTACAGAAGCGAAAAACCGGTTCCTCAACTAAGACTAAATATATAACTTTTACTAGGTAAGGTGGGGTGAAAATGGATCCAAAATTTAATGAAAATCATAGAGCGAAAAAAATATTTTTGACTATTCAATCCATCATGTTGCAGAAAAACTACGAAAATTAATACAAAAGAAAACTATAAAGTTAAGAATCACTTGTTTTGGCGAGTGAGAAAAAATAGATACAGATAACTCGAATTACCTATATACTTATATAATATGTATGTCCATGTTTCGCAAGTAATTTTTAATCAATATAAAATTTCAACGTAATGAACGCAAGATTAGTTTTCTCGAATAAAGATTGCATGCACCGTTGAGAGCTCAGGAATAAGATTAATCTATGTTACGGCACTGGATATGTGCTTACGTAATGCATTACGACCTTATGAACTTGTATATGAAACAGAATGCACTTAAAATGAGACGCGAATTATGCAAAACATCGGACTTTGAATCTAACTTGTTTTGTGATCCAACTCGAGACCTCACATAGCAAAGATGAGTGTAGTAGCTCCCACCACAAGGTTCAGGACGTTCGTGTTATAAAGTGTCAATTAAACACGGAGATGTGAAATGGTAATAAAGCATTTCATCAATTTCAAACAAAATACTATATTATAGTAATAATTTACCCTATTAAGAATTTACCCTATTTGTTAAGATAATGAACGTTATATTCTGTTTTTAAAATGACAGTTAAAGCAGAATGTATTGAATAATAAATGAGAAATTGTAAAGTTTCAATTTCGGTACAATTAAATACATTCGTGCTGCTATGTGTTGTGTTATCCGTTAGGAGGTATTGAACAATACTGATTCAAAGGAAGGAAATAAACTACTGTGTAGTACTGGAGTTAATAGAGTTTAAATGTATAGGCAGTTCTGAGGCTATATGAGACAAAGTCTATTGCTGAAAGTGAAATATGGGTTATATTAGGGCTTTAGGGTGATATACCCACTGGTCACTGAACCTGGACTACGCGCATGGAAAGCATTAGCACTAGCAAATTAGCTATGAAGAAGTACACCATACCATAATTCCAAGTGAAAATGAAAGGAAAAAATAAGCGGAAACGACAAACTGTACGAGAATAATACTTTCATTATTTTAATTTCACACTATTTATTTCGAGACTTTCGAGACGAGACCGAGACTTGGTACTCGAGACCGAAACCGAGATCGAGACAAGCATCTGTTGACCGAGACGAGACCGAGACCGAGACGGTGATTTTTTACTCGAGACGAGACCGAGACCGTTATTTATCAGTCGAGACGAGACCGAGACTGTACAAAGTCTCGTCTCGTCTCGTCTCGATACCATCCCTAATAAAAAGGAAAGCAACGTAGAAAAATGGAAATGTAAAGAATTTGCTCCTATTAGAATTCGACCAGCATTTCGTTAGTCCTAAGTTGTAAACTGATCCCTCGCTATTAAGTTATGTTTGTTATTTGGAGTATAGTGTAAATCTTGTGTTGTAAATGCGACAGATACTGCTCTTTTACATAATCGTCAGGCCTGAAGTGTACAATTTACAGTCATTGAGGAAGACGGATGTACTTTTATTGGAAACTTAGTGAATGTCCAACGTCAGTGCTTACTTTCATTCCTAGTACAGTTTCTAACTTATCATTCTGACCGAGCGTATATTTGGAATTTAACTGTCTATGTTTATCCTCTTAGTGTGCATATTGCTGAACAAGAAAGGTGGTGGACTGAATATAACTATATTTGAAACCTTTAGTACACATTTCAGAAGAAATGTTGTGTCATCTCTTGTCACCGGAATACAACAACTGAATTAGTCCATTTCTGAACTGAACATACAAACTATTATGAATCTGAATATTACAAAACCGCTATGCTAGTTTTTATCCTACAACATGATGTTTGTGTAATGTGATCATAAACTTTTTTTTCTTTCTATAATTTGGCATTAAGGAAACCCCAATAAAATATTTGTCATCAATAATTAATTTTTCTTCTGATTTAAATGATATTGAGTTAATAGTATTTAAATAGGTTAAGATGTTCCTGATCTAGATACGAAAGAGTGAATTAAGGTCTTTACGGTGCGATAATGTATCAGTCAAGGACTTGGATAAAAAATAGCAAATGATTTTTTCTTCTTGATTAAGGATTATTGACAATATATATATATATATATATATATGGTTGCGTGTGAAGTTGATATTTTGTAGCTAAATCCGTTGCGTACTGGTTTAAATAATCAATCCTTAAATCAACTAGTTTATATTTTCCTTTTCATCATTTCAACAAAGGAACTCTCTCTAGGCCGCGCTAAGCCGTGATTAGCGCACGGTTTCCGATTCGCCTTCAGCGAGGAGGGACCGTCACAACTAATTGCTTAATTCGCATTCCCCCTTGTTTACATAAAAGCTTGTCGTATAGCAATCTGATATAATCCCTTATAGTAAGATAAATTGTTAATTCCTGCTAGTGATTTGTAACTTGTGTAATAATTTCTTCGAATGCACCATGTTTTTGAAATGAGATCTCTAGGAACGTTGCTTTTTCATAGTACATTTTGTTAGGTTCTAAATCACACTAGCGTGAAAGAAGTTAAAGAAGAGGGAACCTTATCTTCTTCCTTTATCTTAGTATGAACGAATCGGTGACTCATAGGCCAGTTAACAGATCGAATCGGTCGCTCATAGGACAGTTAACAGTTCCTGTCGCAAGTAGGACGATACCTAACAGACGAATTATGTTCTTCAATGCTGTTGAAGGAAGCGTAAAGTCTTTATATTGCAGAATGTTGAAGGTAGTTGGTTCCGGTTTTTTTTTTTTTTTTTTTACAATAAAAACAAGTAGCAGTATAATGTGTACATGTACAGCACGTAAAGGAGTTTGGTTTGTATGAAGTGATACAGTATTTTCTGAATATTGAAACTGGAAAAGCGGGTAGATATCTACTATTTCAGGTTTTAATAGAGAAAAGCTTAATTGATTGCAAAACCGTTTTGCCTCTATCTGTTACCGGTTTTTCTTTGTGATCACCGTTAGAAGCGGAAGTAGTTCACTTTCTGCCACTCCCGGTTTTAATAGGGAGATCAGAGTAGAGGTAGAATACTTTTTGGGTGCTAAGTTGACTGCAGAAAACCACTTCTCGCTAAACTGATACCGTTCCTACTGTACAGTGATCAAAGTTACAACGGGATATGGTTCAATGTCTGCCACTTCCGGTTTTAGTAAAGAGACTAGACTGAAGATGGATGATCTACATCCTAATCAAATTTGGTGATAATCCGTTAAGCAGTTCTGGAGATTTTTTTGGCTCCCAGACGGACGGACAGGCTAAATCAGGGGCGCACACAAGGGTCAAGGTTTCTAGAAAAGTTGGGCTATAAGAGCAAACGTTTCGCTCTTGGTTTTACGTGACGTCACAGTGACAAGCAAGTGGTATTGAAGCGCACGAAGCAGGCAAGACGTATCTTTTTTCTTCCTTTATGAATAACATTTATGCTATAGCGATCCTTTCCTACACACAAACTACGAATAAATAAGTAAATAAATAAGTCAGCAACGAAGAGAACCTTTTCTGTATGTAATTTACATTATGGGAAATTAACACTCAGGGGCGCTCGAAGAAAATTTTCTAGAGGGGGGCCCATCTCCATGGTTACTATATTACGTCTGGTATTTTTTGGTATTTAATATATTACCGTGGTTTGCTATATTACGTATACATTTTCGTGAGCCAAGGGGTAGCCGGGCACCATCCTGCCCTCCCCTTCGGGCGCCCATGTTAACACTGTATATTGCACGATCAGTTATTTATTTTCTAATGGGCTTGACAATTCTTGTATCACAATTACAGTTGAATTTTATATCTGAAATGTTACTGTGAATGTATGTATGCAAAGTTGCAGATAAATGTGTGTTACCAAGCCATTTCCTGCAATTTGCTGGGCCTGGAAATAAAGTAAATTTCGGAACCGATGATGAGGTGAGTTCCACATCCATCATGAATAAAGTACTTTATAATCATTGATAGAAATGTCTCATTAAACATTTAACACAATGAGAAATAATAATAATAATAATAATAATAATAATAATAATAATAATAATAATAATAATAATAATAATAATAATAATAATAATAGATTATCGATACATTCAGTTGCGGAAGTCCTGTTGAATATACGATATTCAGGCCTAAAGTTTACAATTTACAAATTTATATCAGCTCCACCGTGAATTTTATAAAATCTAATCCAGCGGCGTAACTTAGATTTTTTGGGGTAGGAGTCAAGCATTAATTTTTAGATTTTTCTGGAGAGGGGTCAAACATTAATATTTGGGCCCCTAGAGAAAGTTGTTTTGAGCCTTCCCGCAAAATTCGAAAATAATCCTCTTCTTTTCGTCTTTCTCTTACTCTTTGTGTGCCCCCGGAGCCTGTGGGCCCTCCCGCACTCCTCTCGGCCCGTTCCATACATGACTAATTAATTAAGGGGACAATATTGGCAAACCCCAAAGACATACGAATAAATATTATTTCTAGGGCCCATAGAGCAGCCGTAGCATTCGGACGTGAGTTAACATCGCTCCAGGAGTAAGTCATCCGTGTCAAGATGGAGTAGATACCTCAACTTGGAGAACTCGGATAGGGTTATTTGTTGTGAGAACTAACTTCCAGTGTTTCAAACCTCGTGTAAATTCTGAAATTTCTGGTGCAGTGCTTAAAATTTAGCTTTTTGCTTTAACAATTGCAGTACTACTTGTAATTGGTGGAGTTAAAGTAAATCTAAGCCCTAAGTCATTAGATGACTTGCACAAAAAGGCTAGACGTATTGTTTTTGTAGTCTATTTTATTATATAAAATTAACGACGGTGTAAATAATTAGCCATTCTTTTCTTAAGACTGCAGAATGTTTTTATTGCACATTCTAGGATATGTGTTATAAGATGTTCACGTCACTGTAAGTAACTAGTCATTCTTACGACTGCAAAGTGTGTTTATAGTGTATATTAAAATATATTTTGTTATATAAAATTAAGGACTATGTTTTAGTCATTCTTATGAGCGCAGAGAGTTTTTACTTGTGCTGTTGAAATCGGTTTTTGAAAAAAACGAAAATCGCTTTTGTTGTTTGGGTTTTGAAAACCGCATTTGCGGTTTCGGTTTTGAAAACCGCTTTTGCGGTTTCGGTTTTCAGAAAACTGGGTTTCTCAAAAAACGAAAACCGTAAATGTCACAAAAAATCGACAGCATTTGTTTTACAGTGTATTCTAGGATATGTGTTATAGGATGTTCACTACACTGTAAGTAACTAGTCATTCTTACGACTGCAAAGTGTGTTTATAGTTTATATTACGATATATCCTATCCTAACTATATATAAAACTACCTAAGCTGAAATAATTATTGAGCACTTCCTGTAGGGCTACAATGATTAAATTTGGCATGATTGTAGGTATCCGGAACTAATCCACAGTAAAATTGCCAAAAGTGAATATTTTTAATTTTTAGGGGTTCTAAAGAGGAAGTGAAGAATTTCCCCATGTTATTTAAATGGGCCTTTTTTTTGGACATATAATCTCATGTTTTAGGTACATAGAATTGGAATATAAACTTGAAATTCGGTATGTTTGTACGTTTTCATTGGCACTACCTAAGTAAATCAGTAAAAATGAAAATTCCAACTTTAGAGTGGTTTTATAGGGAATTGAAAAACCTTTTCCATGTTATTTGTATGGAACACCTTTTACACTCCCAAATTATTGAGCACTTCCTGTAGGGCAACCATGATTAAATTTGGCATGATTGTAGTTTTCTGGGACAAACCCACAGGAAAATTGCCAAAAATGAATATTTAACTTTAGGGGGAATGAAGGGGGATGAAGAATTTCCCTGTTTTCGTTAGCGTTACCTAAGTGAATCATAAGAAATAAAAATTTCCAACGTTGAGTAGTTTTATGGGGAACTGAAATCTTTCCCATGTTATTTATATGGGACGTCTTCTACACCCCCAAATTTTTGAGCACTTCCTGTAGGGCTACAATGATTAAATTTGGCATGATTGTAGCTTTCCGAGACAAACCCACAGGAAAATTACCGAAAGTGAATATTTTTAATTTTTTAGGGGCCTACAAGGGGATGAAGAGATTCCCATGTTATTTAAACGGACGTTTTCTTGGGATACAAAATCTTACCTTTTAGATAGTTGAAATACGAAAAGAAACGATAGAATTATGGGTTTAAGAGATGCGAGGCCATAGGCCAAGCAAAGACAGTGTGTGGAGGCGAAGCCCCCGGATGGGCAGATTCAGAAAATACGAAAAGCAAGTTCACGAAATTCATTGTTGATGCAAAGGCCGATAGATAAGAAATGCGAAGCCATAGGCCGAGCAGACCTGGGGGTCTGGGGGCAGAACCCCCAGCTAGCCAAAGGCTAGTTTTGTTATATAAAATTAATGATGATGTAAGTAATTGGCCATTCTGACGACTGCAGAGTGTTAGTTATAGTTTGTGTTACGATATCCGTTATTATTGAGAATTAAGAAAGATGTATGTAATTAGTCATTCTTACAACTACAAGCTGTGTTTATAATTTAAAGAATATGTTATAGGAAATTAGAAAAAAAAACTTTGTCATTCCTGTAACTAAAGGAATTTTATAGGTCTGTACTATGATATGTTTGCTTTCAATCTATATTTTCTTGTAGTTAAAATTGTCATAAGACCAAGATATCAATTGGAAGATGGTTACAAAGAAATAAATTTAAGTTAAGATTTGTTAAGTTTGGATAACTGATATTTACCCTCTTTTACGCTCTTGGTTCAATTTAGCTGTATTTATATGCTTTGGACATCCGAGGCAGAAATGACTAAATCGAGAACCGTTACCGGTACCTACTAACAAACATAATAGGTGAAACCTAAAAATACGAGCCCTAGGAATTATAATTTTTGTCAAATTAACTTCCTGCCATTTCGTCCTCCTGCCATTTCGTCCTTCTGCCATTTCGTCCTTCTGCCATTTTGTCCTTCTGCCATTTCGTCCGCTGCCATTTCGTGCCCTGCCATTCTGTCCGCTGCCATTTTGTCCTCCTGCCATTATGTCCCCTGCCATTTTGTCCTCCTGCCATTCTGTCCTAAATTCGATAATTATGACTGCTTGATTGCCAAAATAAACAATGAGGGAAATACCTGTATTGTGTATTTCTCACCGGGATCTAATATTGAATTGTATAATGATTTATTTACTCGCCTTGAAATTAATTGTCCTCAAGGTTGTCCTGTGCTCCTGATTGGTGATTTCAATTTATCGGAAATAAACGATACGGGATTTAAGTTTGAAACAATCTCTTCTAAATGTAAGAATTTATATGAATTTACACCTTACATATTCATATTTACATGAATATGAATATGTAAGGATGGATGGTGTATGTCTTATTATAATCTACAATCGTTAAATAATGTGAGAAACGAAAATAATCGCACGTTAGATCTGGTTCTGTCTAATATAACGAATATGGAAGTCAGTAGGGAATATTGTCCACTTATTCCAGAAGGTGTACACCATCCATCCTTAGTAATAACTGTGATGCAGCTAGGAACCACGAAGGTTAAAAAGAAAACTAATATATCAGGATATAATTTTAGGAAAGCTGATTTCTTAGGGCTGTATCTTGAATTCTCGTCTATTGACTGGAATTGTCTAAAGAACTATGAAAACGCCAAGACCTAGTTGATAATCTCTATAATATTATTTCTAGTGTATTTGACAAGTGTGTGTCACTTAAAAACAAATCAAGAACAGCTTATCCGTGCTGGCTTACAAATGAAATTATCAAAAAATCAAAACTAAAGCTATGTATCATAAAAATATAAATGTAATAAAGGAGTACATTATCTCAATAAATTCAATGAATTACGTAGAGAAATAAAGAAAGACATAAAGGTGGCGTACAGAGCGTTCATACAAGAATCTGAAAATAAATATTAATAACAATACTAATGAATTGTGGTACTTTATGAAAAAATAAGACTAAACATCTTCCTGGGGGAAAATTAACTTATGAGGGACGCGAACTTTATCGTAATAATGGAATAGCCAATGTTTTTGCACAGTATTTCTCGTCAGTATATGTGCCAGATACAGGTGTCACTGACATTCCTACAAACAATTTATTAACTGATATAAATGAACAACTAGAGTCACTTAGCATTGAGGAAATCACTCAATCTGAAGCAGAAATGCAATTTAAAAAAATTAAAGCCCAGAACTGCTGATGGCCTTAATGGAACACCTCCATATATTATAAAGGAGTGTATAGATGCATTTACATAAATGTCCGCTAAGGATTGCATTCGACCTCGCTTTTAAAACATGCGTTTTTCCGAATAAATGGAAATCGTCTATAGTTTGCCCCATACCAAAAACCAATAATGAACAGGGAATAAATAACTACCGGCCTATATCAATTTTACCTACTTTTGCAAAGATATTTGAACAAATCCTATACCGACGGATAATTGACCACATCCAACCCGTAATCTTACCATATCAACATGGTTTTATTCCACACAAATCAACAACAACAAACCTTGCATTTATCACATATTTTATAGCAAATTCGTTAGATGTAGGATATCAGGTTGATGTAATATATACAGATTTTGAAAAGGCATTTGATAGAGTCAATCATAAAGTACTATTGCATAAGCTAGGGGAATATAATTTTTCTTCTCCCTTGATCAAGTTCTTTTCATCACATTTAAATAATCGTAAACAAACTGTTATCTACAAAGAATATAAATCAACTGATTACATTGCATATTCTGGAATTCCCCAGGGCTCTAATCTAGGTCCGTTATTGTTCCTTTTATTCATTAGCGATCTATGTATCATAAAAATACAAATGTAATATCATATATTATTAAGTAACAAATTGCTTTTCGCTGATGACCTCAAAATATACTGTAGGATAAAGACCATCCATGACTATTGATTTACAACGTGACATGGAAAATATTGCTAATTGGTGGTTAACAAACTTAATGTAAACATCGACAAATGTAACATTTTATCGTTAGCCAGAAACGAAAGTCAAATAAAGTTTAATTACTCAATGCATCAGTTTAATTACTAAATAGATTAAATTCAGTCAAAGATCTTTGAGTTACATTTGATAAGAAACTGATATTTAATAACCATATAGAGAACATAATTAATGAATTTCTCAAGATGTTATGGTTCATAATTAGAACTGGAAAGGAATTACACAATATTACCACACTAACAAAAATGTATTATTCCTATGTCCGATCAAAAGTGGAATATGCTGCTGTGATTTGGAACCCATCACAACAGCAATACCGACACCAGCTGGAAAAGGTCCAATCCAAATTTATCAAATACTTGACGTACAAGCGAACTGGAATCTATCCATATTATGAAACTTATCTAACATTAATAGACAACTTCTGTATTTCTACACTTGAACAAAAGCGAAATGTGATAGATATGATTTTTCTCCATAGAATAGTACAAAACGAATTTAATTACACGGATCTCATATCAACACTAAATTTTATGTCTCGATACTTAAAACTCATGCTGATAACTCTGGTCTGTTCTATTGCAAGAAAACAAGGACCAACGTATTATTGAAATCACCAATCTGGAGAATGTGCTCTACTTAAAACAAAATATGTATCAAACACAAAGAAATTGACATCATCAATATGAACTCTATGTTTAAGAAAACTATTGTAAATGTACTATGTAATACATTTATAGTTGTAGTTTTTTATAGGCTACTATAAGAAAATGTCTTTGGTTCATATCTAAGTACTTTGTATCTTAACTAATTTTACTCACGAGTCAAGACGAGAAAATCCTTTTGTCCCATCTCGTAATTTTTGTAGATATCTAGTCTCGACTCGATTTTCTAAAAAGATATTATCGTCTCATCTCGAATTTTCTCTAGTATGTTTATAACTTTATGTACAAAAGTTACACTTTGGCTTTTTTCTTAATTTCAAATAGAAGTGATGAGAATCCTTTCGAGAGCCCAAAGAAGGGTGCGATATAAAATATAAACCATATTTATTATTGGAGTATATTGTGTACTGACTTGCGAATCTTTATTGTTGATAAATGAATGTTCTTCATTGTGTTCGTACAATCACTTTATCAATGTGAGTTTTTTTTAACTCTGAATCTCTTAACACTAAAACAGTGTTTCAGATCTCATACCAGTATTGCCAACGAGATTCGAGAAGAGAACTGTCATGTTTTGAGACTCGAACTTAAAAATATACTTTTCGTCGCTAACTTGCAGATAAGACGAGACACCTGGAGATGAAAGATAAGTTTCAGCATAGCTTCTTTCATGTTGAACAGGAATTGGAGTGCAAATGTCGAACTGAGTGCACTGCATTTGAATTGATAATTTTCTTTGACGGCAAGCCTAAAAGTTCGAATTTAGGTATATAATGTTCTTCTGTGAAATGAATACTACAAACAGTTGTATTTTTAAAAGTTTATTTTCTTGTTTTATGTGCGTCAACCCATTTTTTAGCAAAAAGACAATTTTTTTTTTTGAAAATTGGGATACACAAATATCTGTACTTTTTTAAATTATCATTGCTGCATTTGCTACAGCACAAAAAGGGACATTTATTTACACACGTACAAATACACAAACACATACAGGAAAACACTACTGTATATGTAGAAATATATTTCGGTTCTGTTCCAAAACAAAAGCGAATTAAAACTTTCATTTAGATTCTGGTACAGTTCGCGACATGGAAAATGTTACCAAAAGTTTATGTCAAAATTACTAACAAACTCTTGCGCCGTGTTCTTATGCGTTCAGAAGCACACGTGTCGATCGACTTACTGCTCCTGGTATTCAATCCAACTTGTCGTCCTCCACCTGTTCTCCTTGTCTAAAGCAGTCTGTGAGATGTAATATACTCTTTCCATTCTATTACTTTCTATTACTGTTATATATCACCCATTACCCTCCTAGGAATGATTTCAATGTCTTACGTCCACAATATATTTTTCAGATGGTAATTTATACGTAAACTAAATTCGCTTCAAATTCCTCCAGGAGTCCATATTACATCGCACGTTCCACTGTACGTTTTTTTTCTGAGTTAATTTTTTTTAACATGTACAAATACATTATAGAACCATGGAATATTGTATTACCACCCGGTTTCGACGTTGAGCAAAACGTTATTATGATTAAACGTAGCTAAATGAGTTAAATTAAGGTTGTAGGATTTAATATCAAAGTCTAAACATCGCATCACAAGTGAAAGGAAAACATGTAATAACAAAACTCATATTTGAAGATAGCTTTGGCTTAAACTAGCTGCGACTACATTTAAATCAAAATTGAACTTCTGGAATGAACAGCTGAAAGAAAAAAGCATTAAGAATAATCAGAATTCTAACCTAGAACTCTCCACGTAGGAGTCCTTATACTAACCACTCATGTAACACATAACGTCGTAGTGGTGTTTTTTTTTTAAGTTATAGGTTCCATCCAAGTGACACACTCTTGTGCATCACTAGTAGGTTACACTACTTTTTAACTTGTTCTTTTCAAAAGTCTAACTTGTTTACGACAATTTTTTCATATCCCACTAGCTCCTTCGCAATAGGTGATTTATGTCTGAATATTTGGCGCTATTTTATCAGAAGGTTCTATTAAATATACCTCAACTAACACAGTAGTAACAAACTTTTATGCCTTAAAAATGTTCCTGAACAAGGGGAAGTTCATTACACCCTGTAACTAAGCTACAAGTGGTCTACTTCCAATGTAACCGGCACATCCACAGAGTCAACTTTTGGAACATTAGTTTCTCAATGTAGCTAAAGGAAAAGTAAGTTATCCGTAGCAGAATGGATAAAGTTATGATTCGAGAGCTAAGTGGTTCGTAATTCGAAACCCGTTTCGAAAGCTGAAGAATACTTAAATTCTTAATTCCCCGCATCTTCAGATCTTTCTCTCCCTTCGCAATCATCTGATGCTATAGAAAGAGCTTTAAACCTGAATCCGACAACTGTCTGATGTAATCCTCGCAATTCGGAAACTTTCCTTGTTCTGTTTCACAAAATCACAAATTTCGTATGGGTGCTGTCCGATTTTTTTCCCAATTCTAAACTTGCATATGTAATTCATTCCTCTGTCTTCACATTTGAATCCCTCTCTCTCTCTCTCTTAGTGTCGTCCACTATGAACGCACATGGCTTGGGATCAAACTTTCGTAACTTGAAATCAAGTGTAAGCGTTCTAGCAATGTGCTATCGTAATTCTGTACGTTTGTTTCTAAAAGCAGCGTCATTTTAAATTTTGTTTCGGGGGCAGGGAAGATTCTGCGCACGACATAAGAGTTTCACTTTTTATATCAGTGTTTTACTATACATTTGAATTAACAATATGTATTTATCCCACTCAAGGGATTGGGAATTACACCATCCTGTCCTGCTCAAACGACTCCGTTCTAACATTATCTTGCAATTGCTGGGAAATGAAATTAATCATTGAAAAACACTCATTTCTGTCCGAAGATTTTAGAGCTCTGCGACCGAATTACAAACTTTGGGAAGCACAAAACCTACTTCCGTGATTGACAATTTCCATAGATTTCACAAAGAGTGTCTTCCTAGTTTGTAATCTTTGAAGAAGGAAGAGAATGTAAATAAAGGCGTTTCGGAACATTTTATGACATTTTTTATTCAGGCTGTGAAAAAGAATTTCAGAATAAGCGAATGAAGAGACGGTTTTAGAGCTATAAAGATTGTAAA
The DNA here is from genome assembly GCF_964235325.1 of Thermobia domestica. NCBI lineage: Eukaryota > Metazoa > Arthropoda > Insecta > Zygentoma > Lepismatidae > Thermobia > Thermobia domestica. Next base: position 36,717,800 of record NC_137463.1, on the reverse strand, counting down.
CGTGATTCCTGTTTTTCAGTCTCAATGGAAAGAGTGTGTTACGTCACACAGACTGCTTTAGACAAGGAGAAGAGGGGAGGAGAACGAGTTGGATTGAATACCAGGAGCAGAAGGCGATCGATACGTGTTTCTGAACACATAAGCCTGCGGCGCAAAAGTTGTTAGTAATTTGGACTTAAAATTTTTGTAACATTTTCTATGCCGCGAACTGTACCAGAACCTAAATGAAAATTTTCATTCGGTTTCGTTTTAGACAACATATAGATTATGTTCCAGGAACTGAAAACTAGTGTTTTGAATTCTGGCACCAGAACTTGAATAAAGGTTTTAATTTGGTGCGGCTCTGAGAACAGCATCGAAATGCATTTTTACATATCGGTTTTGTTCACGGGATCGGAAACCAAAGTCACATTAAATTCTGTTTTGAAGCGGTTTAATTCCAATAAAACCCCTAGCAATTCTTTTTTGAATTGTGAATAGTATAATCTCAGGTAGTACAGTAATATTTTTAGAATGTTTGTTAAGTATGAAATCAAATATTCGGAATGTATTCACAGTTGGTCAGTTTGTACACTTAAATAATAATTCAGGGAATATTCGGCAAATGTGGGAAAGTAATATTCAGGGAGTTTTCGGGGAATGTTCTCCGTCTGTAGGCGACCAAATGCCAGGATATAGGTTATTATTTTAATTTTAAGTTTTAAATTAGTTTCTTCCTGAACATAATAGAACAAATTCTTATGTATCGAAACCATAGAAAATAATGTTTAGATGTTATTTAAGTCCATCAGAATGTTCTGATTGCGCATTGCCTTCAAAGTTAATAAAATTTTGAAACAAAATTTACAAATAAAGATAGATCCCCACAGTTAAAAGAAAAACATATTAACAACTTAAATGTTTATTATTATTATTATTATTATTATTATTATTATTATTATTATTATTATTATTATTATTGAATACAAGTTTAAATGTTTAAAAACATATCATTTTAGATTGTTAGTAACATTCATAACTTAGTTTTGTCCATTAAAAATCTGTTTATAAATATTAGTAATAATCTAAAACAATTTGTTTTTCAACATTTAAACTCGTACCCAATATAGAAAATTAAAAAAAATGTTAATTTTTAGTATTATTTCCTGAAAAGTAATAACGTTTAGAATTTGAATTCTTAAATTCAAGAAGAGGCTAATTTAATAATGGTAAAAATTATCGTAAAAATAATTTGGTTGTGCATTTTCCATATTTTGGCAAACTTTTCAAAGCACATGCGCGCCGCAAGATATCAACCGATTTTTTTTTATTTTTCATTTTGTATTTATTTACTGATTTTTACGCCTTTGTATATACACTTATTGAACTAAGTCTTCACTAACTCAAGTTCAGAAAATCAAAAAATCAAAAACAACAGAGACAGGAACCAATGTACTTACCACGTATCCACCAATTCAAGACATTGGTCCTACCGTAGTGGATTGGAGCATAGTATGTAGTTTTTATTAAGATCACGCTAGATGACTTAGGTTTAATATTACTAGGCTCACGCTAGCGGCTCTTATAAAAATGTAATGTTATTAGAATCACGCTCTTAGGTCTTAGAAGATTGTAATGTTATTATTATCACGCTTGTAGGTTTTAGGAGATTGTAATGTTATTAGGATCACGCTAATAGCTCTTATAAAATTGTAATGATATTAGGATCACGCTAGTGGCTTTTATAAATAAGATTATTATGGTATTAGGATCACGTCCGTAGGTCTTAACAGACTGTAACGTTATTAGAGACACGCTAGTATGCCTTACAAGAGATTGCAATGTACATCCGTTACTCCACATGATAACTCTTGAACGAAAGCGACTTTTTGATTATTTTTTTTTTTGCAATAAATGAGCGGCTCGGGGAAACACAATAGTAACGCTACTTCTGGTGAAATTCAGCTATTAGGTAGAATGGGTTGGGATTGATCCACAGAAGAGTATGTAGGTAGTTTTATTTCGGAAATGTACGTACGTGCAGGTGGCAGGGAAAGCTTGTTTGGTTTGTGTCATTGCATTGCATTGCATGGGAGTGTTGAATTTTCTTTCCCAGTTTATTCGAAAGTTTAAAAAATGTGACATACCATTGTCTTCCTCCGAGCCGCTCAAATAGTTACAGCAATTATCTAGAGTCGAGTTTGTTAATGAAGTCAACTCGTTAATATCTTAATTGGTAACGGTGACTTTGACGATGGCCATCCATATTCCATACATGGAAATATGCGCTGAAATTAGAATTTTTCTTAGATTACAAAATAAAATATTATTTGGGGTTTAAAAGGTTTTTTATGATGTTAAAAGTGATTTTGAGATTAAAAGATTTTTTTAAACCTCAAAAAATATATTGGTAAGGTAAAAACCTCACATACTTGGGATATATGCGAGGGTATTTGATAATAACCGCTTCAATTGCTATCACAGATTCATTCCTAAATGTAAATATTTCTGTTTGCTATCTTCACCAATCAACTTTTGTCTTAATAAATTGAAATGTTTATAAAACAATATACATGTGTTTCTACTTCAATAAGATAACTTCAATAAGTTAAATTTTAAATGAAATTTTAAATGAATTTTAAATGAATTTTACGTCATTAATCAACCAAAATAACACGAATATGTCTGCCTGCTGTGCACATTGCGTTATGCAACTGTTTTTTTCTCTCTCTCTTCTGTTTTCTTATTATTAGTTAATAACACAACTTCAGTAATAATACAACTTCGTCAACATAGCAAGTGCAATTATAATTGAAGATTTATGGCCATTTAGGCTGCGTGTCACGCCTTAAGATGTGTTCAAACGTAACGTATTATTGCAGTGTGACGATAAAACACATTCTTACATTTGTAATCATGTTATGTTTTAATGTAATTAAAAACAAGGACATCAATACTTTATGGTAACAAACTACGCCTTCTTGATTTCAATGTCAGATTCAGTTAATATAATTCAAGGCTAAGAACCTTTCTTAACAAACATTACCGTGAGTTCTGACAGGTGATATTGCAAGGGGGTTCACCACATCTAAATTATCAAATGTAGTGCACTCTTTTAGAATTTGCGGACTTTATATATATTTAATTTTGAAAACAGCTTATCTTATAATTGTATTGGTGATGTTGAAGCTGTATTGGTTACAGTTGTTGTCAGTCCTCACTTTTGACATAAGAAATCCATGTTCTTCTAACAAGTATTTCTAAAACTCTTCACATCATGTGTTCTCAGTAATAGGGACCTCACCTCTGGCGCGTAGGAGTCCCTGGTTTGATTCCAACTTCGGCACAGATCTCAGTTCGTGTGCGTAGGTTATCTGGGCTCTCCCGTTTCCTCCCACTTTCGTCATTCCCACATTATAGTCCATTTCATAATCATCGTCTGCTGTAGCCTCAATGCATTATCGTAGGACATTCTTTTCATCTTGAACCCGAATTTGGATTTTATGTGGTACGAGGCAGCGTTATTCGCTATGTTCTATATTGCACTGAAAATTGTTAGATGAGTGAATTGTATGAAATATTGAAATTGTTTGCTCTAAAACAGAATAGTCATGACATAAGTCATAACCAAAATGGCGTGAGTGTAAACCCGAATGTCAATCGAAATAGTAATAAAGTAAAAACCATTGTAGAAAAAAACATGCACTAGGGTGGGCCGAAACAACTTTTTTTGGAATTTCGATTGGCCGGGTTGCGAAAAAGTTGCCTCGTGTTAGTAGTAGTCAACACACAAAATTTGGATTTTTTTGGTCAACCCCTTCCTTTGCTTCATCGGACTTGAATATTTTTATAGCAGCGATTATGCAACCCGCACGACACTACGAAGAAAATTGTACTGCACAGCTATTTTTGTTTTAATTTTCGGTTGGCCGGGTTGCAAAAAGTTGCCTCGTGTTAGTAGTAGTCCCCACAGAAAATTTGTATTTTTTGGGTCATCCCCTTCCTTTGCCTCGTGGAACTTGAATATTTTATAACTGCAGCTATGCAACCCGTACGACACTACGAAGAAAATTGTGGTGCACAGCTATAACCTTTGGTTCTTTTTCACACTGAAGCATTCTGAGGCTGAAATAAAACACAAGATAAAAGTGAGATGCAATATGGCATTGATGTTTTCAAAACACATTATGAATATAGATCATGAAAAATTGTTCATAAACCTTCCATTGTATCTCTTAGCTTTTCTTTGCACATTCACTCCGAAACTCCCCAGAACCCACCACGAGGAGGTTGCTGCAAATGGAGTTCCACCTGCCCACCCACTTGCGTCCGTTTTTGGCTCATTTACATTTGATAGTCCTGCTTGGAGTTCAATTTTTGCATTTTTTCTTCGAGACACTAATTTTGCCATAATAAAGCCTTCTCTTCGATCCGCTCCACACACTAATGCTGACGCTTTTGTAACTAGTTTTATCATCCTCTCCACCGCTTGCGTACGACACGGAAAACATCTAATTTCCTCAGAAGCTGTATCCACCGTTCTAATATTTTCTTCTATCTGGCTGGAAGAAAATTCTCTTGTTAATGGTTGCTTGGTGACATCCGTTGAGAAACAATCGATCATCTCATGATATTTACTTGCGCCTAAGTTTACTTTCGGAACAAATTCACGAAAAACTTGATCTCTATCTTTGTCGACACTTTTTTAAAATTTCTCCATTCCAAAACTTGGATGTTCTGGTTGTAATCATTGCCAACAACAAATTTTCCAGATGTGCAAAGTAAGCGCTGCAGCTAATCACAATATACGGGATCCTTCTTAATTCCTCTGGAAGAAATGATGCAGATCGAGCGAGTAGCCACAAGTGTCGGGTCCCGTTGGTAAGAGAGAGAATTTCGCTTTATTTCAAACCAAACTTATGTAAATATTTTGCTGATATACTGTACAAGCCAACAAAATGCTTCTTCTTGATCTTCGGTGCAAATATATAATCGGAGAATGCAAGAACCTGTCACCGACCATCGGAACATGACAATTGGTTCAGGCTTTTCCTTCAGAAGGTCTGGCGGACACAAGCCTTTGGAAACGGCTCGACAAATGTTCAAAAGGTATTGCTGATCATTGCTCAAATCTTTTAACACTATTTTGTCAGGTCAGGCCAGCGCAGAAACATACAGGCTGCTGGACTGTGTATAAAATTACAATGTTTCCAACTTATTATAAAACAGTGTTTTACGTATTATTATTATTATTATTATTATTATTATTATTATTATTATTATTATTATTATTATTATTATTATTATTATTATTATTATTATTATTATTATAGCCGTGTACAACGTTGTAGGTAATATATTTTCTATTACAGCACAGCAGATTTCAAAATTGCTTGATATCAGATTACTTGTTTAAAATTGTCTTTATAATATAAACAGGTCTTAAAGAAATTGTTCACGATATACGTGAAAAAATCTGCAATGTAAGGTTGAAAACATATTTTTCACGCTACATATGAAGAACAAATTCAAACATAAAAATACAATTCTTCGTCTACTTGATTATAATTTTTAACCACATAGGAACAATATCGCATCTCACTTTTATCTTGTGTTTTATATTCAGCCTCAGAATGCTTCCGTGTGAAAAAGAACCAGAGGTTCTAGCTGTGCACCACAATTTTCTTCGTAGTGTCGTGCGGGTTGCATAGCCGCAGCTATAAAATATTCAAGTCCTATGAGGCAAAGGAAGGGTATGACCCAAAAAAATCCAAATTTTCTGTGGAGACTACTACTAACACGAGGCAACTTTACGGCAACCCGGCCAATCAAAAATTAAAACAAAAATAGTTGTACAGCACAATTTTCTTCGTAGTGCCGTGCGGGTTGCATAGCCGCAGCTATAAAAATATTCAAGTCCCGTGAGGCAAAGGAAGGGGTTGACAAAAAAAAATCCTTTTTTTTTTTTGTGTTGACTGCCATTAACACGAGGCAACTTTTCCGCAACCCGGCCAATCGACATTAAAAAAAAAAAAAAAAAAAAAGTTTTTTCGGCCCATCCTACCATGCACTATAACAATTGGAACCTGTCCAACCCCGACACCATGAGACCTCAAATTCTAATCGTAAGACATTAGCCCTTTAGCCTCCACCGGGACATATCTATCCCACCAGTTTCTAGTGCAACCAGTGGTAATTTGATGTTCTAGTACAACCAATGGCAAACATTGTTTCACGCCGTGTCACCGGCATGGCAGGAGAATTGATTTCAACTAAACAAATGCCTCATGTAAGACTGTTCGATTTGAATAAAACGATGAAGTGATTACAAGGGTGGACCAACAAAATTTTCACCCGGGTAAAGTGACTTTTTGAAGTCCCCTAGTCCTATCCTGTATTTTACATTTTATTACAGTCACTTTAATGTTTTAAACCCATTTTTCAAAAAAGAAAAATTAATACTCAAATGCATGATATAGGTATTTTAGTACTTAAAAATATACTTTAAAATATGGTATCAATTACATTGCGTTTTATTATTAGTAGTATTATTTATGTACCGATATGTATAAACAAAAGCAATATCGAACAGCATTTATTGAATACTAATAATGGTGACATATTGTAAATTGTTTTGTTATATCAATAACATCAGAAGTCATTCTACCATATATCCGACTATGTAACAATCTATTCTAATAACGTGAAACATCAATAAATGCATTTCACATATGTTAAACATGTTTTACGCAGAGCAGTGTAAACAATCCTTTTTATGTAGGTTCTAGTAATTGAAGTCCATAGCATTCATAAAACGTATCTAATGAACTTGTACAAAAGCTGAACACTTACATGACTAAAGCTTAACAACAGGTTTTATTAAGTATTAGAAATCCTCTAACTTTCGTAAGTTTGATAAGTAAGTAAACCATATCAAAATAAATTCAGGGAACTTTATGAGAAAGCGTCCATATCTTTTTTCTTGTTATAGCATAACAAAACTTAAGAAATACTAAATAAATAATCAAAAGTAGTTGCTGATTTTTTTCCTTGTAGTGCCGCTTCTAACCCCTCGTATGTTTTTGCAGACTGGTCGAAATTAATGATTTGGCAAGAACTGTACGTAGCGAAACAATAACATCTCCTAGACACTACTTTCAACAAAGGCCGACAGTTTGGCTCTTCAGTGTCGTTTCTAGTTAAAAAAAAAAAAATCAAAAGTGTTGTATATACTGGTCCCCCTCCACTACCACTTCAAAAGAGTAACATGTAAAATCCAATAATATTCATTGCCTGGGAAAAGTTCACAAAGGACCCGCCATAAACGATACCAACTCCCCCTCCAATCTTACTTCTATATGCCATGCCTCCATTTGTCGATACAGACCCCTAGTACTACGAAACTCTTTTTCCATGGTGAGATGGAAAAAAGATTATGTAATTGACGCTACTTCACAAGAATATAAACCAAAAAATGTCAGTAGAAAACACGTTATAAAATTTACTTTTTGAGGTTCGTTTTGGCGCCCCCTGACTGTGGCGCCCTGGGCAGTTGCCTGAGTTGCCCAGCCCTTGGTCCACCCCTGAGTAATTGTCATTATGTTAAGTTACCAACTTGTCAAACTTCTGTAATTATAATCACACTGTGAATATAAATTATTTTATGCCAATACACGTAAGTGTAAATACAGTATGTTGAAATATTTCATTGCCACTGGGACATGTGTATAGATCTATATATCTCATGCAAAAACACCAATCAAACACACTGGTCTCACCCCTCTTACCATTCAAAGAAAAATGTAATTGGGAAAATTTGTTGTGTATAATTACTTTTGACAAGATCCATATTTAAAATAACCAAACAGTAATGCCATTTGTTCCGAATAAAAGTGATAGTGAAAGAAATAAACTGAATGACTATATTAATAGACTACTTTTTCCTTTTGTCTACTGAAGAGATATTCTTTCAGGCCCTGCAAAATATAATTGATAAATTTTAAATTCATTGAAAGTGTTAATACTATTGTTACTTCTGACTTGTCAAGAGCTAAATCACGACTCACGACTGATGCAATTTTATAATGCTTCATGTTACTTACATTAGAGAAATAAAGTCTATATTTCTTTTTTATCTTAAACTATAAAAATATTAACATAGAAGTCACACCATCTCGGTATTTCTACAATTCAAAACTGATACTAGAAAGACTACGGTAATGCGATGAATGCTTTCGCCACTCAAGAAGCAAGTTAGAGATCATTCTAGGACATTGGAACATTTTAGATGACTCATAATGCATTATTTTGTTTATTTACAGGTTATGCATACTAGAAATTATGGTTAGGTGTCAGTCAGTGTAAGGAACTGATACAGGTTTAGGAGCGGAAGCATAATAGAATATATTGTGGCATTTGGTCCGTATCGCCGGACCACTTTGAAAACTGGAATAAAGCACCAAAAGGTATTGCATTCAGTTATATTTTGTTGAATTAATTTAAGTTACGTTAGATTACGTTACATTAAGCATGCAGTATTACTTTAATACGGATCCATAGTATAAGTATTACTAGTAGTAGGAGCAGGAGTAAAAGTAGTAATAATAGTAGTAGGAACGGGTTAGAAGCCCGGCAGGGGTTGGTTGGGTTCTGTTCTTGACATGAAATGGGCAAATTAAAGACTTGCCAAGTTTTTCTTGCCCCTTCTACAATTTATGGATCCGTACAGTAAAACAAGTGTATCTCTCCGCGAAATAGTCCATCCGCCTCCACATACAGTGCCGCTAACAACATCAAAAACAATTAATACATACAACCGCTATCTTAACTTTTAGATACTATTCTCCTTACCTGCCTTGTACTCATTCTTCCTCACAAACTTAAATTCTTCAATTGACCCGGTAAATTTCCTAAAATTGATCCCGCGATACGGCACTTAACCCATATATTGCAAAAGATTTGTTCAAAGTAAGAATATTTTCTGTTCTTTTCTTAATCACATCTCTGATCATCAAAATCATATGGAGGTCCGGGGCTCGAAACACGTGGCCGGTCACCTTGATTGTATCAGTTTTTTTTTTTCTCAGTCGTATGAGTTGAATACCGTAATGACATTTTCAAAGTAGGCCCCTAACTGACTTCTTTCCCAATTCTTGTCGACTCTAATGCAGACCTACGCCATAGATACTTAAAAGCCAAAAAGTAAATTACAATCAATCAGGCTTGGAGACTATTTAGAGAAGTTCTAGCGATTGAATCTCCTGTTATTATAGCACCCCTTACGTCATATTTGAACTTTAGAAACGTGAAGGGTTGAATTCAGGAGGTAGCCCGGAGAGGGGAATTTCACCCCCGAGGAAAATTCATTCCCCTCTCCTCCCCGGAGATATTCTCAAAATTTCAATCACAAAATGTGGAGATTATCAACCCAATTACCTGCTTCTGTTTCCATGCACGTGCTGACGAAATCGAATCTTTCAATATAAATATAAATGACGCAGACGTATTCTATATAAATATTATGCACTGTACGAGTAACATATAAGATACCAAATAGCTAATAGAACATGTGTTAACGCTATGAGCGAGTTTGGCAGTACATTAAATTGTCAACTGTTGAAAGGTTTTTATTGTAGTAGGTACTAGCCTATACTCTTGTCCTATATTACCTAGGTAGATATTAATTTGTAGGCAGCACAGTTTGAGATAGGAAAGGAAAGGAAAGGAAAAATGGGAAAAATGCTTCGATCATTCTATATGATGTCCGATGTTAGCAGACTTGAGTTCTTTAAAATTATCAGTTCTTGCATTTTTTAAGTTTTTTTTTTTTAAATACAACGACTAAATCCCATTTTCCGCATCACAAGTAACAGAAGTAAGTGCATAGAGAAAAAGCCAATGCGAGTATGCTTGATTTAGAAAGAATCAGAAGTGTGAGAAACAATGGAAACTTGTTTCTTAAAATATTTTTGCGTTTCAGGAAAATTAAAATATTTAAGTTATTTTAACCAAATTTTTACATTAATAACAAACAGTAACTACCGTAGATAGGAAATAATAAGAAAAATAACTACTGTAAACAGCAATTTTAGTGTAAAAATACGTTTTTAGCCTTATCTTTATAATTATTTAATGTTTCAGATAAAAGTAAAAGATTGTTTGTTTTTTTTTTTAAATTATAATCTTACATTGAATATTTATCCGCAATTAGTCTGAATATTAAATAAGATGTATATGTGGATGGAATTGCTAAATATGCAGCTTTCTTGCAAAAATACAGAAAAACTGCTTCCCCCGAAGAGTTTATATTCCCCCGAGTGAAAATGTCTGAATTCAACACTGGAAACGTGTATTAAATCTGTTTTGTGGGGGGCAAAAATTAGGCCACGAATCGACACATCTTCATCCAACTAAAGGATTCCACAAGACCAAGGTGACCAGACGTCCCGTTTTAGCCGAGACAGTCCCTTTTTTCCAACCGTTGTCCCGTTTTTTTCTGATTCTCGAACGGGACGCCTAAATGTCCCGTTTTTAAGTAAAAATGACCTAGGTGTCCCGTAATTATTATTTAAAATATAAATCGTCAATGCAAATTCTTCCTTCCGTACCAACACTCGTTGCCAAGGTTCAGCCGTGAACTTCTGAATTTTCAAATGGGAATTAAATGTTCGTGGTTCAAGTGAGAATCGAGTGGGAATTCTTAGTGTTCAACCAGTTAAAAGAATTGTTGGATAGAACTTGCAATCGGGAACCATTATTTGTTTTGTGGTACACGCAAAGTTAGAAACGGCGTGTTATCACTCTTACTTGTGTATTTTGTAAATTGAGAATACTGCCGAGTCCCAAAATGCAATCTGGAAGTCAGATATCACCCTCCCCCCCCCCGTAGCCGATTCGTATGCGTCCCGTTTTCGCAAGTGAAAATTCTGGTCACCTTGCACAAGACAAGTTCTTGTCTATATTATAACCTTACATCTTTAGAAGCAACATGTAAGAACATTGTGCAACAAATAAAGATAAACTTTTATATTTTCCTTTACGGAATAGTCATAAAGCGTATTTTTCATTCTTTTCTCTATTATTTTCTACTACTACAACAAAATGACAGTAATTTTGGAAAACTTAATTTACATTTGTTGCTAGTGAGGTGACTCTGAGGTTTTAAAGTGATACTTAAATACGAGCGTGTTAGCCGCTCACATCCTCTATGCTGCACGACTCTGTGTAGATAAAACTAATTCAAAAAAAAAAAAAACTATTATTCAGAATGCGACTTACAATTGTTTATAATTATAACACTAGACTACAAGAATGATCCACCGACTCTATCTCAGTCAACCAGTTGGCGTCGGTTATTGTCTCATGGTAACATTGATGCCAACCCAGAACCTTATAAAATCCCATCTTGAAAGGCAGAAATTCCCATTTTGCTCTTAAATGTCCCACACGCTATACTATTTACAAAATTTTTCAATAATTAAGTGAATTATTCCAAAATTCCTATCTTCTAAATCCCAAATAAACATTTTTCTTAGTTAAAAGAAACCATTAACGTTGAACATGAAAACAAGCACATGTAGTTGTCAGAATTTAGTAATTCCATCATGTTTTTGTGCTATAATGTTGTACTGAACGTAATGAAACTAGAGAAAACTTCATTCTCTAGTTATTCCATGTGAAACGTTTTACAAATTGGCAGTTTCTCGAGTTTAATTTACTTCCTTCCGTCTTTTTTTTTTTTTTTTTTTTTTTTTTTGAAAAAAGAAAAATTCAGAGTACAATTTGCGTTCCTTCTTCCTTGTTGTTGAGATTCACAAGTTCCTGTATAAATCACTTTCATGCCAACACAGGACCGTAGGGATGGTATCGAGACGAGACGAGACGAGACTTTGTACAGTCTCGGTCTCGTCTCGGTTTAAAAATAGCTGTCTCGGTCTCGGTCTCGTCTCGAGTCAAAAATCGCCGTCTCGGTCTCGGTCTCGTCTCGGTCAACAAATGCTTGTCTCGATCTCGGTCTCGGTCTCGAAGGCCAAATCTCGGTCTCGTCTCGGTCTCGTCTCGGTCTCGCCTCGAAAGTCTCGAAATAAATAGGTGAAATTAAAATTCTAAAAATATTATTATTGCAAAGTCTGTCGTTTCTGCTTCTTATTTTTGGCCTTATTCTTGACTTAGAATTATAGTATGGTGTACTTCTTCAGAGCTAATTTGCTAGCGCTGATGCCTTCCATGCGTGTGTTCCAGTTTCAATCATCAGTGGGTATATCATATCTGGGATAAAATTCTAATAGTAACCCATATTTCACTTTCAGCAAAAGACTTCTCATATGGCCTCAGTACTGCCCATACAATTAAACTCTATTAAATTAACTTCAGTACTACACAGTAGTTTATTTCCTTCCTTAGAGTAAGAATTGTTCAATACCTCCTAACGGATAACGCAACACACAGCAGCATGAATGTATTTAATCGTACCGAAATTGAAATTTTACAATTTCTCATTTATTATCCAATACATTTTGTTTTGACTGTCATTTTAAAAACATAATATAACGTTCATTATCTGAACAAATAGGGTAAATTATTACTACAATATATTTTGTTTAAAATTGATCAAATGCTTTATTACCGCTTCACATCTACGTGTTTAATTGACACCTTATAACACGAAATTCCTGAACTTTGTGGTGGAAGCTACGACACTCATCTTTGCTATGTGTGGCCTCGGGTTGCATCACGAAACAAGTTAGATTCAAAGTCAGATGTTTCGCATAGTTCGCGTCTAAATTTAAGTACATTCTGTTTCTTATACAAATTCCTAAATTTGTAATGCATTACATACGCATACGTATATCCACTGCCGTAACATAGATTAAGCTTATTCCTGAGCTCTTAGAGGTGCATGCGATCTTTATTCGAGAAAACCAATCGTGCGTTCATTACGTTGAAATTTTATATTGATTAAAAATTACTTGCAAAACATGAACATACATATTATATAAGTATATAGGTAATTCGAGCTAGCTGTATCTATTTTCTATCTCTCGCCAAAACAAGTGATTCTTAACTTTCTAGTTTTCTTTTGTATTCATTTTGGTAGTTTTGCAGCAACATGAAGCATTAAATAGTCAAATATATAAATATATATATATATATTTTTGCTGTATGACTTTTGTTAAATTTTGGATCCAATTTTACCCTACCGTACATAGTATATTTATAGTATATATATATATATATATATATATATATATATATATATATATATATATATATATATATATATATATATATATATATATATATATATATATATATATATATGAACATTAGTGGTAGACTATGTTAAGTCACTTTTTGGTCAAATTGAGTTAGAATACTTTTTTTTTAATAGACTATGTTCTTTCTAGTAGTGTAATAATGTGAGTCTAAAGCCATCTTACTACTTTGTAATTACTTAGTATACTTTGAAAAACAGTATTATAGATCTTAGTTAAGGAACCGGTTTTTCGCTTCTCCTGTAAAATTACGAAATTATGACTTGGTTTAGTTTACCTCTGAGGTCTCGGTATAAAATCATCACCATCATCATAATCAAGCATTATCAATTCACTGCTGGATGAAGCCTTCCCAAGTTTCCTCTACAACTATCTATCTTGCGTAATTCTTTTCCAGGTTACTCCCCAGTGGTTCCTGATTTTGTCACAATTTCTTGTATGCGGACATTTCCTAGGCTGTTTTTGTCACGTGGTATCCAATCTAAAATTGTTTTCGTCTATCGATCATAATTTCGTCTTGCAATATGTCCATCACATTTTCCGGTCTATTTTAAACATTATTTCATTAGTACCAGTCATTAGTTGCCAAATAATTCATTTCTATATATTTGGGCTACAAATAGTTCATATCCTCTACTTTTGGAGCACAGACACACTACTTTTTGATCTCTGGCAACACTGACTCAATTATTTAAATCAATACAATGTAAGAACCTCCATTTGCTGTAATGGCTAGTACGCTTGATTTTGGTTCGCATGGTCCCGAGTTGGATTCCCGGTTGCAGTAATGTTCAACGACCGAAGTTTTTCGGATTCCACTATGATCAGTAACTCCACGTCTCCTTTAGCCGCCCTAGCATAATCGTGAGACGTTAAACTAAAACAAAACAAACCAAAAATCAACACAATGTGTATTACTAACTGTAAGTCTTTGAATAATTGCATATAGCTATATGGTATGGATCGAGTTTGAGGTGGTCGGTAGTCAAACTATAACAAATGAAATGCGGTTAGGGTGTAATTAAAATTTTAATAAAGCAGCATCTAAAAAATACACCAGGCCTAAGGCTTAGGGAGAACAACTAGTGCTACTGAAAAAAGTTGCTATTTACGTTTAATTTCAGTTACAATTTGCTTTTACATGTATTGCTGGAACGAAAACTTTGACATTAACATTATAAGTAGCCCAAAGACTATGAAAAACATCGTGTTTTGAAAACATTCTTGCACCATAAAACAAATTACGAGTAATTTTAAAATATTTTGCACTTTAGCTACGTTATTTGCACTATATTTATAATAATATTTAGCAATTTATTTAAGTTCCCAACACTGCTTAAAATAATGTAACTGCGACTTGTTGTAATTAAAACTACTGAACACTAATGTTATAATGTTCCTGCCATTTGAGTTATTAGAGATCTCCAAAATGTTGATGTTAGTGATATGTATTGTCCTTTGTTACACTGAATAATATATATGCTTTTGTGGTTTAATTTAATATCTAAATTTGAAATATGTAGAGCTCTTTCGTGGCTAAGCAGTTAGCCTATGGCGTGAGAGACCTGGGTTAGATTCCCGGTAGGAGCTCATGTGGTTTAGATTCAACGTTAATCAGTAGGTTCAGTCTTATATAACCTCGCTGCTGAAAGAGGCGTTAAACTCAATTAGAAAATGAAATGAAATTTTTGAGTTTTACGTCCCACGGTTATGCCGGTTAGGCTAAAGGAGACTGTGATGATGAGAGATGAATGAAATGGTGGAATGAAGAAAGTGGGAGGAAACGGGACAACCCCGAGAAAACTCACGCACTAAACTAAATTAACTGAACAGAAATATGTAATATCAAACGTAGTGCAATTTGAGAAATTACAACTTTATGTTGCGTTGGCAACATTGCTTGTTTATCTAGTGGTATTGTAGAGTATCTAGAAGAATTTCCCCTTCCATATTTCACACAGCATGTTAAAAAAATTCAATATTTTTAATATATATGACTATTATATATAACTAGATGAAATACCCATTTTTCGCATGGGACCAGTATTTGGAAAAAAAGGCCTGTGGGAGTACCGAAAATTATGTATTTGACACTAATATCGGTCATTTTATATTAGTTTTACATGTCTCGGTACCCCCTCCCCAGCAGGTGAACCCCGGCCCGCATCCACTGGTAGCTGAATTTGAAAGTCATCGCTAGTGGAAGTGACACCATTGATCTCAACGACCGCAAAAACTATACATTTGACACTAATATCGGTCATTTATACTACTTTTACATGTCCCGGTAAACGCTCCTTCTGATTCAAAATTTAAAAAAAAAAAAAAAAAAAAAAAAAAAAAAAAAACGCTTCTTGGTCTGAGGCCCGGGACATGATACTTGTCACCCAAATTTCGTAACTCTTGGACTCTTGTCTGGTCCCCAGGCCGCACACAGGCAATCAGAAAGACAGGCACGCAGACACACACACAAACAAACGCTCCCTTTTACTTATATTAGATATGATATACAGGCGAAGATCCAAGGGGAGTGTTAAAGGGGTTATACCTCCCCTTGACGCTCAGCTATACACTGTATAAAATGGGCTTCAATCCTACTTTTTTCTTTACACTGGATAAAATGTCAAACTATGGTTTAGCCTCTCCCTCGATCATATCCTGGATCCGCTGGTGTATATATATATATATGTGTGTGTGTGTGTGTGTGTGTGTGTGTGTGTGTGTTGAGAGAGGGAGACAGAGATGACTATACACATCAGCAGTCGATTTTGTTTCGGAGCTCCTCCGTGGCTAAGCGGTTAGCGTACGCGCCTTTGGCGTGGGAGACCCGGGTTCGATTCCCGGCGGGAGCTTATGTGGTTCGGATTCCACGTTAATCAGTAGGTCCACGTCTCATATAGCCTCGCTGCTGAAAGGGACGCTAAACTAAAATCAACTCAACTCGAATTTGTTTCGGGAGAGGCTTGAGAACGAGTAAGAAATATTTGTGTTGTACGTGCAATGCGAAAAAATGATCATAAATCTATTTCGGGAGGGGCTTCAGTCCGATAGTCATCCCCTAAATACGCCACTGAACATTAGTCAACTGTTCCCATATTACCTAATACAGCAATGAAAGAAATTTTGAGTAAAGGTCAATCTTAATAGTTTATCTATATCAATATTCGAGACGAGACCGAGACTTTCGAGACTGACCTAAGTCTCGTCTCGATTTATAGAGCTCCGTCTCGATCTCGGTCTCGTCTCGGTATATAAAAGGCCGTCTCGGTACCATCCCTACAGGACCGTCCCGTGAGGGGGGGCGAGCGGGGCGACGGTCCCGGGCGCTGAAGTAAGGGGAGTGAAGAATTCGGGAGAAAAAAGGAAAAAAGATAGGAAAAATTGCTTGGAATATATGTATGGGGGCGCCGTCATATACTCTCGGCCCGGGCGCTGATTTTCCACGGTACGGCCCTATACCAACATACACTTTCAAAGAACAAAGCTTGACAATTAACACTGATTTCTCTTTTATTCAAGCGTCATTGGCATACTCCCCGTTCATATAGAGAATTTTAATGGTCTTGATAAAGAAATATATGAAAAATTCCATATATGTTGCCAATTTTGACGAAAATTCTCTTTATCGTCACCCCCTCCCACCAAAATGTGATTTTTCCCGCGGGTTGGCATCACTGCATGGTAATAACAATCTAAGCGTTTGTCTTGTTTTGCTTCTCTGTACAGAAGAAGTATCATACTTCTCCGTGTTCTACAGACAGATAACGTGATATTAAAGCTTAAAATTGCAGCAAGAAAGAAAACACTAATACCATATTAGTATCTTCTATACAAACCGATTCATATCTTTGAGTTTTCTTTCAATACTTTGTTGCCTGTCATGTTTAGCTGACAAGAACCAACGAAAGTACATCATTAACCCGGCACTAGTCACGAAAGGTCTCTCATTCCGGGAATAAAGGGAAAAAATCAAGTCGTTTTGTAATGGCGTGTTCATAAATTCCATCCTTCCCTCTCCCTTATATTCCGATCTTATTATTACCGTAGTTTGTAATACGCTCTGCAGGAGTGCTCTTGTAGGCAGCCTTGTCAGAGAGTACGTGTGCGACGAATGTTACAGAAGTCCTTGTTTGGCATTCCTTGTGCGAGGATTTTAGGAATTACAGTAGATTTCTGGGCTTTCGGCATTTGTGGCCATGTTAGTCCGTGATATATGAGGGATGACGTCCCTCGGCGAGCACACTATCCTGAGAAAGGGAAGGAAAAAAGGATTGGGGGAGGGAGGAGGACCTGGGTTAGGTGCCACCCTGGTGTGAATGGGGAAAACGTCATTCAGGATGGCTGGCCTGAAAAAGCTTTTTACACTTTTTCAACAAAGTGCCCCCACCAAGAATCGAACGCGGGACCGCTCGCGCCAAAGGCGAGAACGTCAGCGACTACGCTACGCGGGGACACCATTCCGTGTGCGACTAACGAAAGTTCCTGTCGTATATATTTTATTGCCAATCTAATGTCAAATATGAAAGAGAGTGTTATAAGAAAAAATGAGCAGAAAATTATATCAATGTTAGAAAACTTGGGAAAGGGTTATGAAGAATTTTGGATGAAAATGAATGTTAGAAAGACAAAGCCCATGGTGATTTAAAAAAAAAAAGAAAGAAAGAAAAGAAAAGAAAAGAAAAGAAAAGGTGGTTTCGAATATAGAGGTAGGAGGAGAAATAGAATATGTGACTAAACGGCGTGGCAAACATCTTGCCATTTGAAGGCGGCGATCCAAGTTCCCTTTAAATGCTGCTAGCAAATGAGAAGGCTGCAGTTTTGCCACGTTTATTTTGTACATATTCATCCCCTGCCACCTGATCGCACTGTAGTTCGTCTGCTCAGCCAAGCCACAGCCACACCCTTTTCTCATTCGGCAACGTCGCGTCAGAACTTGCGTTTTATTCGTTTAGCTCAAATGCCAAGATGTTTGTCACAGGCATTAATTTTCAATACCTGGGTAGTATTATTAGTTATAACTGGAAGTGTGAATGCTGAGTTGGTTTTGAGTTTAATGTCCCGCTCAGCAGCGAGGCTATATGAGACATGGACCTACTGATTAACGTGGAATCCGAACTACATGAGCTCCCGCCGAGAATCGAACCCGGGCTTCCCACGCCAAAGCTGCGTACGCTAACCGTTTAGCCACGAAGGAGCTCCGAAATGTGAATGTGAAATAAAAGGAATCATAGGAGCGACGAAAGAAGCATTTAGGAAGAAGAAAATCCTATTTTGTGAGTCTTTGAATAAAGAGTTTAAAAAAATGCTTGTGCGAAGTATTGTACTACACGGGACAGTAATATAGATGTTACGTTAAAATTATGAAAAAAATAACTACTGAAAGCTTTCCAAATTTGGGTTTCTGGAAGAATGGATAGAATTATTTGGGATTGAACGGAAAACAAATGAGAAGGTGTTAGAAATGGTGGGAGAGAAAAGGACACTTTTAGATATAATTGAAAAGAGAAAGAGGAAGTTTGGAACATTGGCTGAGAAGAAACTATATCATGAAAGATGTGGTAAAGAGTATGGTGGTAGGAAAGGGAGGGAGGGAGTGAAGAGGGCTAGAGTTGATGGACGGTATCAAAACAGAAAAATCGAATGTTAAGACGAAGAGATTAGCTGAAGACGGTAGATCATGGAAGCTTTTCAGTCACGGCAAGTGAATTGTCAATAACAGTAAAATACTGACCATGATTATGAAATGCTGAATTATTAACATGATGCAAATATTTAAGAATTTTTATCACTTTTTATATCTGTTCTTAATACCAAACCTGAAATAAATATAAAGCGAATTAAAATCCGAGAAATTGAAAAATAGTTTAAATGTTTGCCATACATTATGAAATGAAAAATAAAAATGAAATCTTTAAGTTTTACGTCCCACGGTTATGCCGGTTAGGCTAAAGGAGACTGTGATGATGAGAGATGAGTGAAATGGTGGAATGAAGAAAGTGGGAGGAAACGGGAGAACCCCGAGAAAGCCAACGAGCACGGTGTTTGTCCACCACAAAGTCCACACGGCGCGAGCTGGGATCGAACCAGGGACCCCAAGCACCAGAGGTGAACGCTCTACCACTGAGTCAGCGCCCCCCTCCCCACATTATGAAATGAGATTTTGAAAAAAGAGAAAACAAGACATGTCCGGAAGATTGTATGGATGTCCAGGAAAAAAACAGATGAAAAAATAGAAATAAATACTTGCCTGTACATTTGATGTAAGTGATTACAGTCTTATTTACATTTAATACGGACATGTTCTCAATATAGTAAACAGCAAAGTATGTTCGTGTTCCGCATCATCACTATGCACTTTCAAATGGTTAAATAGAAACAATACTGTAAGTCAGGGATGCAAATAAGCAACAAAATTTTACTAGCCCAACAAAAAAAAACCTACTAGCCCATATCCCACAATAGATATCATTTACTTACCTTAAATACTTGCCCGCACCGATGAACCACTCGCCCCGGGTGAGTGAGCGAGTGGTTATTTGCATCACTGCTGTAAGTTGTAACTAAATCGTCACAATATACTACTGTAGAAGTACACAAATGTTAGGCCAATGCTCAAATCTAAACGTAGTAACGGCTTTTGTCCTATTTTGAATTAATTAAATTGAATCAACACAAGATACAATTAAATCGTCACAATAGTTTTAAATCGACAAATTGCTGTGCCGTTTTGAAGTTGCAATTGAATCGTTACAATAGTTTTAAATCTCCACATTGTCTACACGGCAGCGCCATCTATTGGTGTCAGGCAGGTGATTAGACACGTAGAGAAGCGACAGCTATTAACTATTAGAAATTAGTGTTACTCACAGACTGAGATGTTTCCTATTTATAATAAAGATATGTATGCAGACAGAAAGGGCGATATACAGAGACAATTCAATAATCAAGCTTTAGCTACGGGATTAATTAGTGTCATATTAACCCTTTCATGCATGAATTATGTTCTCATTGAAATATCATGATTATTATTATTTTTTTTTTTTTTACAAATTGTTCTTGGTGCACTATGACACGTAAAACCGAAAATTTTGAAATTTGATATTTTCTTATGAGAATTTAATCATTATCTTAATCTGTCCACTTGATTGGACCTCATGCATTTTGGGTAAAATAATGATTTCTGAATTGTGGAACAAATAGTTTGCAAAATAACACTAAAATAAATGGAATAAATGTTATATTGTAGAAAACTTGATAAAGTGATTTTGGTACAAGTAATGAGGATGAAAAATTAACATATTCATCAAAATCGTACGTATAACCACTATTCCAGGGGCGTCATTTAGGGGGGCAGGGAGGGGCATTTCTCCCCCTGAGTTTGAGATCTATATAGATTGTATCAATAGAATAGTAGTAAATCAGTGAAAAACGCGAAATTTTACTTACATCAAGGGGTCTTGCCCCCCAAGCAAAATCTGAAATCACGCTCCTGCACTATTCCCTACCATTCCTCATATTTTCATGCCCCAAGCTTCGGGGTTCTTGGGTATATATTGCTTTATGTTAAGTCCACCCTTGAATGGCATGATTTGCCCTTCAATGCATTGATACTTTTCATCATTCACAGCAAATTCGAATCTCCCTTCAGTACATATCGTAACTTATAAAATCTGTAATTCCCATCTCGAGACTGTGAATTGGATATCCCCACATAATGTCAAACTGGTTTACTGACAGTGCGTGAGCAACAACTGCACAACATAAACCTTCATATGAAGAACAATATCGTCGCCTTCTAGGGTAACAAATAAATCATTACAAGATTTATTCCAAGAAACATTTTGAGTTCACCTAAAGTCAATCCAAAATGTTCCTTACCATTTTGATTCGCATACAGATTGGACTGAAACACAATGTCATTTACAAGGTCATCTGTAAATAACTGTGAAAACAAGTCAATTTGTTCATTTCCTGTAATATTTACATTGTTATTTCTAAGAAATAGAGGAACATTTTGAGAAAATTTATTGCCACATTTTGATCACCTCACTTTTGCTTGATGTTGTCTTTGGTTTCTTCTACTCAGAGGAGGACCTTTATTTTCTTCTTTTACATTAGCTGATGATGATTCACTTCTGTCATTCTTAACATGCGGAGTAACATATGTTCATGCCAGTTTGAGTGTACAGGTCTACATGTTCTTGATTTCAATATGATTTCGGGTATGATCTTTTTGGGAGGTGTTTTGAAGACACCAATTTTGTCTGCCATAACGTGTTGGAGTCAAGTATGGTGATATCAACTGGAAATCGAACCCAAATTTCACATATATTAGTCAGAAGGTTTGATGAGGCTCATTGGTTGCCACAGAGGCTCCAATGCATGAAGTCCACTACAGTTGACAAATTGTTGCAGACAAATGTGCTTCAAGTGCATGCCGTCCACTACATGGGACATCTTTGTTGGGATGATTTCTGTAGATACAAGAACGAAACCTGATAACATCATGATGTCAGCTTGTTTCAGACATTGTAACAAAGAAAAGAAAAAATTACTATTTGCTTGGAACGCCCTTCTTAGAAGATGTCAGCAGATATTCTAGAAGAACCCGCCATGCCTCTTTCTTGCATGTTTCAAGCATACTCTAATGACATAACACCCCTGCCTTCAGAGTTTCAGGCTAGGTGGCTGAAAAATTCAGATCGTCAGGCCATCCAGGTAACATCTATTGGAAAACAATGCACTTGGGTTGCGGGTGGAGAGTTACAACAGAACACAACTGTAACCAATCGGCAGTGTCCACTCCAGTTGACGTTATGCACGAAAGGGTTAATTCTGTACTAAAGAGAGTACACTTTTTGGTGTTCAGAGTCTGCTTGGAGTTCAGCTAGTAAGTTGATTTGGGTATGATTAACTAATATAACCCTAATACCTCGAGTGAGAAAAATAAATGTGGGAACTACGGAAATCTAGATGTGCACATGCGTAGTCTGTAAAAATGAAAATAATATGAAATACGAAATTCGAAATGTTTTCTTTGTTACAAAATCGAATTCCCTCAGAAAATTGGAAAATTTCTCTCACTGTTCACTTTAAGAAATAGTTCTTTTATTGTAGAGGACTTGGTTTAATAACCACTTCATAATGAACTCACCCGATGAGGTGAAAGGAATGAAGGAAAGATAGGTAATTCATTGCCTTAGTATTCTCATAATGTATTTTTATTGTGCCTAAACCGTGGCTAAACCAAGGTACCCTCTGCTTTAAATTAATTAGTCACATGTGATTAACTTAGTCAACTACTACCTGCTTATCAGAGATTCTGAACACGTTTCTGCTAACCATCTCAAACCCTTAGTATGGTGCTAATTGTACATCGAAACGATTCTACGTAAAGTGCAAAGTGTTTATAGTTGCCATGACCTTTATACAGTATATAAGTGAGATGTTGTGTATACGTATTAAGACTGACTATGTGCAAAACAAGTGTCGGTCAATGCAATCAGAATACAGAAGTTGTTACGCAATATAGATGTTTCATGATATTAGTGGTTGACATTGGAGAAACACAGAAACAAGTTCGAGAAGAAAACCAGTTGAGAATACTCCAAGAGAATTGCCAGAACAAACTTTAAAAAAAAATCTTATTAACTTCTACAGGCTTTTTACCATGTTGCTATATGTACTTTATTATTATACTCATTAAGCAGTTCCGTGTGCGTGGGTTTTCTCGAGGTTCTCCCGTTTCCTCCCACATTATTCATTCCACCATTTCATTCATCTCTCATTATCACCATCTCCTTTAGCCTAACCGGCATAACCGTGGGACGTAAAACTCAAAAATTTCATTTCATTTTTTCATTAAGCAATTCTTGTGATATATATATTCATTTATAGTTTCCTTGACTACTGAATTTTTCCCACATTTTTTGTTAAGGGTTCTGTTAAAACGTTCTAGAATATGTTGTTTTATGAAGACCCATGCTCAAAATGGAGGGCTCAAAATTGAAAAATTTGGAAAATATCATCTCTCTATGTCTTATGGTTCTCGAGATATGACTCCTTAAATCTCCCAAAATCCGAACTTTTTTGGCCAACATCTGGGAAACGGTGGCCAGTTAGCCAGTGGTCATCGGTTACTGCTTATTTGGTACCAAAATTTTCATAATCCTCTTACGTATTGATCAACATCAATGTGATCTCTCTATGATTTACGGTTCCCGAGGTATGCCTCCTTAAATCTGCCGAAATCGGAACTTTTTTTTGGCCAATATCTCGGGAACGGTAAGAGTGGCGCGAAAAATTGCATCACTTCTTCGAGATAGTTTTTGATGTTCTACCGAATAGAGGGCTCATAAAATTGAAAAATTCGGAAATAACACTCACAGACATAGAGAATTCAGTAACGAACTTACTAAATTCTTTGATAAAGGAGATGTGTGTGAAAAATGCAGTTGTTTATTCAGTATTACTGCTTAGCGTATAGTTGCTAGAGTTTCCTTTTGATTTTTAGCAAAATGTATGTATAATAATTGATCAGAACAGTTTTTAAAAATCCATCGGATTACAAATTTTTGAAAAGAAAAACTCAAGCCAATCCATATAACAAGTACAGGATGTAGCAGACAAGGATTAATATCTACGCCTTATGCAATCCCCTCGAAAGAGGTTGGAAGAAATTAAAAAGAAAAGAAAAGAAAGAGAGAGAGAGAATATTTTTCTTAACATCAACTATCTTCAGGTATAGATCAGAGTTCCAGTCACCTATACTGCTGAGTTTTGCTATAAATAATTGTTTCGTGACAGGGTAGTTTTAATGTAAAAAAAAAATAAAAAATAAAAAATAAAATAAAATAAAATTATGGATGATAATGAAAGATCGGATGAATCTCGGATGAATTTCTTTTGCACATCGTGAGTAATTGCAGTGGGTAATTTCGTAAATGTCAATACATTAAGCGTAGTCTTTTCTCCTTTTAACATATCTTCTGCACCTTCTCGTTGGTCTCGTCGCTAGTAGTATTGCCTACGAAACTAGCCGAGGCGAGAAACAAGTTTCATAAATTTTGTAGAAATCTTCTCATTTTGATTTTCAAAGAATTCTTTCTTCTCTCGATTCTAGAAATGTTCTTCTTGTCTCGTCTCAAAGTTTTTCTCGCCTCGTTTTGTAAATTTATATACAAAATGTATGCTCTGATTTTTGTTTCTTAATTTCATGTAGAAGTTACCAGAATTCGTCCACGTCACGAAGGGTGTCGTATAACAAATTTTAAAGAATCTATATATTAATAGCGGTGTCTGTGAACAAAAACCTTAAAGATCCAAATTGAAAGTGACTATGTTTGTGACTCTTAATCTCTTGAACCACCCGACCGATCTTGATCAAATTTTTGACGTAGATGCAGTTCCGGCCTGGGAGTGTTTTTAGCTATTCACTTTGACGGTTGAACTTAGGGGAGGGAGAGGAGGCGGAATTATAAAAAAAATAAATAAAACAACTCTTGAACCAAATGACCAATCTCGATCACATTTTCAACATAGATGACGTTCGTGCCTGGGATGGATTTTACCATTTCATTTTGATGGAATAACGTAGGGGATGGGGAGGAGGGGGGAGATATACAAAAATCAAAAGTGACCATGTTCGTGAGTTAATAACTCTTGAACCACCCAATCGATCTCAATCAAATTTTCAACATACTAGATGAAATTCGAACCTCCCTAGTCTTTTATTATTTCATTTTAATTGTGGAATTTAGGGGAGGAGAGGGAAGGAGGGTAAACATATGAAAATGAATAAAACTTAATAACTCTTGAATCACCCGACCGATCTCGATCAAACTTTCAACATAGATAAGGTTCGGACCTGGGGTGGTTGTTGTCATATCCCTTTGACAGTAGAGCTTAGAGAAGGATTTTTTTTTTTTTTTAAGATTTCTGGGCTTTCAGCATCTAAGGCCATTTAGCCCGTCACGTTTTGAGGGATGACGTCCCTCGGCGATCACACTATCCAGGCAAAGGGAAGAAAGGAAGCGGCCTGGGACCTGTAAGTTAGGTACACTGAGAAAAAAAATTGTAGGTGGCATACTTAAAAACGTAGGTTACATTCGTAATTCCTGTAGTTTCTGGACTTAACGTACAACCGTATATAACATCCTGCAGCAAACGTATAGCTGAAAAAGTATGTATTATACGTACTGTCTGCATAAGTGCAATGACGTCATTCGTGTGACGTCATCTGCAGTAACAAGTATATACGGAGGTGATATCTAGCTTTGTGACGTCAGGGTCGTATGTAGCATGTGGGTTAATAATGACGACATACACTGACTATCAGGACGGAGCATGATTTCAAGAAGTATGCAATATACGTTCTGTACGTATGTTTCTTGCGTTCAACCCCGAGACAGCATCTATATTGTACTTGTGCCCCATACGTACGACTAGATACAGTATACGTATTGTACGTATGTATTATACAAATTTTCCTTATGTCGCACACAGCTTGTCCAGATACAGCATACAGAATATCCGTATGCACCATACAGAGTGTATATATGTAGCTTACAGACTGTCTGCATGCAGCATATAGATTATACGTATGTCGCGTACAGGTTGGCCATATGTAATGTATAGATTGGATGTATATAGCTAATAGGTTGTCCATATGAAATATACAGATTTTACCTGTATCGAATACGTATTGCCTTCTTGTAATGTATGGATCGGACATATGCAGGATCTAGAGTGTACGTATAGTGCACCATTATTAAAGTGCTGCAACATACTGCAAAGTGCATGATACATTCTTACTGTAATGTTGTCAAATATTGTTTTACTCTGTATGAAAACAAAAATAGCTTAAAATATGGTTGATCTCCTTTGTGCCAATAATAATAAAATTAACAATACTACACTTTTCAAATCTTAGTTTGGAGCAGTGAAACTGTCCAAAGAAATGTATTTACCTGCAGGGTGTCCTATAAGTTTGGGCTTCCTGCTAATTCGTTGGAAAGCTACTGCAAAGTCAAGTGTTGAAAAGTGACAAACGTTAATTTTAAAATTATGGGCACAAAGCAGGGGCGGATCCAGGACGGACTTCTGGGGGGGCGGTCGGCGGTAATACTGCTACTTTTAAGAGCTCCAAACTTGTTATGGATGGGTTTATTTATATATAAAATGAGAAAGTTTCCTCTTGTGGGGGGGGCGATCGCCCCGATCGCCCCCCTCTGGATCCGCCCCTGGCACAAAGGAGGTTAACCATATATTAAACTATTTTCGTTTCCATACAGAGTAAATCAATATGTGATATATTACTGTAAGAATTTATCATATGGTTTGCAGTTAGTTAGTTGCAGCACCTCAATAATAATGCAAAATGCACAGCCTTATACAATCCTATATTCAAACTCAAACAAGATTTACGTACAATCATTTATTAAGCTGTTATCATCCATTGCTTGTACGATATAAAGATTATTTTACCTCATTCTTTTCCTTAATAGTATCTTCTACTAAAGTGCAGTTGTTACCACAAGAGGCCTGAATAGAATTTTCCAGAAATAACTTCTCTGTACATTTTAATTAACAGGTATTTTTTTTTAAATGTCGCAATAATTAAAAGTGTGGTGTCAGCCGGAAACGCATTCGCTTACAATATTATTCCTACTCAGTACTCGCCATTAAAAATGAAACACCAAGAAGTGCAAGGGGCACTTCGTTACCTTGCTTTGATATTCAGGTTATATATTTTAATATTAAATCTATCTATTCATAATTAAGTTGTGTGTATTAATAATAAGTCAGGCCTGACACGTATTTATCTTATGCATTTATTTGGTTTTATCTATTAAATAAGTATAGCATAATATATAATATTACTATGTTTAATATATGTAAATGTATGTAAATATCAATTAGTGCATTATCCCAAATCATTTATATAAGCCAAATTTTCTTTTAAGATTAATATTCAGTTAGTCAGATCGAGTATTACTCTCGCTCCCATTTGATTATAGACCTGGTAGAGAGGCTAGTTTTTTGAAGATTTCACCTTTTCTTTCATACTTTTCCAGTATTTTTCCACTGCTGTGGAAGCTTCTAGAACCGTTAATACTTAAATTCTTTCTTCATTTTTTCTGTCCCCGGCAAAACATATAAAAAGGCGGAATTTTTTATGGTTTTGGCTGTTTCAGCTAAGGAGGCCTGTAGAGTAGAGGGCTATGCTGGTGGCTGTTCAGTCCGAAGGGAATTAGCAAGAGAGCTTTTTCCTGGGAGTTTTGTCCTTTAGATTAGTTACTGGCTGTCCAATGGATATGTTAGTCCGTGGCTTCCAGTCCCGCTAGAGAAAGTGGTCTCTGGCCGTAACTTAGGTGAATTCCAGAGTTAGGAATAGGAATTAAAGAATGAAGTAGGATTTTTGAGCTCTACGTCAGAGTAATGACTAAACTGGGCTCTATTTGCTGCTTAGAAGGAGTGAAAAGTAATTTGCTCTTGGGGTGACCCTAGGGAGAGAGTGAACCCAGGGCACTTAGGTTTTGAAACTCTCCAGGTGCTGGAGGTTTTTCCCATACAAATAGAATCCAAGTTGCGATTTGGTTTCGTTTTTCCCGTACAGTCAGGCAATAGTGAGGCTTGGCTGGTGTTTTTTGTTTTCACACTGCGACTTTCGTGTTTGAAAGTATTAGAGTGTGTGTTCACCTTTTAACCTAGAGTCTTAAATGGAAGACGTTAGTCTTGAATGGAAGACGTAATATAGCTGGGCCATGAGTGACGGCTGCTACTCCTAATTCCCTAAGTTACCTATCCTTAAGATTTTAGCTAGTTTCCTTTTCTGGATTTCTCAGAGTATTGAGAGTCCAAACCAGGTTTAGGCCGGACTGTTACTAAGTGAAGTTAATCAGTCTTTGAAATTAAGGAATATGGACCTAGAGTAGAGAGAGTACTAGTTTCCATATTACCGCAGTTCCCAAAGAATTATTAGAGAAGTCTTTACCTTTATGTTTAGTGTTATTTAAATTAGAGTTTGTGCTCCTTGAACTCTCATGATGAGTTTATGTGAAGCCGAGCAAAATATTAAAGATTAAATTTGCAAGGGCGAAGTAACGTCCTTTGAATCTCAGTTTTCTAGTCAACTCACCTTACCTAAATTAGAGAAACATTAAGCTAATAAATCTAGTTATTCTCCGTAAATTTTTTGACTTGTTATTTTTAACTCAATCGTATTTTTGAACCTGTTACCTAGACAACAGCGAGCGGACGAATTATTTCTTTTGGAATTTCTTTCTTTTCTTTTGTTGTAAGGTAAAAAAGGCAGACTCGTAAGAGTTGTGTGATAGAGAATATCGATTAGGAATATAGTTTAATATAGACATAAAGAGATACCGATAGAGCGGCGATATTATAATATATTTTTGTATATTATTTTTTTTCTTTTTTTTTTTACCTTACATAGTGGGGGCCGTTCTCGTCCAGGATTGAGTTAAAATATGAGAGCAAGGCATAGGGGAAACATGGAGAATATGGTGGATTTGAATGTACTAAAGACAGCTCTGGGAATAGGGTTGGAAGCGCAGATAGGTGTGGAAGATATAGTACAAGAGATAAGAAATCTCAGAGGGGCAAATCAAGGAGAAAGCAGTCAGCGAAGTTGTAACTGTAGGAGTTTAGACGAAGTTAAAATAACGCTTCCTTCATTTTCTGGTGAGGTATCAGAGAATCCTTTTGATTTCCTTGAAAACGTAGTGGACTATGCAAAAAGTAAGAATATTTCATTAGAGGAAATGTTAGAGAAGGTAATTCCAAAGCTGTTGCAGGCAGATGCGAAGAAATGGTTTAATTTCAAGGAGAAGTTCTCTAGTTTTGCAGAATTTAGAAACAGTCTTTTACAGGAATATTTTAGTTTCAATTATGAGAGTGAGATAGAAAGTCAATTGGCAGATAGGATTCAGCAACCTGACGAATCCCTATCGAAATTTATAAGGGAAATGGCGTTACTTTTTTCCCGTCTAAGAAGGCAAATTCCGGAAGCTGAACAAATTCAAAAGATAGTTAGTAAAGCGCATCCGAAGTTCAAGCAGTATTTGCATGAAAAGGAATTCAGAAATGTGAGGGAGCTTGAAGAGTACGCTTTGAAAGTGCAGGCATTTTTGTTAGAAAATTATAATTACACAAGACAGCATTATGCTGGGAAGGGAGATAGCGTTCAGATTGCCGCCATTAAAAAGAGTCATTTAGAAGTAGAAGCAGAACCAGAGATAAAACCCGAGGCATTAAATCCAGCGTACTTTAGTAGGAGGACAAAAGAACAGAGCGAAATTAGGCAGGAAAAGAAAGAAAAAGCTGTAATTAAATGTCATGCTTGTGCGGGATTTGGTCACAAACGTTTTGAATGCCCGAGTAGGAAAAAGGTTGTAAACCACGAAAATAAGCACCAGATAACTGCGTCTGTAATGAAATTCCCTAGGAAAATTGCTAAGGGAAAAAACGTTCCACCATATATTTTTGGGCGTTTCTATGGGAAAATAAAGGACTGTTATCTTGATAGTGGCTCGTTTATATGTCTTGTAAACAAACAGACTTGTAAGCAATGGGTTCTGAAAGGAGCGAAAACAAGGCGAATAAACGATACTGTATTATTAGCATCGGGACAGGCAAAGACTAGGCAGATAGTGTATCCCACATTTTTTATCAAAGGAAGGAAGTTTTCACATAAGTTTTACGTTTTGGAAGACCAGACTATCGAGTTGGTACTAGGTGCAGATTTCATTGCCAAGGCTGGAATTAATATTTTCCTCTCAAGGAATTCTTGGTGTTTTCAGAATGATTCTCGTCTTACTAGGTTTATAGAACCAGAAATAGAGGCAGAAGATACTCAAGTTGAAAAATTTTCAGGGTCACGTTGTCCCAAAAACTCTAACGGTGTTGGTTGTAATGCACCTGCTGTTGTAAAAGCAGAAAAAGAAGGAGGGAAAAACAAAGACAGAGATCCTTTTTTAGCGCTGCGAGGAAGAAAAAGGCAATTCAGGGAAGGGACACAGAACCTCTCATAAAAGCTTCAATTCTTGGGAGGGATGTTCTTCTTTATTGCGATACAGGAAGCCAGCTCTCTTTCATTGACGAAGAAGAAGCGAAAATTTGGAAAAGTAGAGGAGCCAGATTCAGAAAGGAATTTTTGTCGCTTTGTTTAGCGAAAGGAACTACAATGGCTGAAGAAAGTGTCATTGTAAATATAGAATATTATGGGCATATAGTCAGGCAGAAGTTCTACCTTTTGAGAGGTCTTTTGAAAAAATGTCTGGTTGGAAGAGATTTCCTATCGAAAACAAGAATTGCATTGTTTATTTCTTTGAACGGCTGGTGTATTGACGACGGAAAGATGTCCATTTGTGAGTTTGACAACCCAAACAAGGGGAAAGGGGGAGATACAGGTTGTGCAGTTGTTGAAAGATCCTCGAAACAGATGATTGAAGAAATGTTAAATAAAGTAAATCTAGATTCCCAGCGAAAAAATAGACTGCGCACCATTCTTGAAAAACATAATAAGGTTTTTTCAAATAAGCCAGGCCTTACTCATTTGATCAAGCATCATATTAAAGTTAAAGACCCTAAGCCTTTTGCTTTTAGATTGAGACCCATGTCTTTTGAGAAACGGAAAATTATGGAGACAGTGCTAAAGCAAATGGAGGATGATAGAATTATCAAAAAGGCAAATACCCCGTATGTTAGTTGTCCTATTCTACACAAGAAAAAGGATGGAAGTTTTAAGATAATTTTGGACAGCCGTAAGATAAATAGTATGTCGGAAAAGGAGGGGGTAAGTCTGCCGAGTCTGACGGAAGCATTAGCACACCTAGGAAAAATGAAGTATTTCCTTTCCGTCGATTTGTCTTTCGCGTATGCTCAGATTGAAATTGATGAGGAGAGCCAACCGTACACTGGCTTCATTACACATTTGGGTACTTATTATTATCTTAGGGGCTGCTATGGTTTGAAAAATTATCCCTATTCTCTTGCCCGATTAATGCAATTAGTACTGAAGGAATTATACTATACCAAGGTAATAACGTTCTATGATGACGTGCTTATCGGAGCTGAGACGCCTGACGAATTATTAGATATTTTTGAAGAAACACTCAAGCGAATTGAGGAAGCAGGATTAACTCTCAGTCCTGATAAAGCTGTTCTTTGTACCCAAGAATTAGATTTTTTGGGATATAGAATTACACCCGGGTATATCACGTGTACGCCAGAGAAATTGAGAATGGCAAGTCAGATTAACAGACCGAAAAATGTTAAGCAGTTGCAACAAATCCTCGGATTTTTTCAATTTTTCCATTTCAGAATTCCTAACATGGCCGAAATAGTTCTACCGTTAACTGATTCACTTAGGAAACATACGCCTTTCGTATGGGAAGAAAAACATGATCGTGCTTTAGAGAAATTGAAAGAAGAATTAGCCAAAGATCCCAAGTTGATGTTGCCGAAGCTGGAAGAACCTTATTACTTGTATGTTGATGGTAGTTCTTTAGCTAGCGGGTATACTCTGTGTCAAAAGAACGAAGACGGAAAACTAGCTGTAATTGCATTTGGGTCAAGAAAACTATCGCCGACACAAAGTAAATATGGATCGACATATTTAGAGATTCTTGCGATTCTAACGTCGTTAGAAAAGTTTGAACTATACTTAATTCATGCGCCAGTTGTCTATGTTTACACGGATCATAGACCTATATTATCGTTGATTAACTCTGTGAAAGTTCCAGCGTTGGTTCAGAGATGGCTGACCCGAATAATGAGATTTCCTGTAGTTTTAAGATTTCAACAAGGGAAGAAAAATCCAGTTGATTTTTTATCGAGGCTAGAAAGTTCTCACACGGAGGGACCTGAGTTCGTGGGGACCCCGGAAGCTAACGAGATACTCCCGCTAGAAGAAGAAAACGATTCCGGTTTTCTGAAAGTAGAAACAGAAGACGGAAAATTAGTAAATGTTCAAGAGTTGCCAACCTCCGAAGTTTTATTAATTGATTATAGAAGTTATAAGGAAGTAAAGCTTATGAAGAAACAAATGAAGGAAGAAAAACGAAAGAGATTAATGCCCGATTTGAGTGAATATAGGAGGTTCTCTCTAGAAGAAAAGAGGAAATTAATTTCCGAGTTGCCTTTTTGTATGCTTGTAGAAGAAGAAGAAGTCGAGAAGGAAGAAGATGATTTTTCCAGAATCCAAGATACAAGAAAACTTAGAGAAGAACAAATGACTGATGCATTTGTTTCAAAAATTATCCGGTTTATTAAGGGTGAGAAGTTAGACCTTCCCCCGAAATTGAAGAAAAAATTAAGGGCAGCCAAGCGGAATTGTTATATTGATAACAACGAAATTTTAAGGAGAAAAGTTAAAGTAAACGGAGAGGAAAGGGAAGTTATTTGGATTCCCGAGTCTTTGAAAGGAACGATTTGTGTAATGGCACATATTGTGAAGGAATCCGGACATCCATCATGGCTTGAGACGTTTAGGAAAATTCGAGAGCTATATTTCTGGCCAAGAATGAGAAAGGATGTAAGGGAATTTTGTAGAGCCTGTGTTCCTTGCAGTATATTTAAAGAAAATATGAACACAAAATACGGATTTATGGAATCTTCTCTGGCTGATAGACCGAACCAGTTACTATTTGTCGACAATTTCGGGCCCCTAGTCCCAAGTAAAGTAGGACGCTATCGTTATGGCTTAGTGTTAGTCGATGGTTTTTCTCGATTGGTTAAAATTTACCCAGTTCGTAAGCTTACTGCCAAAGTAATGGTCGATTGTTTAATGGCTTTCTTCTCAGAGTTTGGTTATTTTTCTCAGCTCTGTTCAGATAATCATTCTATTTTCTCTGGAAAGTTGTGGAGAGATACAATGAAGATGCTTGGAACTAGGTGCAAATTCATTAGTTCATATAGACCAAAAGGAAACCGAAGTGAGAAAATGATTAAGGACGTCAAGACGATACTGGGAATATATGCAAAACGGCATGAAGATTGGTCAAAAGACATAAAATTGATAGAATTTGCAATAAACTCAAGAGTTTGTGCTGCTACTGGTTTTAGTCCAGCCCATCTGTTTTTTGGAAGGCCATTTAGACACCCTATTTTGGAACCTCTCGCGGAAAGAAAAAATAAGGGGGAGACAGACTACCTGAAGTATGTCAGAGAAATTAGAGATCGGATGGAAACTGCCTACAACCGAGCGAACGAGGTTCAGAAGAGACAACATGCCGCCAGGAAGAGAATTTACGACAAAGGAAGAAAACCCAATCCATTTAAAGAGGGTCAGAGAGTATGGTTAAGAATAACAAGGTTATCTTCGCCTACAAACAAAGTTAGTGCTTCATTATTGCCGAAGTACGGAGGACCTTGGTTAATACAGAAGCAGATTGCCGCTAACACATTTTTAGTAAGGAATCAGGACAGTGGGAGAATAGTAAAGTCGAACGCCGACATGCTTAAACCGATTTTTATAGCTCCCAAATTTTGTAAACATGTAAAAGAACTACAACCAGAGTTTGCGAGGACACTTTTTCCAGATGAAAAGGTCGCAAGGGCAGGGGGAAAAATAAGACATCCTACGGATGAGGTTATTTAAAGTTCTTTCACCCATGTTTGTTATATATATATATTTTTCTTTTTATTTTGAAATTAGCTAGAGGTTAGGGATTTAGCCTGGCAGTCCACCAGTTGAACAGTTACTTTTTTGGTGTAGACATCGTAAGATTTCTTTTAGTAAAATAAAATGGCAGGACTATTCAAGAAGCCAAAAACTTCGAGAAATGTTTTCGTGGCAGCTCGTCCTAAAGCTGGATCAAGTTTCGAATTAGAACTTTTGTGTCACGTAGATGCACCAAAAAACAATAAACGAAGGTTGCTTTTAAGTGATAAGTCTGGTGAGGTGCAAGTTAAAAAATTCCGGAAAAACGAAGCGGAATATACCTTGAAGGAAATACGAGCTGTTCAGTTCCAAAAATCGGCTCGGAAATACTACCAAAGCCTTTTACGGGAAAAGGCTGACAAGGCTGAAGTTGGAGAAACGTCAGGTGGTGGATCCTCGAGTGTAGCCCACGTCGAGGATGAGTTTGTTCTGGATCTCATTACTGATGGAGAAGAATTGGACTGTGAGTCACTTCCTGATACTCCAGGTAAGAATCTGGTGTTCCCAATTCCCTCTGAAGGTGCAAAAGACGTCAAGAAGAAGTTGAATTTCTGAGTGATATAGTGATATTTTCTGAGAAATTCAAGAGAACAGTGAGGAGTGATTTGTGTAAATTGTATTCGAGAATTATTTAGTGTTTTTTTTTCTGAAAATTATTTCTTTCATTAAGAACGGTACGAGACAATAAACAGTGAAGGGATATTATCCCTCAAGAGAATTAAAGTGGTTTTTAAAATGTGTAAATTCATTTTATTTTTACAGTGATATTGTGATTCTTTGATCAGTGAGAGTTTCAAAGTGACTGTTTTCGAGACTATAAACTCACATGCCCAGTTTGGAGGCAAGAAATTTTTTCTTTTTCTTTTTTCTTTTTTTATTGGAATGGGTATATGCAAGGGGCACTTCGTTACCTTGCTTTGATATTCAGGTTATATATTTTAATATTAAATCTATCTATTCATAATTAAGTTGTGTGTATTAATAATAAGTCAGGCCTGACACGTATTTATCTTATGCATTTATTTGGTTTTATCTATTAAATAAGTATAGCATAATATATAATATTACTATGTTTAATATATGTAAATGTATGTAAATATCAATTAGTGCATTATCCCAAATCATTTATATAAGCCAAATTTTCTTTTAAGATTAATATTCAGTTAGTCAGATCGAGTATTACTCTCGCTCCCATTTGATTATAGACCTGGTAGAGAGGCTAGTTTTTTGAAGATTTCACCTTTTCTTTCATACTTTTCCAGTATTTTTCCACTGCTGTGGAAGCTTCTAGAACCGTTAATACTTAAATTCTTTCTTCATTTTTTCTGTCCCCGGCAAAACATATAAAAAGGCGGAATTTTTTATGGTTTTGGCTGTTTCAGCTAAGGAGGCCTGTAGAGTAGAGGGCTATGCTGGTGGCTGTTCAGTCCGAAGGGAATTAGCAAGAGAGCTTTTTCCTGGGAGTTTTGTCCTTTAGATTAGTTACTGGCTGTCCAATGGATATGTTAGTCCGTGGCTTCCAGTCCCGCTAGAGAAAGTGGTCTCTGGCCGTAACTTAGGTGAATTCCAGAGTTAGGAATAGGAATTAAAGAATGAAGTAGGATTTTTGAGCTCTACGTCAGAGTAATGACTAAACTGGGCTCTATTTGCTGCTTAGAAGGAGTGAAAAGTAATTTGCTCTTGGGGTGACCCTAGGGAGAGAGTGAACCCAGGGCACTTAGGTTTTGAAACTCTCCAGGTGCTGGAGGTTTTTCCCATACAAATAGAATCCAAGTTGCGATTTGGTTTCGTTTTTCCCGTACAGTCAGGCAATAGTGAGGCTTGGCTGGTGTTTTTTGTTTTCACACTGCGACTTTCGTGTTTGAAAGTATTAGAGTGTGTGTTCACCTTTTAACCTAGAGTCTTAAATGGAAGACGTTAGTCTTGAATGGAAGACGTAATATAGCTGGGCCATGAGTGACGGCTGCTACTCCTAATTCCCTAAGTTACCTATCCTTAAGATTTTAGCTAGTTTCCTTTTCTGGATTTCTCAGAGTATTGAGAGTCCAAACCAGGTTTAGGCCGGACTGTTACTAAGTGAAGTTAATCAGTCTTTGAAATTAAGGAATATGGACCTAGAGTAGAGAGAGTACTAGTTTCCATATTACCGCAGTTCCCAAAGAATTATTAGAGAAGTCTTTACCTTTATGTTTAGTGTTATTTAAATTAGAGTTTGTGCTCCTTGAACTCTCATGATGAGTTTATGTGAAGCCGAGCAAAATATTAAAGATTAAATTTGCAAGGGCGAAGTAACGTCCTTTGAATCTCAGTTTTCTAGTCAACTCACCTTACCTAAATTAGAGAAACATTAAGCTAATAAATCTAGTTATTCTCCGTAAATTTTTTGACTTGTTATTTTTAACTCAATCGTATTTTTGAACTTGTTACCTAGACAACAGCGAGCGGACGAATTATTTCTTTTGGAATTTCTTTCTTTTCTTTTGTTGTAAGGTAAAAAAGGCAGACTCGTAAGAGTTGTGTGATAGAGAATATCGATTAGGAATATAGTTTAATATAGACATAAAGAGATACCGATAGAGCGGCGATATTATAATATATTTTTGTATATTATTTTTTTTCTTTTTTTTTTTACCTTACAGAAGGAGACTGGGTAGATGCGCCAAAGTTCCCAGGCCGATACCTAATAGTAAGTGCAGAATACTCTTAAACGTTCGCTGTATTCGCTGTGTGACAACGTGGTGACAGCGGAGGCGTTGTGCAGCCATCGACTAAACATATTTATTCTTCCCTGCTATAGACATTCTGCAAATTTGGACTTTCCTGGATGCATCCTTCTTAGTGCAACATTTTAAGCAACGAGCAATTTAACAGTCTCATACATTGCTTAAAGAAAGAGCAATGATTCTCAGAATTACTCGGAAGATATATATACACAATAATTTAAAACGGTTATTTCAAACTTTGCAATTCAAAGCACGAAAAGAACTATAGATAAAGGAACACTGATTTTAGCCAAATAGTAATTAGTAAACTCAATCACACTCAGTACCATTAGTTGCTTGGTGTTATCCGTAAGTCAGAGATCACGGTATCTCATTTCGTGTAGATTTTTGCATTTGTTTAACGCTAAAAATGTATTTTATCGCTAATTGAACCCAGTACCATATATATACCGACAGGACGTACCTTAGTCACAAGGTGACATGAGTGAAACACTAAACTATTCGATTGACACCTGCGGCCTTGTCAACACTAGAGAAAGTTACAAAGTGATTAAGTAAATACGGAACATAGTTCATACAAAGTATAGCGATGTATGAAGTCTCCGTTTCATACGACTTGGATAAAGGATACATCTGAAATAGCAACAAAGAAATATATAATGATTTCTCTGGATAATTTGGATTAGTCCAGAATTCGAACACACACACGCTGGTAAGTCCAACATTTTTTTTTTTTTTAACTTCGTTCTTCGGATTCCCAATAAAGTTGACTACTGAAAAGCTGAGTTATAGATTCTGTATTAAAACAACACCTTCGCTAGACATGTTCAGTATACACATTGTCTTACATACAGAACAATATATTAGTTATTAATGCATGTCTGAAATAATAGTGCTTCGTATAGAATTTTACTTCATCCAATCGCAATAGCACAAAGATAAAAAATATTGCTAGGGATAATGTTCTTATTACAGAGAAAAATAATTAAAATGACTTAACATTAACAAATCATTTTCTTTAAACAGAGATAATATTTTATTATAGTTTATGGAAGAAAGAAATAATTTGTAGTACAGTATCTTTATTAGGGTTATATATTCGTACAAAATAATGTAAGTACAACTGAGTCTGTCTTCAGAAAGGGCGTACTTTTAGCCACAACCTACACTGCTTCTTTTGACTGTCTTTCAAGCAGAATTCTGGTTTGATGCACGAAATACCTGCAACAAAAATCAGAAAATATTTAAAATGTTATATTCAGTGTGCTTAATTTGGTTGTACTTAACAATACAAAGTATCTTAACATTTTTGAGATTAAATGGACAAAATATGTTCGGTCAGGTATGGACTTTTGGGTTGCACGTAGAAAAACTATGAAGTGTTTATTGATGCTGAACAACAACTCAAAATGTATTACCATTCAAAAGTAAGTGGGTACCTCAATGGTGTTCGGGCTATCATGGGGTACCTAATGTCTGTATTTTTTAGATATATGAAAATATATGTCTCTAAAATGTAAGGAACTGACATCTGTTTACCGAAAACCTCAACTCGGTAAGCCTTATGGATATCGAGATATGGGAAAATAAAGAGCGACACTACAGAACTGTGGAGTTTGCGTACTAGATGGTGCAGTTTCGGAAACGTAATTACGAGGGCTTACAACAACCTCAAAAGTAGTCTCAATTAAATACACTACACACACGCCCTGATGGGGGTTTTCGGGTACCATGATATTCCCAGAACTCTCATTTCTAAATATTCTAAAATATGTCTTAATAACGTTTTAAAGAAAGTTAGAGGTGTGTGTTTACCGAAACCGCAAGTCGGTACGCCTAACAGTTACCGAAATATGGTGAAATAAAAAGCGACACCATAGGTACGTGGAGCTTGCATATTAGACAGTACAATTTAGAAAATTAATTAAAATATGACTATCAAGATATTGTCAAATAAAGGGAGGATCCATATAGTTATGGGGTTTTCGTGTTAGGTGGTAAAATTTCCGAAACCGGTCATGTAAAGTTAATAAGCATCAGTAGCAATTTCATCTTAAAATAATTAGGTATTTCCATGGAGTTTAAGAACATCATGGGGTCTACCAAGATTAAATTTTAAAAGTTTTGTAAAATATATTTTGACATTTGTAAAGAGTATTAGAAATATGTATTTACCTAAAAGTTCCAGCTAGTACATCTAGCAGCTAGAGAGACACCATACAATAAAAGCGTATTAGATCTTGAAATTTCAGAAAACAATTATTGATCCTAACAAAAGTTAAATAAGATGGTACTTATATGGGTTAAGTGAGAACCTCAGACTCGTCAGTACAATTTCGATCGAAAGATTAATTCAGCTCTAAATTTTCTTTGGACAATTCCAAGCGTTCATCGGGCTCTGAAATAAAGTGAACATTTTTTGTCAATATCTAATATAGCAAGCGAGATATAAGGAATTATGTATTTTATGACGTCGTAAAAATAGAGACCCACATGGATTTGTACTTTTGAGTATTTGCTGTAAGAAGAAGAAATTTCAGAAAACAACCGTATATACCTTAATAGACAATTAAATGGGCGGGGGCACAGTGGCTTAGTGGTAGAGTGCTTACCTCTGGTGTATTGGGTTCTTGGTTCGATCCACGGCCAAGTCAGTTTGTAGTGGACATCGTATTCGTGGGTTTTCTCGGGGTACTCTCCTCCCACCTTTGCATTCCATCAATTCTGTCAACAACATTCACTTGCTTTAATCATAATCTCCCTGAGACTAAAATGCATAATCGTGGGTCGCTACACTGAAATATTTCCTTTTATTTAATTTTAAAATTAAATAGGGAGTTAAGTATGATCGTATCTCTACGGGTTAAGTGAATACTCCAATAGTTTCTGCAAAAAAAAAGATTAGTTAAACACCCTACCACTAAGCTACTGTGTCCCCGCCCATTGAATTGTCTATTAAGGTATATACAGTAGTTTTCTGATTTTTTTTTCTTATAGGAAAGACCCAAAAGTACAAATATATAAAGATCTCTATTTTTACGCCATAAAATATATAATTCCTTTTATCTTGGTTACTATCTTAGATATTGACAGCGAATTTTCATTCTTTTGTACAGCTCGATGAACCATTGGAATTGCCTGAAGAAAACCTAGGACTGAACTAATCTTTCGATCGAAATTGTACTGAGGTACTGATTTAACCCATAGAAGTACCATCTTATTTAATTTTGTTGCGACCAATAATTGTTTCCGAAATTTCAAGCTTTTATTTCACAGTGTTTCTCCAGATGTTAGATGTACTAGCTGGAAGTTTTGGGTAAATACATATTTCAAATACTGTTTACAAATGTCAGATTATATTTTCAAAAGCTTTTAAAATTTAATTTTGGTAGACTCCATGATGTTCTAACACCCCATGAAGATATCTAATTACTTTAAGATGAAATTGCTACTGGTGTTTATTAACTTTCCATGACCGATTTCGGAAATTTTAGCATCTAACACGAAAACCCCTTAACTGTGTTGGTCCTCCCTTTATTTGACAACATCTTGATAGCCGTTAGTCATATTTTAATTCAATTTCCGAATTGTAGCGTCAAGTATGCAAGCCCCACATACCTATAGTTTATTCCCCCCCCCCCTAAAAAAAAATCAGTTCTTTACATTTTAGAGACATGAATTTCCATATATCTAAAATGCAGAAATTAGGTACCGCATTGGAACCCCATTGGAGTACTCACTTACTTTTGCATAGCAAGGTAAAAACGCCAGTGGTTCTCACTTTAAGTTTGAAAACATACTATTTTGTCTCTTCTCTGAGCATCGTGACTCTGTCGGAGCTGTACCATAGTTGGAAAGACTCACTGATCCTTCCTATAGTGACCATGTAGTCAGAATTCAAAAAGGAGTAGCCCTTGAAGGAAAAACAATATTTTAAAATCCTTGCACCAGTAGTCGTCACCTTAAAATCAAAATGTTCCAGTAGTAGTCAGGATTTTCTACCAGTGTTCATCACTCAAATAACTTGACAATTTATTCAAAAACGCACTGTGTATCAGTTTAGGGTTGAGAATACAATATAAAGTAGTAAGCTTAATAACTTTGCATCACTTTTAGCACTCAAGAAAGAAAATAAAAACGTTTTTACATACTTTTTAAAGCAATTTCAGAAAGAAAAATGTTTACTGAATTCAAAAGTTAACTGTATATCACTTCCACGTTAAGAGTACAATATTAAATACTATGTTTAATAACTATACGTCACTTTAAACTCTCGAGAATGAACATAAACAATTGTACATACATTTTAAAAACAATCTGAGAAACAAAATAAGTTAACTGAATTCAAACTTTAATTATACATCACCTTAAGCTTAAGAATACACTATAAAATGCTGAGATTAATAAAAAATGAAATCTTTAAGTTTAACGTCCCACGGTTATGCCGGTTAGGATAAGGAGACGGTGATAATGAGAAATGAGTGAAATGGTGGAATGAACAAAGTGGGAGGAAACGGGAGAACCCCGAGAAAACCCACGAGCAAGGTGTTTGTCCACCACAAAGTCCACACGGCGCGAGTTGGGATCGAACCAGGGACCCCAAGCACCGGAGGTGAACGCTCTACCACTGAGCCACCGCCCCCCTGAGATTAATAACAATGCATTACTGAAGAATGAAAACAAAAATGTTTTAGCTACCTATATTGTATTTACATGTTATTTCTCATTAACATTTTTTTTTTTTTTTTGATAACTCATGATCAAGTCTAGGGATGCGCAAGAGAAAAGATTTGAGGTTGTCTCCTCTCGAAAAGGTGCCGCGAAAGTTGTCTCGTCTCGAAAACTGGATCCGTTTCTATTGGAAAAGCTCTATCTTGCCTCGAATTTCGTAACAAAAATTGTCTCGTCTTGTCTCGTGCGCATCCCTAATCAGGTCCATAGCCAAAAACTTCATTTCGGAGGGTGCTCGATAGGGCTTTGGGATATCCGAATTTAGATATAGATAATCGATGTCGACAAACTATCGAAACTTGTTCGAAATATCGAAAAATACAGCAATATCGAAATATAAACAATATCAAAAATCGAAAATATAGAAATATGAAAGAGATCAAAAATATGGATATATCGAACAAAAATGGATATATGATCTTGGAATACGATTTGGTGGAATAATGAGGGAGAAAAATAATCATTGATTAAATATTAAATTGAAAAGAAATAAGAGCCTGACGCTCAAATACTTATCTATCCGGCACCCATCTTGATCCCCATAAAATATCATGAAGTGCTTCATTGATTCTAAACCCAATAATAGTAATTTAACAATAAACACAATATATAATTTACTACGCACCTTGAAATGTAGAAATTAATGATTGTAATCCCCAGCTTTCCAATAGACCTTTGATTTCTCCAAATGAAGATTCGGATATCTTGTTTCTTCTCAAGCAATAATGGGTTACAATAATCAGTTGCAGTCCAAAGCCAAGTCACTAAGTTAAGCATAAAAATAAAAGAATTCATTAGTTAGATGCATACAAAATCCTACGCATGTAAATCCGAATCTACTTGTATTAAATTGTAAATTTAAACAAACTAAATTATACTACAGTTATAGTGACATCAAACATACATTAAATAAGGTATACAGGGTGTCTCAAAAGTCCCCTGACATAGGGTAACTCTGTTATTATCAGAGTTACAACAGAATGTAGGAGGGAAAAGCATATCCAATTATGATGTTTTCAATCTAAAGTGAAGGAATTTTTAAAATCGGATGACCCGTTTGCGCTGTACACTCTCTATGCGCCCAATGTGAAATGAAAATGCAACGTTGCCATTTACCTGGACCCACAACAGAAGTGAGTGAAGTTACTGTCTTTTACGCTAACATGTCGATGGCCAGCCCCCGTTTCAAACAGTAACTTCATTCACTTATGTCGTGGGTCCAGGTAAATGACAACGTTGCATTTTCATTTAAAATTGGGTGCATAAAGAGTATACAGCACATTCATCTTGTCCGATTTTTTAAAAAAGTGTTCACTTTAGATTGAAAACGTCATATTTCGAGATGTTTTTCCTCTTACATTTTGTCGTAACTCTGATAATAACAGAGTTACCCTATGTCAGGGAACGTTTGAGACATCCTGTATACATCATAAGAGGTTCCTTTCTTAATTCTACACGGATGTGGTTTCATTGAATGTGAGGTGGGTGATACACATTAGGCCTTTTGGGAGTACGTCACACGGACGACCGTAATTTTGTGTTCAAAATTTTTATGAACTGGTGGGATATGTGATACATATGGCCACGGGCTAGAATTTTCTCAGTATGTCAAATATGCAATCAGATTTCATGCAGCTTAATTTGGTGAAAAGCTATTGCCAATTGAACGTTACATTTACCTCTTTCTTGCAGATGTTGAACCATGCCGTTAGCACGTGAGGAATGGATCGAAATAATCAAACTGTGGGGCGGGAGGAGTATATGTGCAGTGGTTGCCGATTGCAGAGTCATCCACAATGTGACTCTGTGTCACATGTTTCAGTGTCACAGTAATTAACTAAATTTGAGAAGACGGGCACATTGGTAAACATACATCGTAGCGGTTCAAACTCGCGGGACCTTGTTCCTTCCCCATTTTGAACCGGTACATGAAAATGCCATTTACTCCATGTTTGCCTGCGCCGATTTTGAAAATTCCTTCACTAATCGATTTCTCCCGTTGAGTACTACAAGAACCAGTTAAAATCTCGCGGGCCCTTTATTCTTCCCCATTTTGAACCGGTACATGAAAGTGCGATTTTTTTTCATGCTTGCCTGCGCCGATTTTGAAAATTCCTTCACTAGTCGATTTCTCTCGACGAGTACTACAAGAATCAGTTAAAATCTCGCGGTCCTTTTTTCTTCCCATTTTGAACCGGTACCTGAAAATGCGATTTTCTTCATGTTTGCCTGTGCCGATTTTGAAAATTCTTTCAGTAATCTATTTCTGTCTTCGAGTACTACAAGAATCAGTTAAAATCTCGCGGGCCCTTTTTTCTTCCCCATTT
Source organism: Thermobia domestica (assembly GCF_964235325.1). Classification (NCBI taxonomy): domain Eukaryota; kingdom Metazoa; phylum Arthropoda; class Insecta; order Zygentoma; family Lepismatidae; genus Thermobia; species Thermobia domestica. The sequence continues at coordinate 36,674,083 of NC_137463.1, read as the reverse complement.
TGAACCGGTACATGACAATGCGATTTTCTTCATGCTTGCCTGCGCCGATTTTGAACATTCCTTCACTAATCGATTTCTCTCGTCGAGTACTACAAGAATCAGTTAAAATCTCGCGGTCCTTTTTTCTTCCCATTTTGAACCGGTACATGAAAATGCAATTTTCTTCATGCTTGCCTGCGCCGATTTTGAAAATTCCTTCACTAGTCGATTTCTCTCGACGAGTACTACAAGAATCAGTTAAAATCTCGCGGGCCCTTTTTTCTTCCCATTTTGAACCGGTACCTGAAAATGCGATTTTCTTCATGTTTGCCTGTGCCGATTTTGAAAATTCTTTCAGTAATCTATTTCTGTCGTCGAGTACTACAAGAATCAGTTAAAATCTCGCGGGCCCTTTTTTCTTCCCCATTTTGAACCGGTACATGAAAGTGCGATTTTTTTTCATGCTTGCCTGCGCCGATTTTGAACATTCCTTCACTAATCGATTTCTCTCGTCGAGTACTACAAGAATCAGTTAAAATCTCGCGGTCCTTTTTTCTTCTCATTTTGAACCGGTACCTGAAAATGCGATTTTCTTCATGTTTGCCTGTGCCGATTTTGAAAATTCTTTCAGTAATCTATTTCTGTCGTCGAGTACTACAAGAATCAGTTAAAATCTCGCGGGCCCTTTTTTCTTCCCCAAGCCAATATTTTTTTGTATATTTTGAATGTATTCAAGTATGGAACAAAAGTATTATATAATTCCCTTAGTAGGCTTCTCAACTTAATATTTTTCAACTTAAATTTTATTTATTTTAATTATTTATTTTCTTGTGACTCAATATTTAATTGCAATCGTTCATTGGGGAGAAGGGTGGCCATTCTCAAATATATAAATATAGTATTCTTAAAATTTATGTGTTCTCGTACTATTAGTTTCTTCCACTAGACCTGGAAATTGCAAAATTAATACCTGGAAAACCTGCAAAATTCAGGGAAATTGAGTTCCATATTTATGTATGAACACTGCTATTTACATTTTTTTTTTTTTTTTCGAATAGGGAGAACTGTACGAAAGGGTGGTTTGAGAATAGTATAACAGTAGGTTTCTGGGAGTGTTGTTCGAAATGAAATCTTTAAGTTGTACGTCCCACTATTATGCTGGCTAGGCTCAAGATGACGGGGTGTTGTTCGGTGGGGGTCAATGTTGCCAATTTTGGGTAAAGTCGCTAAATAAGGGGAATTCGACCTCAACGATAGCGCAGGGTGACCATAAAATTTTCAGTTAAAAACGGGACAGGTTCTTGCAACACTAGACTTTTAGATCTACCTTTGTTCTTATCAGTGCCTTGATATCCGAGTTCCCCCTCTCTCTCTTCGTTACAGAGCGGGTACTTATGAAAAAGGAAAGACACGTTGAAGTTTGTTTAACACACAACCAACTGCTAAAACCTCTGCTGCCTTTCGAGCAGTACTGCGAACTATAGAGTATTTTTAATATAGGGATTTTCAGTTCAATTTTTGCCGCTTTGTTATTATTAATACTTTTAAAAGGAGTAAAGGTACTGGGTTTGTTATTTACTTCTTTCATTTACATAAAACGGGACGAATACTACTTTTTTCCATCTACTGACGGGACGGCCGCGACACGCCCCTAAAACGGGACTGTCCCGGTCAAAACGGGACGTATGGTCGCCCTACGATAACAACAAAAAAAAAAAATCCGATTGGAGACTTTTTTGGGTGATTTTTAAATAACGATTTACCTACTTACACATTTAGCGACTTTTTGCTGCAAACAAAATGTTCATCTGTAGAGAAGCATTATTAGTTCAAAACAGTTTTTACGTTATTTTTTTCTGTTTGTCTGTTTTAATCAGCGCAAGTGATGAAGAGTTTGGAAATACAGCGTACTCACTACTCCACAATCCTGCATTGTTATGTTACCCTTGCCCTCTAACGAAGAATAACTACAAACTTGATGTCCTTTAGTTCGCAGAGTTTCCGTTGAGAGACACACGTAATACATCATTACCGATAGCAACAAGATTAGCTATAGATGCGTGAAAAAAGGCGAAGAAGGTGTTTGTTATATTTGTCCTCTGGGGTCTTTTAATTATTCTGCACTTTTTCTTTTACAAAAAATTGCTTAACGTAAGTACTGTAGTGTTAATTATTTCGGAACTATTTTGACCACAACATGAACAAAAGTACCCGAAACAACCTGAAATGATCCCTGAATTAAAGGATTGGTTGCGCCCTGTTTACAAAGATGTGAATAGAACCAGCGGCGCAAATCTGTCTTCAACATTGGGGGGGGAGGGTAAGACCGTTACCATACTTTTTTTGGCGATGTCCAAAATACTTATGAAGTTGAAAAACAATGTTGTGGAGGATCAGAGTTGTCTTTAGCGTTAGGAGGCTGCAGATTTGAGGCTTATTCTGGGGGACATCTCACGTTCCTTTGTAGCAATCGGACAAAAATCATCAAATTTCTCCCAAAAAACACATTTCAAATCGGATTATTTGGGAGAAGTCCCCCTCAGTTCCAAGATTGGAGGGGACATGTATCCGTCATCCCCCCCCCCCCGGGATTTGCGCCAGTGAGTAGAACATATTGTTTAGTTTACATCTACAACTTTTACAATGCTTATAGACAATGAATTTCTCGATTATTTCTTATAGCGACTTTTCACCCAAAATTGGAGTCGTCACCTCTCGTTTCGCAAACTTATTGCCAACATTTTAGAAACTGGTTGCGGGGAGAGCTACAATGGATGATTCAAGTTATTTCGTCGCTTCCGCTGTGAACCTAAGTACAAGATTCCAAAAGTCACATTTTTTTGGTTCCAAACAATATGTCTGCTGGGTGAAAGCATAGACTGGAATGTGTTGCCTTTCCTACCTTAACTTTAATCCCATAGTAGCTCCTTTCCCAAAGTTAAAAAAATGCAATTCTTCCTTTCTTAATAGTACTTATGACCATGGGCGGCGATTAGGGGTGGCAAAGGGGGGCAGTTGCCCCCCACTTTTCTCAAATGACCTATTAATGTATATAGTTTCAACCAGGGAAGTTTGTATATTAACATTGATATACAAATATTCAGATCATGTCTTGCCCCCCCACTTTTAACGTCCGATCGCCGCCACTGCTTATGACCCAAAGTATTACGTAAGCATTGTATGTTACTTATGTAGCTCACAGAGCCGCAGCTATGGGCAAGCAAGCAAAGCACGTGTCCCGGGCGCGTGGTTGGAGGGGCGCCTAAAAGAGAGGTTATATATTAGTACTTTTCCTGGCGGTATTTAATACTTTTCATCAGAGTGCGAAATCATGAAATCAAAGTGAGAGGAAAAAATGAAATGAAATCTTTGAGTTTTACGTCCCACGGTTATGCCGGTTAGGCTAAAGGAGACGGTGATTATGAGAAATGAATGAAATGGTGGAATGAAGTAAGTGGGAGGAAATGGGAGAACCCCGAGAAAACCCACGCACACGGTGTTTGTCCACCACAAGGTTCACTTGGCGGGGCTAGGATCGAATCCGTGACCCCAAGCACCAGAGGTGAACGCTCTACCACTGAGCCACCGCGGCCCTAAAAGTGAGAGGAGACTGGAGGAGTGAAGAGAGAGAGAGAGAGACAGAGAGAGAGAGAGAGAGAAGAAAACGCTCGCACTTTTACACTTCAAAGTAAATTAAGTCATTTATTTTTTCTGTCCCCCTCCTCCCCCTCCCCTAAGTTCTACTGTCAAAGTAAATAGCTAAAAACACTCCCAGGCCAGAAGCGCATCTACGTTGGAAATTTGATCGAGATCGGTCGGTCGGTGCAAGAGATTAAGAAAAAATGAAATGAAACCTTTGAGTTTTACGTCCCACAGTTATGCCAGTTAGGCTAAGGGAGACGCTGATGATGAGCAATGAATTAAATGGTGGAATGAAGTAAGTGGGAGGAAATGGGAGAACCCCGAGAAAACCCACGCACACGGTTCACTTGGCGGGGCTAGGATCGAATCCGGGACCCCAAGCACCAGAGGTGAACGCTCTACCACTGAGCCACCGCGGCCCCCGGCCGGGAATCGAACCCGGGTGTCCCACGCCAAAGGCGTGTTCATTAACCACTCAGCCACGAAAGAGCTCATCTGTGAGGCAGTGTAAACCCCCCAAAAAAGAAAGAAAATAAACGCACACTGGATGTTTGCGCAACTGAGGATCAAAACATTCTCAATGGAGTATGAGAAATAGTAAACGTCAATCAATGTGTTCTTTTGCTTATTCATTACTTCGTTAATACTTAATTCCTTCTAGAAATAGTGAAACAATACTATGAAGAAACACTAATTAAACTAATAACAATTACGTTGTATTTCTTACCATGCCGTTTTTACCACCCATAGAATTTCAATCTAGCACTATACTGCATTATCACGCCGTAACGAAAGCTGAAATTCAAAGACATGGCACTCGTTAACTGTTGAAGCTGTGTTGTAGCTACCTGTATATCACGCGGCCTTCGTTGGTACTCCTCAACATAAATACGTCACAGCCCAAAGCCAGGAAACATCACAAACAGAAGACAGGGGCACAAGCAGTGCCTGACACTTCACGAACTCAAACCCACCAAGACTCAACTCAACATGACCTTCAATTACGTTCTAGAAACCAAACCAGTGCTAAGGCACAAACTCACCAACTTCCTATATGAAAACACAAGAAAAAAATCTAACGTTTTGGTTCCAAAGTGATGACATAACAATAATACTAAAAAGGTTTTAATTTTCAGTAACCCAAACATTAATTAACTAGGGAACATAACAAGGCAAAAATAAATAAATAAAAATAAATTAAATTAAAAAATAAAAACCTGACAAGTAAGCTCTCCCTGACTACTTTTTTTTTAAATTTCAGTGAGGCTGTAAAATATGTCAATATCTTCGTTATATATATATATATATATATATATATATATATATATATATATATATATATATATATATCATTGTAAACAAGTTCTTTAAACAAAAGAAAGCTCTGAGAGCGCTTACCTCTGACGCGGTAGGTCCCTGGTTCGATTCCTGCTCCCGACAAATAGGCTTTTGGTGAACACTGTAGTTGTGGTTATTCTTAAGACTTTCCAGTTTCCTTACATTTTCTTGATTCCACCATTATCATGTATCTCATCGTCACCTTCTCTCTTACATTGATGTACAATCATGGGGCGTTAAACTAAAAGAAAAAAAAATCTTGCAAATATCCTTGTAAAAATGAGTTTTCTAAACTACACTAGTGGCCCCGCGTAGCGTATTCGCTAACGCTCTCGCCTTCGGTGCGAACGGTCCCGGGTTCGATCCCGGTGGGGGAACTCGGTCGAAAAAGTATCAAAAGATTTTAAGTCCAGCCATCCTGAATGAGGTTTCCTTGGCTTTTCCTCATTCACAGCAGGCAAATGCCGGAGTGGTACCTAACATATAGGTCCCAAGCCGTTTTCTCCCTTCCGAAATCCAAAAATGAAAATGAAATCTTTGAGTTTTACGTCCCACGGTTATGCTAAAGGAGACGGTGATGATGAGTAATGTATGAAATGGTGGAATGAAGAAAGTGGGAGGAAACGGGAGAACCCCGAGAAAACCCACGCACACGGTGTTTGTCCACCACAAAGTTCACTTGGCGGGAGCTGGGATCGAACCCGGGACCCCAAGCACCAGAGGTGAACGCTCTACCACTGAGCCACCGCGGCCCCATTTTTCCCCAATCCATTCTTCCCTTCCTTTCCCCGGATAGTGTGATCACCGAGGGAAGTCATCCCTCATATGCGACGGGCTAACAAGGCCATTGATGCCGAAAGCCCAGAAATCTAAATCCTAAATCTTCACTACACAAGGGAATTTTCGCGCTGAAAACGGTTTATTAGCAATTATGTTAAGCAGCCCTGTAGTAAATCTGCACCAAGTAATAAATCGTCACATATAAAACGGAATGAATAAACACATAACATTCATTTTGCTACCTTGAAATGTAAAATGTTTCAAAACATTAATATTCAAAGATTTCTCAAAATTCAGATTCACCCATTCCATTGTCCTCAATCATTAACGAGTTTTACAATAGTAAGAATTGTATTCGTAAACTACATTACTTACTTAGTACTATATTAAAGCAAGTTACACTAAAAGAATATATAATTAATGGAATATTTAACTAAAGTAATAGTTAACTAGTGTACTTACCCAAGCATTTTTCCTTCCTCTCTTCTTTTCCGTTTGTAAACAACCTCGTTTCGCAAGCAAAAGACGGTAGTTCAATGACGTCAGCCATGGCGAAAGAAAGAGGTGTCTATAGGCGGCCTGGATCTCACACACAGATGGACGTATATAACATATAGCTGAAGTATTTAACATACGTATATGTATGTAAAATACAGAAGATTGTTAGAAGTCAGACATCCTGCAGCGACATGATGTAATATCTAAGCGGGTAAAAGGCAGTACCTGTGTAGCATATGGATAAAGTACGCTCCGTACAGATTTCCTTAGTAAACATAACGAATCCTTGTATTTGTACAATATACCGCTGTCCGGATAATGGATTTTTCTCAGTGTACCTTCCCGGGATTCGCCTGGTGGGAATGAGGAGAACCCAGGAAAACCTCATTCAGGATGACTGGCTAAAAAAGCGTTTTACACTTTTTCGACCGAGTGGCCCCACCGGGAATCAGCTTAGGTGAGGAGGAGGCTAGGGGATTGATATATAAAAATAAATAAATCTCGATCAAATTCTCAACATAGACGATGTTCGAGCCTGGAAAGTTTTTTTTTTTAATATTTTCACTTTGAGGGTAGAACCTAGGGGAGGAGGAGGGAAAGGGGAGTTTAATATATAAAAATAAATAGAACTTAACTCTTGAACCACTCAACCGACGTCGATCAAATTTTCAACATACATGACATTCGGGCCTGGGATAATTTTTATCATGCAGTGCCCCGCAACATGGGGAAGGGAGAAAGATATATAAAAATCACCAAAAATGACCAATATCAAAGAGTGGTTTAGTAATAGTAAAAATGGAATATATTACTATTTTTCCTTAATCGAAATCGGGGTGTGTCTTAGATTCGAGGACGTCTTAAATTCGAGTAATTATTGAGAATTTCTTAATTCAAAATTTTAAACGTGTTATTAAAACTACTTTGCTGGCCATAAATATTTTTAATTTTGTATCATATTCAATCATTCAGACAGTAGTGCTAGTATTTATTATTACAGTATGTTGTAAAATGACTTTCTCATTTTTAAACGTTAATAAGTGATCTGCTCTTCATTCTGTTCGTACAATCCTTTATCTATCTATCTATCTATCTATCTATCTATATATATATATATATATATATATATATATATATATATATATATATATATATATATATATATATATATATATATATGTGTGTGTGTGTGTGTGTGTATGTATGTATATATGTATATGTATAAAGACAGAGCGAGAGAGAAAGTGAGAGGTAGATAATTAGATATAGGTCTCTTAGAAACAAACCTACATTATAAACTAAATCACTCTTCCTGGGTATAACTGGGTAAAATTTACTGCTGTCTGGGTACAACAAACGATTCTGCGAACTTGAAATATTTTAACAACAAGTTCTAGTGAACCGGGTACGAACCGGCTGAATAGCACCACTACCAATATTCAGGGATGTAATGAGGCGTATACGGGAGAATACGGCGTATACCCACCTAAAATTTTTATAGTCCAACGTATTCTCACCTTAAATTTACGAAAGAATGAGCGCGTATTGGGGTGCGTATACGCCAAGTAGTCTTGTGTATACGCTATAATTTTGAAAACGATCGAACGTATACCTAACCAAAAATTCCAGCATTACACCACTGCCAATACTGATACCATCTCTCGTACTTTTGATAGTGTTACCTCATTCATTTCATTTTACATCCCATCTGTATTTACTTACTAGCTGAAATGCTCGTTCTTCTCACGGGGAGATAGGTTTATTGAAAATATTTGAATTCTCTCTCTCTCTCTCCCTCTCTCCCTGAGGATACGTATTTCGATGAAAGTGCACTTGTTCTCTTGCCCGGTGTCATTTTGAGCTGCATGAACTGATTTCCGTTCTCTTTTACTTCTATACTTCTTTATGATGTATACACTATCTAATAACTCAATATATTCTTTACCCAATTATCTTACGGTTGTTTAACTTCTTTTGCTAATCACTCAAGATTAGAATGAATAATCTTTAAATTAAACATAATAGAACACAACATAATTAAACATAATTGTATTTAGATATAATTAAAATTTTTGATGTGTTTTCGGAAGGCTATACTCAGCGACAAACACAAAATGACATTTACCATTTTTTACAACACTTTCCACTCGAACTCGCCTGCACAAACTCTCAACTGTTGTCACTGTCTTATCTTGTATTTGCGTATTTAAAGAAGTCGTAATTGGAGTCAGCTATAATATAACCAACGGTGTTAAGATCATAGAAATAAAGTTTAAATGTGTTTTAAAATGGAGCTAGTTGCTATGCAATTCAAATAAACAAATGAATCCATTGTCGTTAAATTTTACCCCATATGTTAGCATTTGAGTGTCGTTGTTAGGGGGCGCTTTCTCCCTGTAAGGAACCCTCTCAAAAAGCCTAATATGATGAAGAGCTAAGTTAGACCCTGGTCCACTCATGTACCAAAAATCAGCAGCAGTAGTAATGGACTAAAACTCAGCACCAGGAGTGGACCAAAAATCACGAGCAGCAGGAGTGGACCAAAAATCAGCAGTAGCAGGACTAGACCAAAAATCAGCAGCAATGGGAATGGACAAAAATCAGTAGGAGTGGACTAAAAATCAATAGGAGCAGGAGCGGACCAAAAATCAGTAGCAGCAGGAATGGATCAAAAATCAACAGCAGTAGGAGTCAAAAATCAGTAGTGGTAGAAGTGGATCAAAAATCATCAGAAGTGGATCAGCAACAGGAGTGGACCAAACGTCAGCAGGTATAGACCAAAAATCAGCTGAAGCGGGAAGCCATCGTTACATTTCGTTGGCTAAACATCGTCGTTACATTTCTTTTTATTTATATAAATAGATTTTACTTCCCATTCTTTCATTCTAAACATTCTATCCCATTTCCATTTTCTTTTTGTAATTTCATAAATAAAATTGCGGATAGGAATTATTACATAATTAATGCAATTATAGCAAAGTTTACGCAGGGTATTTTATATTATATTACGTGGATTCTACCCTGTGTGTCAAGGAATAAAGCTCTATTTCTAACCCGGCAACTCGTTAATGTATTCTAGCTATGGTGTGTTAGTGCTGGCTCAACGAAACAACAACAAAGTAGTATGGATGCTATACGGTTCGAATGGAAGATTAGTTCCTCCTATTTAATACTTTGCTTTTGCATTCTAAAGGAGGTTCGAACATCTTTAAGGAATTTGGCTAATTCCTTATCTTAAGTAAATCATTCCCCTTCATATTGAATTGCCATGAATGCTAAGTTCACTCCCACTTTTTTTACTTTTAGTGAATAACTTAAAGACAATGAAATATATCAAAAATGTAAAAATTGAGCCAGGTAATATCTACAAAACGTAACTAAATAGTGTGTACCTTAAAGACAATGAAGAATGTTACAAATATAGGAAATGAACCAGGTACTATCTACAAAACACTAGACAATAAAGAATGTTAAAAATATATAAAGTGAGCTAGATAGTATTCACAAAACGCGAGACAATGAAGAATGTTAACAATATAGAAAGTAAGCCAGGTAGTATCTATAAAACGCTAGACAATGAAGAACGTTAACAATGTAGGAAGTGAGCCAGGTAGTATATACAAAACACTAGACAATGAAGAATGTTAAAAATGTAGAAATTGAGCCAGGTAGTATCTATAAAACGCTAGACAATGAACAATGCTAACAATGTAGAAAGTGAGCCAGGTAGTATCCACAAAACGCTAGACAATGAAGAATGGTAACTATGTAGAAAGTGAGCCAGGTAGTATATACAAAACACTAGACAATAAAGAATGTTAAAAATGTAGAAAGTGAGCCAGGTAGTATTTACGAAACGCTAGAAAATACGTGTTAAAATGTAGAAAATGAGCCAAGTAGTATCTACAAAACACTAGACAATAAAGAATGTTAAAAATGTAGAAATTGAGCCAGGTAGTATCTATAAAACGCTAGACAATGAACAATGCTAACAATGTAGAAAGTGAGCCAGGTAGTATCCACAAAACGCTAGACAATGAAGAATGGTAACTATGTAGAAAGTGAGCCAGGTAGTATATACAAAACACTAGACAATAAAGAATGTTAAAAATGTAGAAAGTGAGCCAGGTAGTATTTACGAAACGCTAGAAAATACGTGTTAAAATGTAGAAAATGAGCCAAGTAGTATCTACAAAACACTAGACAATAAAGAATGTTAAAAATGTAGAAATTGAGCCAGGTAGTATCTATAAAACGCTAGACAATGAACAATGCTAACAATGTAGAAAGTGAGCCAGGTAGTATCCACAAAACGCTAGACAATGAAGAATGGTAACTATGTAGAAAGTGAGCCAGGTAGTATATACAAAACACTAGACAATAAAGAATGTTAAAAATGTAGAAAGTGAGCCAGGTAGTATTTACGAAACGCTAGAAAATACGTGTTAAAATGTAGAAAATGAGCCAAGTAGTATCTACAAAACACTAGACAATAAAGAATGTTAAAAATGTAGAAATTGAGCCAGTAGTATCTATAAAACGCTAGACAATGAACAATGCTAACAATGTAGAAAGTGAGCCAGGTAGTATCCACAAAACGCTATACAATGAAGAATGGTAACTATGTAGAAAGTGAGCCAGGTAGTATATACAAAACACTAGACAATAAAGAATGTTAAAAATGTAGAAAGTGAGCCAGGTAGTATTTACGAAACGCTAGAAAATACGTGTTAAAATGTAGAAAATGAGCCAAGTAGTATCTACAAAACACTAGACAATAAAGAATGTTAAAAAGGTAGAAAGTTAGCCAGGAAGTAGCTACAAAACGCTAGTAAATAAACTAATAACGTTTCTAGACCTTTCCTATAGATCAAAAACTTGAGTGGCCAGTTTATGACGTCAGAATTGCTAATAATAATTCAAAACTATTATTAGTTCGTATAACGTTTTGCGGATACTATCTGGCTCACCTTCTGTACTTTTGATATTCTTTGTTGTCCTAATGGTATTTATTATTTTTTTGAGTGGGGTTGAGCTTAGGGAAGAGCCTTAAGAGCAAAAGTATTCGCATTGTAAAGGACACTGGCGGACCTACGGAGAGGACGATCGCTCCCACTGAAAGCCTATCTTTTTATAAAACGTATAACAAGGCGCAAAATTTCAGTCAGATGCACTCGCCAATCCAAAAATGATGGTCGCCAATATCTTTCACGTACAAGTTATGAGAGCCCCCACCCCTCATGGCCTTTGGTTTGACAAAGAAAGAGATTACACCAGGTCATAAAATTTCAAAACCAGACAAATAGATTCAGGATAATCAATTTTAAATTGGACAATTCATATACATTTTAAAAAATATCTTACCTTAAGATTTCACGTTTGTGTAACGCTCTCTCTCTCTGTACTGAAGTACCAGTTGTCGATTACAGTTTTCGGATCAAAGTCCTTAAGTGAAGAGCCATTGATGGAAATTGTGAATTCTATTCCTACTGAACACTGGTCGCCAGTCCCAAATTTCTAGTCGCCAATGGCGACCTGGCGATCGGGAATTTTGCCCCCTGACGTATAAAATATTACTACGTTATTCTCATTTGTTGTAAAACTCCGTCTCACAAGCCTATATTAAGTGTACAGGCTCATCTACTCCCATCCCCACCACACCCCGCTAACCGCTCCCTCCAAAAGACACTTCAAGATCCGCAAGTGGTTATGAATAATATTTTAGATGATATTGGTAATTGAAATATACGCACATATACTAGGTTGTTGGTAATTTGTTTTGCTTTTAGCTTTGTTTTATTTATTTATTTTTACATCTCAGTCTTGAAGTTACAAGCAATAAAAGTTAGGGTTTTTATTTATTTTCATGATTGTCGGCTACAACATGTTTATATTAAAGTAGTTAAATGTTTGCTTTATGTTTATTATTATTTTTCTTTTTTTTTAATTGTAAAATATAATTTTGAACCTACAAGTATTAAGCGTTATAAGTTTATTCATGTACAATAGCCATGCTCAATTCTGACATCTTGCCGCTCTTTTATTTCTTACTTGTTTCGTTTTTATTTTTCTTCTTTCTTTTTAAGGTTTATTTTTTGAAACATTAGAATTAATGGTTGTACGTTTATTTATGAGTGGCGTACGCTATTGTAGGGCCCCGGTGGCTCAGTAGTAGAACGTTCACCTGTGTTCAATGAGGTCCCTTGTTCAATTCCATCTCGCGCCAAGTGAACTTTGTAGTGGACAAACACCACGTGCGTGGGATTTCTGGGGGTTCTCCCGTTTCCTCCCACTTTTTTGATTCCACCATTTCATTTGTTTCTCATCATTACCGTCTCCTTTAGCGTAGCCGGCATAACCGTGGGACGTAAAACGCAAAGATTTCATTTCGTTTTCATTTCATTTTGGTGTAGGGTATTGTGATATTTGGACGCATATGTTATATGTTGTCTAAGTTTTATTTCTAAAGACTTAAGCACTATTACTAAAGACGTAAGTTTATTTGTAAAGACGTAAGTTTATTCTTTATTATCGGCGTAGACCAGTGGTCGTCAAACTTACGAAGCTTCTGAAATATTGTACCGTTTGTAAATCGTACTGTGAGCTACCAACGACAGTTTGGCGATCACCGGCGTAGACTATTATGACATTTGGAGGGGAATATACATATAAAAAGTTAGCTTTCACTGTCGTTTTTCACTTGCCAAAGCTTATTTTAACATTTACAAGAACTAATAGTTTAAGTGATTTTAAGGAGATTGGTTTACCAAAACTCTTTTATATATTTACCGTTATGTCCGTCTGTCCGAGAGACAAAAAAAAATCAACTTTTTGCTATTTTCTTCTCTTTTCTCTTCTTTTCATCTGTATTCTCCTTTATTCTTTTCCTTTCCTTTTTCTTCTCTTCGCTTTTAATAACACCTTTTATTTCTCTGATTTCTACTTCCATATTTATTTTATTCCTCTTTAATTATAGTTCGGAAGAGCCTCATCTTCTTCCCCTCTTTCTATCTACCACCTTTTATTATTTTTTTTCATAATAAACTATTCACAAAAATTCTACAGGTTAGTTTCACATTGTTCCTTTCCCACAACGTTGTAATCACATTAAAATCCTGGCTGGGTCGCCATATTGTAGTAAACTAAAATAATCCACATATTCTTTACTACTAATTTTATTACTGTACTAATTATTATTTACAGTTAGTCTTCTCTTCAAAGTTTATGGTATGATTATTGTTTTCTTCCCGTTTGTACACAGAAAATTCTTAAAAGTATTTATAGTTGAAACTGTCGATAGAAAAGAAAAAGCGTAGTCCTCTTAAACAATATTATTCTAATTGAGATGTTAGTTAATGCTTTGGCCCTGCGCATCGGAGTCGCCACCCACTATTTCTATAAAGTAGGAAATATAGATCAATCAGAAGAAACACGATTCTTCGTGTGTTGTGAGGCAACATATGAAGGAAATGTATAATTTACAGTTTACGGTAAGTATCAATTATAACATAACTTCATTTATTAACAAATCCATTATTTATTTATTTTCTATATTTCTTCTTTCTTTCAGGTTCAGCCTAGATTTCGCACGACGTGTCCTTTGAAGATCTCGTTACATACGTGGTAAGTATACGACTTCCTGTACTTTTATCAATTATAACCATATCTTATATTTCTCATTTATATTCACATTACTCTATTTTCACTCTTTATATATATGTGTATATATCATTTAATCTATATATATATTTCACCCATTTACATTAACTAATATTTTATTTATTTTATTTTCCAGGTCAGTCGACTCCCACCATATTTGGTAAATGAGCATCTCCAGAAAGAAAAACAACGTACGTGGATAATGAACCTTATATGTATATTAATTAGTTTAGAAGACCATGGTTTTATTTTTTAATGAAATTATTAAATGGATTTCTTCAATTTATTACTGAATTGATAACTTCCAAATGTAATTTCCCGATTGTAACATCCACTTTAATTTTCCGTAACTGTATTGTCGTTATAATGTATATTTATCATTTCTATGATCCAAAATTATAGAGTTTGATATACACATGAAATTTTGAACAGTTTGATTATATCTGTATATTTTATATTTCAAATTCCATATTTATGGTGGCAGAGAATATTGGGAGAGGAAGAAAGTCTCTCCCGACCTAAGTTTTCAGTTAGAATTTCATAGTGTATTGCCACATTTCTTCCACAAAATAACAATTAAATAATAAATACATATTACCTGTTACAGTTATCTTTAAATAAACATATAGTAGCTTATATTCTGCTGGAATTCGAAAACTTACTACAAATATCAACATCAAATCGACACTTTTTAAAATCAACAACCTATCTTTTTCATTTATTTATATTTCGCTTCGAAAAAGTTTTCATTCTTTAAATTTAGATCATATGTTACAGACCGGAAAGCTTATCACCACACTTCGAAATATGTAATGCTACGGCGAAGGTTAAGAATAGCGGCGCATTACAGACTCCCCTTTGTCTGAAAAAAATTTTGTCGTTGGATAAAATTTTCTGAAATTCAATATTCACATTTGTCTTCTTCTGAATAAAATTTAGAAGTTCGTAAACCTTTTCGACTAATCCGTTGTACATACGACTATTTAATTTTAAATTAACTTTAAAGTTACTTAGTTCGCTTGGCTTGCAGTTAATTAACATTCACAATTGCACACTTCTGAATAGTTTCCTTTTCCATATAAACGATAACAGTTTGTAGAACCACCAACTTCCATTATAAGATAATAACTACAAAAATTAAACATCAAACTATCAATAATGAAATAATATTAACTTTGGCACATGTTAAACACAATACCACTTCAAAATTTGTAAAGTTCTTCCCGAA
This sequence comes from Thermobia domestica, assembly GCF_964235325.1. Classification (NCBI taxonomy): domain Eukaryota; kingdom Metazoa; phylum Arthropoda; class Insecta; order Zygentoma; family Lepismatidae; genus Thermobia; species Thermobia domestica. The sequence goes on along the minus strand of NC_137463.1, from coordinate 36,658,959 downwards.
TCATTCAACCGGTATCAAATACAAATTCAGACAACCTTTCCAATCGCAATGGTTTACTGGTATCTCTGTTGCTGTGTCCTCTTTTGATTTTTATTTCTCCTTCCTTTTTATGTCTCACATGCTTCCAGTTTGTTCTCAACTTCTTCCTTCTCATTTTCTTTCTTCCTAAGTGAATCCTTCTCTTTTTGACTTTACTTTGTCTTTTATTTCTTAACTTCATCTTTTTCTTCCTCCATTTCCAACTTCGAATTTCTTTCTTTTCGTTTCGTCTAGTTTCTCTATCCTGGATTCCGAATCCTGATTTCTTTATTTCTTTATTTCTATTTCGAATCTTTCCATTTCTGTCTCTTTCCACTTCATTTTTGTGTCGACCGCACGGATTGCACATTGCCACAGATGGGTTACTCATACCTTCCATTCCCTCTAAAAGATACTTCTTACTTTGACTTACGTCATCTTTACACTGACTGACCAGTTTTCTTCCACGTTCTTCTTGTTCTCGGGCTCGGTATTTTTCTACAAACGTACCAGATGTCAACCTTTTCCTTTTCTTCTTAAAATTCTTCTTATTTCTTCTTCTCATACATTGATGTCTACCATTTTTCTTTCGATGACATACCGAACAATACAATTTTCTTATATGATTACTTAGCTTTAGGGATTTTCCGGAGTTCTGTGGATAATATTCTATTTTCTGTTTTCCAGTATTTTCGCCTTTCTCTTCTGATAAACTCTTTTGAATACTTTCACTGAAAACTTGTTCTTCTAATGGAATGACACATATATTTTCTCCACTTTCTTTTTCTTCCTTTCCAACATATTGGTTTACTACTGGAGTCTCCGAATCATCTCCTAACAAATCATTTACTAGTTTAGTATCCTCCCTAGTTTTGCTATTTTCAATATATCCTCCCTGACACTCAAGCGCTTCCATCTGATTTTTATTTTGTTGTTCCACTTTATCTACCGCTTGTGTTTGTATTTCAGTACGATCAAACTCAGCAACTTCCTTCCTTAAATGGTTCTTAAAGTCATCTAAGATATTATCCACTTTCGTTTGCAACTGAGATGCAAGTCGTGAAAATGCTTGATCCATATACATTTTTATATCTGTATGAATTTGCGTGCTCTGTTCAGCAAGACAACACATCATCTTTACGGTACTAAGATTGGCTTCTTTTGTTTGTGCATTACCTCTACCATCTCTAGTCTTTTCTTTTTTTATTTCATGGTATTTCTCTTCTACACTTTTCTTTTCTTCTTTCTGTCTGTGTCTGTGGTTTCCATTGTTTTTCTCCTTCGGTTTACTTCTACTGTGACCTAGGTGTCTTCTTTTCTTCTTTTCTCTTGTTTCTTCCTTATTTTCACTTCTATGTTTTCTCTCCTTTTTAGTATCATCTGCATCACTTTTACTTTTCTTTGATTTCTTCTTTTCCGTTACATGTTTTGTTACATCTTTCACTATTTTCTTCTCTCTCTTTTCGTTCCTTTCTTTTATGTGCCTATATTTTCTGTTTTCTTTATCTTTTACATTTTCTATTTTACTTTTTGCTATTTTCTTCTCTTTTCTCTTCTTTTCATCTGTATTCTCCTTTATTCTTTTCCTTTCCTTTTTCTTCTCTTCGCTTTTAATAACACCTTTTATTTCTCTGATTTCTACTTCCATATTTATTTTATTCCTCTTTAATTATAGTTCGGAAGAGCCTCATCTTCTTCCCCTCTTTCTATCTACCACCTTTTATTATTTTTTTTTTCATAATAAACTATTCACAAAAATTCTACAGGTTAGTTTCACATTGTTCCTTTCCCACAACGTTGTAATCACATTAAAATCCTGGCTGGGTCGCCATATTGTAGTAAACTAAAATAATCCACATATTCTTTACTACTAATTTTATTACTGTACTAATTATTATTTACAGTTAGTCTTCTCTTCAAAGTTTATGGTATGATTATTGTTTTCTTCCCGTTTGTACACAGAAAATTCTTAAAAGTATTTATAGTTGAAACTGTCGATAGAAAAGAAAAAGCGTAGTCCTCTTAAACAATATTATTCTAATTGAGATGTTAGTTAATGCTTTGGCCCTGCGCATCGGAGTCGCCACCCACTATTTCTATAAAGTAGGAAATATAGATCAATCAGAAGAAACACGATTCTTCGTGTGTTGTGAGGCAACATATGAAGGAAATGTATAATTTACAGTTTACGGTAAGTATCAATTATAACATAACTTCATTTATTAACAAATCCATTATTTATTTATTTTCTATATTTCTTCTTTCTTTCAGGTTCAGCCTAGATTTCGCACGACGTGTCCTTTGAAGATCTCGTTACATACGTGGTAAGTATACGACTTCCTGTACTTTTATCAATTATAACCATATCTTATATTTCTCATTTATATTCACATTACTCTATTTTCACTCTTTATATATATGTGTATATATCATTTAATCTATATATATATTTCACCCATTTACATTAACTAATATTTTATTTATTTTATTTTCCAGGTCAGTCGACTCCCACCATATTTGGTAAATGAGCATCTCCAGAAAGAAAAACAACGTACGTGGATAATGAACCTTATATGTATATTAATTAGTTTAGAAGACCATGGTTTTATTTTTTAATGAAATTATTAAATGGATTTCTTCAATTTATTACTGAATTGATAACTTCCAAATGTAATTTCCCGATTGTAACATCCACTTTAATTTTCCGTAACTGTATTGTCGTTATAATGTATATTTATCATTTCTATGATCCAAAATTATAGAGTTTGATATACACATGAAATTTTGAACAGTTTGATTATATCTGTATATTTTATATTTCAAATTCCATATTTATGGTGGCAGAGAATATTGGGAGAGGAAGAAAGTCTCTCCCGACCTAAGTTTTCAGTTAGAATTTCATAGTGTATTGCCACATTTCTTCCACAAAATAACAATTAAATAATAAATACATATTACCTGTTACAGTTATCTTTAAATAAACATATAGTAGCTTATATTCTGCTGGAATTCGAAAACTTACTACAAATATCAACATCAAATCGACACTTTTTAAAATCAACAACCTATCTTTTTCATTTATTTATATTTCGCTTCGAAAAAGTTTTCATTCTTTAAATTTAGATCATATGTTACAGACCGGAAAGCTTATCACCACACTTCGAAATATGTAATGCTACGGCGAAGGTTAAGAATAGCGGCGCATTACAGACTCCCCTTTGTCTGAAAAAAATTTTGTCGTTGGATAAAATTTTCTGAAATTCAATATTCACATTTGTCTTCTTCTGAATAAAATTTAGAAGTTCGTAAACCTTTTCGACTAATCCGTTGTACATACGACTATTTAATTTTAAATTAACTTTAAAGTTACTTAGTTCGCTTGGCTTGCAGTTAATTAACATTCACAATTGCACACTTCTGAATAGTTTCCTTTTCCATATAAACGATAACAGTTTGTAGAACCACCAACTTCCATTATAAGATAATAACTACAAAAATTAAACATCAAACTATCAATAATGAAATAATATTAACTTTGGCACATGTTAAACACAATACCACTTCAAAATTTGTAAAGTTCTTCCCGAATCATTCAACCGGTATCAAATACAAATTCAGACAACCTTTCCAATCGCAATGGTTTACTGGTATCTCTGTTGCTGTGTCCTCTTTTGATTTTTATTTCTCCTTCCTTTTTATGTCTCACATGCTTCCAGTTTGTTCTCAACTTCTTCCTTCTCATTTTCTTTCTTCCTAAGTGAATCCTTCTCTTTTTGACTTTACTTTGTCTTTTATTTCTTAACTTCATCTTTTTCTTCCTCCATTTCCAACTTCGAATTTCTTTCTTTTCGTTTCGTCTAGTTTCTCTATCCTGGATTCCGAATCCTGATTTCTTTATTTCTTTATTTCTATTTCGAATCTTTCCATTTCTGTCTCTTTCCACTTCATTTTTGTGTCGACCGCACGGATTGCACATTGCCACAGATGGGTTACTCATACCTTCCATTCCCTCTAAAAGATACTTCTTACTTTGACTTACGTCATCTTTACACTGACTGACCAGTTTTCTTCCACGTTCTTCTTGTTCTCGGGCTCGGTATTTTTCTACAAACGTACCAGATGTCAACCTTTTCCTTTTCTTCTTAAAATTCTTCTTATTTCTTCTTCTCATACATTGATGTCTACCATTTTTCTTTCGATGACATACCGAACAATACAATTTTCTTATATGATTACTTAGCTTTAGGGATTTTCCGGAGTTCTGTGGATAATATTCTATTTTCTGTTTTCCAGTATTTTCGCCTTTCTCTTCTGATAAACTCTTTTGAATACTTTCACTGAAAACTTGTTCTTCTAATGGAATGACACATATATTTTCTCCACTTTCTTTTTCTTCCTTTCCAACATATTGGTTTACTACTGGAGTCTCCGAATCATCTCCTAACAAATCATTTACTAGTTTAGTATCCTCCCTAGTTTTGCTATTTTCAATATATCCTCCCTGACACTCAAGCGCTTCCATCTGATTTTTATTTTGTTGTTCCACTTTATCTACCGCTTGTGTTTGTATTTCAGTACGATCAAACTCAGCAACTTCCTTCCTTAAATGGTTCTTAAAGTCATCTAAGATATTATCCACTTTCGTTTGCAACTGAGATGCAAGTCGTGAAAATGCTTGATCCATATACATTTTTATATCTGTATGAATTTGCGTGCTCTGTTCAGCAAGACAACACATCATCTTTACGGTACTAAGATTGGCTTCTTTTGTTTGTGCATTACCTCTACCATCTCTAGTCTTTTCTTTTTTTATTTCATGGTATTTCTCTTCTACACTTTTCTTTTCTTCTTTCTGTCTGTGTCTGTGGTTTCCATTGTTTTTCTCCTTCGGTTTACTTCTACTGTGACCTAGGTGTCTTCTTTTCTTCTTTTCTCTTGTTTCTTCCTTATTTTCACTTCTATGTTTTCTCTCCTTTTTAGTATCATCTGCATCACTTTTACTTTTCTTTGATTTCTTCTTTTCCGTTACATGTTTTGTTACATCTTTCACTATTTTCTTCTCTCTCTTTTCGTTCCTTTCTTTTATGTGCCTATATTTTCTGTTTTCTTTATCTTTTACATTTTCTATTTTACTTTTTGCTATTTTCTTCTCTTTTCTCTTCTTTTCATCTGTATTCTCCTTTATTCTTTTCCTTTCCTTTTTCTTCTCTTCGCTTTTAATAACACCTTTTATTTCTCTGATTTCTACTTCCATATTTATTTTATTCCTCTTTAATTATAGTTCGGAAGAGCCTCATCTTCTTCCCCTCTTTCTATCTACCACCTTTTATTATTTTTTTTTTCATAATAAACTATTCACAAAAATTCTACAGGTTAGTTTCACATTGTTCCTTTCCCACAACGTTGTAATCACATTAAAATCCTGGCTGGGTCGCCATATTGTAGTAAACTAAAATAATCCACATATTCTTTACTACTAATTTTATTACTGTACTAATTATTATTTACAGTTAGTCTTCTCTTCAAAGTTTATGGTATGATTATTGTTTTCTTCCCGTTTGTACACAGAAAATTCTTAAAAGTATTTATAGTTGAAACTGTCGATAGAAAAGAAAAAGCGTAGTCCTCTTAAACAATATTATTCTAATTGAGATGTTAGTTAATGCTTTGGCCCTGCGCATCGGAGTCGCCACCCACTATTTCTATAAAGTAGGAAATATAGATCAATCAGAAGAAACACGATTCTTCGTGTGTTGTGAGGCAACATATGAAGGAAATGTATAATTTACAGTTTACGGTAAGTATCAATTATAACATAACTTCATTTATTAACAAATCCATTATTTATTTATTTTCTATATTTCTTCTTTCTTTCAGGTTCAGCCTAGATTTCGCACGACGTGTCCTTTGAAGATCTCGTTACATACGTGGTAAGTATACGACTTCCTGTACTTTTATCAATTATAACCATATCTTATATTTCTCATTTATATTCACATTACTCTATTTTCACTCTTTATATATATGTGTATATATCATTTAATCTATATATATATTTCACCCATTTACATTAACTAATATTTTATTTATTTTATTTTCCAGGTCAGTCGACTCCCACCATATTTGGTAAATGAGCATCTCCAGAAAGAAAAACAACGTACGTGGATAATGAACCTTATATGTATATTAATTAGTTTAGAAGACCATGGTTTTATTTTTTAATGAAATTATTAAATGGATTTCTTCAATTTATTACTGAATTGATAACTTCCAAATGTAATTTCCCGATTGTAACATCCACTTTAATTTTCCGTAACTGTATTGTCGTTATAATGTATATTTATCATTTCTATGATCCAAAATTATAGAGTTTGATATACACATGAAATTTTGAACAGTTTGATTATATCTGTATATTTTATATTTCAAATTCCATATTTATGGTGGCAGAGAATATTGGGAGAGGAAGAAAGTCTCTCCCGACCTAAGTTTTCAGTTAGAATTTCATAGTGTATTGCCACATTTCTTCCACAAAATAACAATTAAATAATAAATACATATTACCTGTTACAGTTATCTTTAAATAAACATATAGTAGCTTATATTCTGCTGGAATTCGAAAACTTACTACAAATATCAACATCAAATCGACACTTTTTAAAATCAACAACCTATCTTTTTCATTTATTTATATTTCGCTTCGAAAAAGTTTTCATTCTTTAAATTTAGATCATATGTTACAGACCGGAAAGCTTATCACCACACTTCGAAATATGTAATGCTACGGCGAAGGTTAAGAATAGCGGCGCATTACAGACTCCCCTTTGTCTGAAAAAAATTTTGTCGTTGGATAAAATTTTCTGAAATTCAATATTCACATTTGTCTTCTTCTGAATAAAATTTAGAAGTTCGTAAACCTTTTCGACTAATCCGTTGTACATACGACTATTTAATTTTAAATTAACTTTAAAGTTACTTAGTTCGCTTGGCTTGCAGTTAATTAACATTCACAATTGCACACTTCTGAATAGTTTCCTTTTCCATATAAACGATAACAGTTTGTAGAACCACCAACTTCCATTATAAGATAATAACTACAAAAATTAAACATCAAACTATCAATAATGAAATAATATTAACTTTGGCACATGTTAAACACAATACCACTTCAAAATTTGTAAAGTTCTTCCCGAATCATTCAACCGGTATCAAATACAAATTCAGACAACCTTTCCAATCGCAATGGTTTACTGGTATCTCTGTTGCTGTGTCCTCTTTTGATTTTTATTTCTCCTTCCTTTTTATGTCTCACATGCTTCCAGTTTGTTCTCAACTTCTTCCTTCTCATTTTCTTTCTTCCTAAGTGAATCCTTCTCTTTTTGACTTTACTTTGTCTTTTATTTCTTAACTTCATCTTTTTCTTCCTCCATTTCCAACTTCGAATTTCTTTCTTTTCGTTTCGTCTAGTTTCTCTATCCTGGATTCCGAATCCTGATTTCTTTATTTCTTTATTTCTATTTCGAATCTTTCCATTTCTGTCTCTTTCCACTTCATTTTTGTGTCGACCGCACGGATTGCACATTGCCACAGATGGGTTACTCATACCTTCCATTCCCTCTAAAAGATACTTCTTACTTTGACTTACGTCATCTTTACACTGACTGACCAGTTTTCTTCCACGTTCTTCTTGTTCTCGGGCTCGGTATTTTTCTACAAACGTACCAGATGTCAACCTTTTCCTTTTCTTCTTAAAATTCTTCTTATTTCTTCTTCTCATACATTGATGTCTACCATTTTTCTTTCGATGACATACCGAACAATACAATTTTCTTATATGATTACTTAGCTTTAGGGATTTTCCGGAGTTCTGTGGATAATATTCTATTTTCTGTTTTCCAGTATTTTCGCCTTTCTCTTCTGATAAACTCTTTTGAATACTTTCACTGAAAACTTGTTCTTCTAATGGAATGACACATATATTTTCTCCACTTTCTTTTTCTTCCTTTCCAACATATTGGTTTACTACTGGAGTCTCCGAATCATCTCCTAACAAATCATTTACTAGTTTAGTATCCTCCCTAGTTTTGCTATTTTCAATATATCCTCCCTGACACTCAAGCGCTTCCATCTGATTTTTATTTTGTTGTTCCACTTTATCTACCGCTTGTGTTTGTATTTCAGTACGATCAAACTCAGCAACTTCCTTCCTTAAATGGTTCTTAAAGTCATCTAAGATATTATCCACTTTCGTTTGCAACTGAGATGCAAGTCGTGAAAATGCTTGATCCATATACATTTTTATATCTGTATGAATTTGCGTGCTCTGTTCAGCAAGACAACACATCATCTTTACGGTACTAAGATTGGCTTCTTTTGTTTGTGCATTACCTCTACCATCTCTAGTCTTTTCTTTTTTTATTTCATGGTATTTCTCTTCTACACTTTTCTTTTCTTCTTTCTGTCTGTGTCTGTGGTTTCCATTGTTTTTCTCCTTCGGTTTACTTCTACTGTGACCTAGGTGTCTTCTTTTCTTCTTTTCTCTTGTTTCTTCCTTATTTTCACTTCTATGTTTTCTCTCCTTTTTAGTATCATCTGCATCACTTTTACTTTTCTTTGATTTCTTCTTTTCCGTTACATGTTTTGTTACATCTTTCACTATTTTCTTCTCTCTCTTTTCGTTCCTTTCTTTTATGTGCCTATATTTTCTGTTTTCTTTATCTTTTACATTTTCTATTTTACTTTTTGCTATTTTCTTCTCTTTTCTCTTCTTTTCATCTGTATTCTCCTTTATTCTTTTCCTTTCCTTTTTCTTCTCTTCGCTTTTAATAACACCTTTTATTTCTCTGATTTCTACTTCCATATTTATTTTATTCCTCTTTAATTATAGTTCGGAAGAGCCTCATCTTCTTCCCCTCTTTCTATCTACCACCTTTTATTATTTTTTTTTTCATAATAAACTATTCACAAAAATTCTACAGGTTAGTTTCACATTGTTCCTTTCCCACAACGTTGTAATCACATTAAAATCCTGGCTGGGTCGCCATATTGTAGTAAACTAAAATAATCCACATATTCTTTACTACTAATTTTATTACTGTACTAATTATTATTTACAGTTAGTCTTCTCTTCAAAGTTTATGGTATGATTATTGTTTTCTTCCCGTTTGTACACAGAAAATTCTTAAAAGTATTTATAGTTGAAACTGTCGATAGAAAAGAAAAAGCGTAGTCCTCTTAAACAATATTATTCTAATTGAGATGTTAGTTAATGCTTTGGCCCTGCGCATCGGAGTCGCCACCCACTATTTCTATAAAGTAGGAAATATAGATCAATCAGAAGAAACACGATTCTTCGTGTGTTGTGAGGCAACATATGAAGGAAATGTATAATTTACAGTTTACGGTAAGTATCAATTATAACATAACTTCATTTATTAACAAATCCATTATTTATTTATTTTCTATATTTCTTCTTTCTTTCAGGTTCAGCCTAGATTTCGCACGACGTGTCCTTTGTAGATCTCGTTACATACGTGGTAAGTATACGACTTCCTGTACTTTTATCAATTATAACCATATCTTATATTTCTCATTTATATTCACATTACTCTATTTTCACTCTTTATATATATGTGTATATATCATTTAATCTATATATATATTTCACCCATTTACATTAACTAATATTTTATTTATTTTATTTTCCAGGTCAGTCGACTCCCACCATATTTGGTAAATGAGCATCTCCAGAAAGAAAAACAACGTACGTGGATAATGAACCTTATATGTATATTAATTAGTTTAGAAGACCATGGTTTTATTTTTTAATGAAATTATTAAATGGATTTCTTCAATTTATTACTGAATTGATAACTTCCAAATGTAATTTCCCGATTGTAACATCCACTTTAATTTTCCGTAACTGTATTGTCGTTATAATGTATATTTATCATTTCTATGATCCAAAATTATAGAGTTTGATATACACATGAAATTTTGAACAGTTTGATTATATCTGTATATTTTATATTTCAAATTCCATATTTATGGTGGCAGAGAATATTGGGAGAGGAAGAAAGTCTCTCCCGACCTAAGTTTTCAGTTAGAATTTCATAGTGTATTGCCACATTTCTTCCACAAAATAACAATTAAATAATAAATACATATTACCTGTTACAGTTATCTTTAAATAAACATATAGTAGCTTATATTCTGCTGGAATTCGAAAACTTACTACAAATATCAACATCAAATCGACACTTTTTAAAATCAACAACCTATCTTTTTCATTTATTTATATTTCGCTTCGAAAAAGTTTTCATTCTTTAAATTTAGATCATATGTTACAGACCGGAAAGCTTATCACCACACTTCGAAATATGTAATGCTACGGCGAAGGTTAAGAATAGCGGCGCATTACAGACTCCCCTTTGTCTGAAAAAAATTTTGTCGTTGGATAAAATTTTCTGAAATTCAATATTCACATTTGTCTTCTTCTGAATAAAATTTAGAAGTTCGTAAACCTTTTCGACTAATCCGTTGTACATACGACTATTTAATTTTAAATTAACTTTAAAGTTACTTAGTTCGCTTGGCTTGCAGTTAATTAACATTCACAATTGCACACTTCTGAATAGTTTCCTTTTCCATATAAACGATAACAGTTTGTAGAACCACCAACTTCCATTATAAGATAATAACTACAAAAATTAAACATCAAACTATCAATAATGAAATAATATTAACTTTGGCACATGTTAAACACAATACCACTTCAAAATTTGTAAAGTTCTTCCCGAATCATTCAACCGGTATCAAATACAAATTCAGACAACCTTTCCAATCGCAATGGTTTACTGGTATCTCTGTTGCTGTGTCCTCTTTTGATTTTTATTTCTCCTTCCTTTTTATGTCTCACATGCTTCCAGTTTGTTCTCAACTTCTTCCTTCTCATTTTCTTTCTTCCTAAGTGAATCCTTCTCTTTTTGACTTTACTTTGTCTTTTATTTCTTAACTTCATCTTTTTCTTCCTCCATTTCCAACTTCGAATTTCTTTCTTTTCGTTTCGTCTAGTTTCTCTATCCTGGATTCCGAATCCTGATTTCTTTATTTCTTTATTTCTATTTCGAATCTTTCCATTTCTGTCTCTTTCCACTTCATTTTTGTGTCGACCGCACGGATTGCACATTGCCACAGATGGGTTACTCATACCTTCCATTCCCTCTAAAAGATACTTCTTACTTTGACTTACGTCATCTTTACACTGACTGACCAGTTTTCTTCCACGTTCTTCTTGTTCTCGGGCTCGGTATTTTTCTACAAACGTACCAGATGTCAACCTTTTCCTTTTCTTCTTAAAATTCTTCTTATTTCTTCTTCTCATACATTGATGTCTACCATTTTTCTTTCGATGACATACCGAACAATACAATTTTCTTATATGATTACTTAGCTTTAGGGATTTTCCGGAGTTCTGTGGATAATATTCTATTTTCTGTTTTCCAGTATTTTCGCCTTTCTCTTCTGATAAACTCTTTTGAATACTTTCACTGAAAACTTGTTCTTCTAATGGAATGACACATATATTTTCTCCACTTTCTTTTTCTTCCTTTCCAACATATTGGTTTACTACTGGAGTCTCCGAATCATCTCCTAACAAATCATTTACTAGTTTAGTATCCTCCCTAGTTTTGCTATTTTCAATATATCCTCCCTGACACTCAAGCGCTTCCATCTGATTTTTATTTTGTTGTTCCACTTTATCTACCGCTTGTGTTTGTATTTCAGTACGATCAAACTCAGCAACTTCCTTCCTTAAATGGTTCTTAAAGTCATCTAAGATATTATCCACTTTCGTTTGCAACTGAGATGCAAGTCGTGAAAATGCTTGATCCATATACATTTTTATATCTGTATGAATTTGCGTGCTCTGTTCAGCAAGACAACACATCATCTTTACGGTACTAAGATTGGCTTCTTTTGTTTGTGCATTACCTCTACCATCTCTAGTCTTTTCTTTTTTTATTTCATGGTATTTCTCTTCTACACTTTTCTTTTCTTCTTTCTGTCTGTGTCTGTGGTTTCCATTGTTTTTCTCCTTCGGTTTACTTCTACTGTGAC